>NC_058080.1:380246948-380589015 GCF_014858855.1 Bufo gargarizans | reverse complement strand
CTTTAAATTTTGCTGTTATATTCTGGGTTTAAAAAAACACTAATTATTTGCAAGACCCTTACATCTGTGGACTTTGTTAAATTTGTCACAGTCAACACATACAACCAGTCAATATTGCAGTTGCATTGTTGGTTGACAAATTAACATTTTTTGGGACCGTGAAGTAATTGAATAAAGTTTGCCTGTCACACTTTTGTGTGACCTCAAGAAATGTTTCATCTTTATCAGTTAGTTTGGTGGATAAACGCAAAGAATAAAGAAAGCGTCAAATAAGGGACGTGGCTCAGACCAAGTACAGGCGATAGTAGATTGGGTGGCTGACAGTGCCTCCATTTACTTCACATTGTCTCCTGCTGAAAGATCAGAGTTAGCACCTGCAGCCCATGGCCATTAGTCCTTCACCTCACCCCCTTGCAAATCAGGCAAGCAGTCTGAGCCCCAAGTCATGAAGCAGTCTCTTTTCCTTTTTAATGACTCAGCTAGCAGGGTTTCCCAGGGCCATCCCCATAGCCCTGCCCCAGAAGTGGAGGAGATTGAGTGCACTGATGCCCAACCACTTATGTTTCAGGATGAGTTCATGGGAGGACCACCGCAGCACGTCTCGGATGATGACTAAACATAGGTGCCGACTGCTGTGGATTTTTGCAGTGTGCAGACCGACAAGGAGGACAGGGGTGAAGACTGGGTGGAAGATGATGTGGAGGACCATGAGGTCCGCGACCTCACATGGAATCAAGGTCATGTGAGCGACCTGTGTGGTTCGGAGGAAGTGGCGGTGGTCGCAGAGCCATCAACACAGCAGAAGAGGGAGCAGGGTGCAAAAGCGGAGCGGCCGTCCCCTAGACAGTAAGCCTGCTACTGCCCACCACAGCAAGGGACTGAGCACACCAAAGCCAGCTCCAAAGAGTTCCCTGGCATGGCAGTTCTTCATACAATGTGCTGATGACAAGACACGAGTGGTTTGCACGCTGTGCAATCAGAGCCTGAAGCGAGGCATAAATGTTCTCAACCTGAGCACAACCTGCATGACCAGGCATCTAAGTGCAAAGCACGAGCTGCAGTGGAGCAGACACCTCAAAAACAAAGAAAGGTCTCTGGCTCCTCCTGCTTCCTCTTCTGCTGCAGTATCGGCCTCTTCATTCACCTCTGGAGTGACACTGGCACCTGCTACCCCGCAAACAGAGGATCTTCCAGCAAGGCCACCACCTGGGTCACGAAGCATCTCCACAATGTCCCATGGAAGAGTTCAACTCTCTATCTCCCAAACACTGGAGCGAAAGAGGAAGTACCCCCATACCCACCCGCGATCCCTGGCCCTGAATGCCAGCATTTCAAAATTACTAGCCTTTGAAATGCTGTCATTCCATCTGGTGGAGATGGAGAGTTTTAAAAGCCTTATGGCAGTGGCTTTTCCCACAGTACGTCGTGCCCAGCCGCCGCTACTTTTCCAGGCGAGCCTTCCCTTTCCTGCACAACCAAGTGGGGGACAAAATCAGGTGTGCACTGCGCAACGCCATCTGTGGCAAGGTCCACCTAACTACGGATACGTGGACCAGTAAGCATGGTCAGGGACGTTATATCTCCATAACAGCACACTGGGTAAATGCAGTGGTGGCTGGGCCTGAGGCGGATAGCAGTTTGGCGCATATCCTTCCACCACCGAGGATTGCAGGGCATTTCAGTTTGCCTCCTGTTGCTTCCTCCTCCTACTCCGCTTCCTCATCCTCTACCGCCTCCTCATCTGGTCAGCATAACACCTTCACCACCAACTTCAGCACAGCCAGGGGTAAATGACAGCAGAAAGTTTTAAAATGTATCTGTTTGGGGGACAAACCCCACACCGCGCAGGAGCTGTGGACGGGCATGGAACAACAGACCGATGAGTGGTTGATGCCAGTGAGCCTCAAGCCCGGCCTGTTGGTGTGCGATAATGGGCGAAATCTTGTAGCAGCTAGCTCTGGGACTAGCCGGTTTGATGCACATCCCTTGCCTGGCGCATGTGCTGAATTTGGTGGTGCAGAGGTTCATAAAAAATTACCCCAAAATGTCAGAGCTGCTGCATAAAGTGCGGGCCATCTGTGCGCGCTTTCGGCGTTCTCATCCTGCTGCTGCTCGCCTGTCAGTGCTGCAGCGTAACTTTGGCCTTCCCGCTCACCGCCTCATATTTTAAGCGCCCACAAGGTGGAACTCCAGCTTGCACATGCTGACCAGACTGTGCGAGCAGCAGCAGGCGATAGTGTAGTTTCTGCTGCAGCACGCACGGGTGAGTCGCTCTGCGGAACAGCACCACTTCACCACCAATTACTGGGCCTCCATGCGAGACCTGTGTGCCTTGTTGCACTGTTTTGAGTACTCCACCAACATGGCCAGTGCAGATGACGCCGTTCTCAGCGTTACTATCCCACTTCTATGCCTTCTTGAAAAAACGCTTCGGGCGATGATGGAAGAGGATGTGGCACAGGAGGAGGGATCATTTCATAGGGTTTCAGGACAGTCATTCACAAGTGGCTCTGAGGGTGGGTTCCTGCACCCACAAACGCCAGGTACACAATTTTCCAGCCAGGGCACAGTTCTGGAAGATGACAAGGTGGAGGAGGAGCAACCGTGTTCACAGCAGGGTGGCACCCAGACCAGCTCATGGCCATCACTGGTGCGTGGCTGGGGGGATACAGAGGACACAGACGATACACCTCCCACAGAGGACAGCTATTCGTTGCCTCTGGGCAGCCTGGCACACGAGCGATTACATGCTGCAGTGTCTCCACAACGACCGCCGAGTTGCCCACATTCTAACTTGTGCTGATTACTGGGTGGCCACGCTGCTGGATCCCCGTGACAAAGACAGCGTACCATTCTTAATTCCATCACTGGAGCGTGATCGTAAGATGCGCGAGTACAAGCGCATGCTGGTAGACGCACTGCTGGTGGCATTCCCACCTGACAGGCGAAAGCAGAGGAGGAGGAAGAAGTTGCCAACGCAGCTGGGGCACCACCAGCACCTCAGAAGGCAGGGTTAGCATGGCCGAAATGTGGAAAAGCGTTGTCAGCACGCCACAACAACCAGCAGCACCAACTGATATGGAACGTCTTAGCAGGAGGCAGCATTTCAGCAACATGGTGGAGCAGTATGTGTGCACACGCCTACACGTACTGGATGATGGGTCTGCCCCCTTCAACTTCTGGGTCTCCAAATTTGGCACATGGCCTGAGCTTGCCCTTTACGCCTTGGAGGTGCTGGCCTGCCCTGCAGCCAGTGTATTGTCTGAACGTGTGTTTAGCACGGCAGGGGGCGTTATCACAGACAAGCGCAGCCGCCTGTCCACAGCCAATGTTAATAAGCTCACGTTCATTAAAATAAACCAGGCATGGATCCCACAGGACTTGTCTGCTCCTTGTGCAGAATAGACATGTATACCGGCCTTACCCAGCCATCGTTATACTACAGCGCAATTGTTCATTGTTATATATATTGTTCATTGTCTTTTGGGGTGTACCCTAATTTAAACAAAAAAAATATAATGTAAACCAAAAACCAGTGTTGGCTACCTCGTCCTCCTCCACTGCCGCTTCCACCTACACTGCTACGTCCACTGCCTCCTCAACCTCCTACTCCATATGGACCTCCACCTCATACATCAAGATAATTATATGTTTATTTTTACGTATTTTATTTTATTTTAAGTCATTTCACTAATTTGTTTGATATATTGTTTGGTTACATATCCCAAATTTTTGGCAGTGATATACCCTTGCTCTACGTAGTGGACAGGTTAATACATTTCACAAATTTGTCTGTTACATTGTTGGGTGAAATTCACAAATTTTTGGCTGTGATATACACCTGCTCTACCTAGTAGACAGGTTAATAAATATCACTAATTTGTCTGTTACATTGTCGGGTAGAATTCACCAATTTTTAGCTGTGATATACCCCTTCTCTACCCAGTAGACAGGTTAATAAATTTTACACATTTTTATGTTAAATAGTTGGGTGACATTCACCAATATTTGGCTGTGATATACCCCTTCTCTACCTAGTGGACAGGTTAATAAATTTCACAACTTTTTCTCTTACATTGTCAG
Organism: Bufo gargarizans; assembly: GCF_014858855.1. NCBI lineage: Eukaryota > Metazoa > Chordata > Amphibia > Anura > Bufonidae > Bufo > Bufo gargarizans. The sequence goes on along the minus strand of NC_058080.1, from coordinate 380,584,932 downwards.
GTGAAATTCACCAATTTATGGCTGTGATATACCCCTGGTCTACCTAGTGGACAAGAAAATACATTTCACTAATTCATCTGTTACATTGTTGTGTGACAAATGCTCATTGTTTGCACTAGAAAGTACATTTGCACTGTATTTAGGCCATAACGTCTCTGATGATGACAAAACACAGCTGTCAACTGCTGAGGCTTTCTGCAGTATGCAGACCGACAAGGGGGGCAGGGGTAAAGAATGGGTGGAAGATGATGTGGAGGTTGATGAGATACTAGACCCCACATGGAATCAAGGTCATGCGAGTGACCTGTCTAGTTCAGAGGAAGAGGCGATGGTCGCACAGAGGCACCTGCACAGCAAAAGAGGGAGCGTGAGAAAGGGATACCTGGATGTTCGGGTTCGACCAAACTTTACAAAAAAGTTCGAGTTCGGGACCCGAACTTGACCCTGAACCCGAACCGTACTGAAGTCCTTGGGGACCCGAACATTGGAGCACTAAAATGGCTCTAAAAAAGTAATGGAAAGGGCTAGAGGGCTGCAAATGGCAGCAAAATGAGGTAACAAGCATGGCAAGTGCTCTGCAAACAAATGTGGAAAGGGAAATGACTTAAAATAACATAAAATACATAAAAAAAAAAGAAAATAATCTTGATCTAGGAGGACGAGGTCCATATGGAGTCGGAGGTTGAGGAGGAGGTGGATGTGGCGGTGTAGGTGGAAGCGGTGGTGGAGGAGGTAGCCAACACTAGTTTTGTTTCTTATTTTATTTTATTATTATTTTTGTTTAAATTTGGGTAGACCCCAAAACATTGGGAAATATAACCTGTGATAACCCCCTCCAGCCGTGCTAAACAAACGTTCAGACAATACACTGGCTGAAGGGCAGGCCAGCACCTCCAAGGCGTAAAGGGCAAGCTCAGGCCATGTGCCCAATTTGGAGACCCAGAAGTTGAAGGGGGCAGACCCATCATCCAGTACGTGTAGGCGTGTGCACACATACTGCTCCACCATGTCGCACGTCCCCGTGATGTCCACGATCCAATTGGCTATCTTCTCTATCAACTTTCAATGTTCTTTTCTGCCTCTACCATGTTGATCACTGTTAGCAGCGAATCAGGGTTCCACGCCGGAGAAGGAGCGTGAGAAAGGGATACCACATCCAATGGAGGTCAATGTATGAAATTTAATGTGATCGAGTGGAAATGTGGGAGAAGTTATCAAAACAGAAGGATCGAATGAAAGGAGGGGGCGCACGACAATTACCCACTCCCGACTGGGGGAGGTATTGACGATAAATAACAATACAGGACTCTTAAGATGCCCTGTTATTGGAATAATTAATAAAAAATTATAGGTAATGTCACTAGGGTATTTTGGATTTGGAAACATTAGACAGGACCGGCCCTGCTGCTGCTTTGTTGACTCTAGATAACTTCTCAAAAACAAAGACAGGTGCACTATGCGGTCTTACTAACCCTCATACTGGTGTAAAATTGAGAATTAGCCAACATATCCTGCTTGGAGGACATGTCTGAGCCCGAGCACCACGCCAAGGTTTCTCAAGTAGCTCGGGAACCTAACGCTAAACCTACCTGGGCCGTATGGGCAATACCAGGAGCCAGTGGGCGAATTACAGGTGCGCAAGGTCCGACTCAAAGCAAACTCCCAGTAACCTCCAGCATGTGACCATGCATACAATGGGAGGAGGCAGAGAGCTCTGAGCCTCACCCAAGACTGGCTGATATAGCCCAGGCCTCACATGTGCACCAGAATGCTGCCTGTGGATGGAAAAAAAAGGCACATTCAGACTAGGAGTTTCTACACCTCCAAAAATTCAAAATAGATGCACCACTGCATATGGGGTTGAGCACTTCCTGCTTTTTAATACCACGCTAATTTGTAGTATGTATTTAGAATTTTTGGAGGTGTAGAAACTCCTAGTCTGAATGTGCCTTTTTTTTCCATCCACAGGCAGCATTCTGGTGCACATGTGAGGCCTGGGCTATATCAGCCAGTCTTGGGTGGGGCTCAGAGCTCTCTGCCTCCTCCCATTGTATGCATGGTCACATGCTGGAGGTTACTGGGAGTTTGCTTTGAGTCGGACCTTGCGCACCTGTAATTCGCCCACTGGCTCCTGGTATTGCCCATACGGCCCAGGTAGGTTTAGCGTTAGGTTCCCGAGCTACTTTAGAAACCTTGGCGTGGTGCTCGGGCTCAGACATGTCCTCCAACTAGGATATGTTGGCTAATTCTCAATTTTACACCAGTATGAGGGTTAGTAAGACCGCATAGTGCACCTGTCTTTGTTTTTGTTATGTTATTTTGACTGCTTATCACATCCACACAATTGCTATCCTGTGTAGGATGTCCATTGTGGTACTTGTGGTCCGCTGCAGGCATCCTCCATTGTATGCATTTTTGCTGGGGATTGCCATTAGCAACGGGCCACAAGTGCAGGATCTGCCCCCCCAGTATAGATGCACCACTGCATATGGGGTTGAGCACTTCCTGCTTTTTAATACCACGCTAATTTGTAGTTTGTATCTAGATAACTTCTGCCTGATAACACGTCCCATTGACGTCCACCATCCAATTGGATATCTTCTCTATCAACTTTCGATGTTCTTTTCTGCGCCTACAATGTTGATCACGGTTAGCGGAGAATCAGGGTTTCACGCCAGGAAGGGAGCGTGAGAAAGGGATATCACATGCAAGGGAGGTCAATGGCTGCAATGTGATCGAGCTGAAATGTGGGACAAGTTATTAAAGCGGAAGGATCGAATGAAAGGGCCGATTAAAGACGAATTTTAGAAATTTAAGTCCCTGTCACCTATGCACCTATACAGAGCAGGGTTTTTTCATCGGCAAAAATGGGTTAATGTCACCCACCAATGGAACAGACGATTTTTTAAAATTTCGGCCCTGTCAACTATGCAGAGCAGGGGTTTATTCACGGCAAAACTGTGTTCATGTCACCCACCAATTGAACAGCTGTCATGAAGAGCAGGGGTTTGTATACTACAAAATTGGTAAAATGTCACCTGAAAATGTAACAGATGATTTTTTGAAATTTAGGTCCCTGTCACCTATGCAGAGCAGGGGTTTATTCACGGCAAAAATGGTAAAATGTAACCTAAGAATGTAACAGACGCTTTTGCACCCCGCTCCCTCTTTTGCTGTGCAGCTGCCTCTGTGCGACCACCGCCTCTTCCTCCGAACTAGACAGGTCATTCGCATGACCTTGATTTCATGTGGGGTCTAGTATCGCATCATCCTCCACATCATCTTCCACCCACTCTTTACCCCTGCCCTCCTTGTCGGTCTGCATACTGCAGAAAGCCTCAGCAGTTTGTCATCATCAGAGACTCAGCGACGTGCTTCGGTGGTCTTCCAATGTCCTCATCCTGAAACATAAGTGGCTGGGCATCAGTGTACTCAATCTCTTCCACTTCTGGCGCAGTGCTATGTGGATGGCCCACGGAAACCCTGCCAGCAGAGTCATCAAAAAGCATAACAGACTGCTGCATGACTTGGGGCTCAGACTGCTTGCCTGATTTTCAAGGGGGTGAGTTGAAAGACAGATGGCCATGGGCTGTAGGTGCCAACTCTGATATTTCAGCAGGGGACTGGGTGGGAGAAAATGCGAAGGAACTGTAGGCACTGTCAGCCCCCCAATCTACTATAGTCTGTACTTGTTCTGGCCTCACCTGATTCGTACTGTCCTAAATGCAGTGTAGGCCGCAAATGTACTTTCTAGTGCAAACGATGAGCATTTGTCACCCAACAATGTAACAGACGAATTAGTGAAATCTATTTCCTTGTCCACTAGGTAGAGCAGGGGTATATCACAGCCAAAAATTGGTGAATGTCACCCAACTATGTAACAGACAAATTAGTGAAATGTATTTCCCTGTCCACTAGGTAGAGCAGGGGTATATCATCGCCAAAAATCAGTGAATTCTACCCGACAATGTAACAGACAAATTAGTGAAATTTATTAACCTGTCCACTAGGAAGAGCAGGGGTATATCACAGCCACAAATTGGTGAATTTCACCCGACAATGCACCAGACAAATTAGTGAAATGTATTTCCCTGTCCACTAGGTAGAGCAGGGGTATGTCACAGCCAAAAATTGGTGAATGTCACCCAACTATGTAACAGACAAATTAGTGTAATATATTTCCTTGTCCGCTAGGTAGAGCAGGGGTATATCATCACCAAAAATTGGTGAATTCTACCCGACAATGTAACAGACAAATTAGTGAAATTTATTAACCTGTCCACTAGGAAGAGCAGGGGTATATCACAGCCAAAAATTTGTGAATTTCACCCGATAATGCACCAGACAAATTAGTAAAATTTATTAACCTATCCACTAGGTAGAGCAGGAGTATATCACAGTCAAAAATTTGGACTATGTAACCCAAAAATGAAGAAAAAGGGGAAAAATCCAGCAAGAGAACACGCAGTATGTGCATGCATATATTAAATCACATTTAAAAATGTTTACTATTTATATTGTAAAACCAAATCATATTTTTTGTTCAAGCCATTGGGTGCGCAGCTCCCCAAACTGAACATCCAATACGCTTCTCTACTCAAAAGCTTAAATTTATGATCACCCCCCCCCCCCCCCCCCCCTAAAAGGACGTAATACTCTTTCAATTCCCTGGACAGAAAAAGCCGCAGTACTTTCCTTGTGGACTATCGCAAAATGTGAACTAGCGGCAGATATATTTTGTGTCCTGAAATAGGGAATATCAGATAGATGTTTACGTATTCTTGTTTTGATCTGTTTTGTAGTACATCCTACGTATTGTAGGTGACATTCTTTGCATTTTACCATTCGCTGTTGATATATAACGCTTTTGCTGGTCTCCATATATCTGCAACAAATGCATCTGTTGCTGCCACATTTATAGTTACCATTGTAAGATAGCCAGGTCTGCTGGGATTTTTAAATGGTAAAAAAATAAAGTTGGACAATTTTTTTTTTTCCCAATGTGGAGGCTCTGCGTGCTACACATTGTACTCCCGAGGACACTATTTTGGACATATCCTTGGTCACCATTAGAGATGTCGCGAACATAAAATTTTGCGTTCGCAAACGGCGAGCGCAAATTTTTGCGAATGTTCGCGAACGGGCAAACCGTCATTGACTTCAATAGGCAGGCGAATTCTAAAACCCACAGGGACTCTTTCTAGCCACAGTAGTGATGGAAAAGTTGTTTCAAGGGGACTAACACCTGGACTGTGGCATGCCAGAGGCGGATCCATGCCAAAAAAAACATGGAAAATGACATAGTTGACGCAGAGTTGGGTTTTAATCCATAAAGGGATTAAATCACCTAACAATCCCAATTTTTTTTTGAACAACGTGGTTTAAAACATCCAGTGTGTGTATACGATCAGGTATGATGTTGTATCGATCAGGTAGATGTTGTATCGATCAACTAGAGGAGTATCTTCACCTTGCCCGCAGCCCCTGCATTCTGGTATGTTATACATTGATGCAGTGCACCTTTCGGCTTTGTCTATCTCGGTGATTTGAGCTGTACAAGTGAGGCACATATTCACATGGAAAGCATGCGTGCAATTGATTTGATTGCCATAGTTTATATCCCTTCATTGTGACCCATTTTGCTAGGAGTTTCCAGATAGTATAGTGTAAGGGGGTATATCTTGGCAATATTAGTGCTATGGGTCTGTTGACAAGGTGACTTATGACTGTGATTTGTCCCTGCGTACACACATTTATGTACAATAATATATGTTATTTTACTGAGATATAAATAAAATGTTATTTTTAATCTTAGAAAATTGATGTGGTTGCACTCCTTTTTGTTTGTGTGATTTCATATATTTGAGGAGTGTACCTCTTGAGTTAAAGACCGTTGATGATGTAATCAGTGTAAGGGTTACGCCCACTTCACAGACATTGACAGACCAAACTCCCCTTTTAATGCACCGCAAACAGTCCATTTGCCCAACCGCAAACTCCCCATTTGCACAAGGTTGGAAACCAAGCTAGCCATGTCCCGTTGATGTCATTGAAGGTTTCTTCCTCCACCCAGCCACGTACAACACCAAGGGTCCCCGAAAGGTGAATTTAATTGATTTTTCGAATGGGGAGATGGTTAAAAAAATGCTGGCTCCCTCCCCTTTGTTTGAATCCACGGTCACTGCATCTGCGCCGTGCAATTTACTGTCACACCCGATATGAGTGGTATTTTCTGTAGTTCTATTCTCATCAGTTTAATCCCTGTTACGTCCCCAATCTGGGGTCCATTTATTGAATTGATTTTTCGAACGGGGAGATGGTTAAAAAAACGCTGGCTCCCTCCCCTTTGTTTGAATCCACGTCACTGCGTCTGCTCCGTGCAATTTACTGTCACACCCGATATGAGTGGTATTTTCTGTAGTTCTCTTCTCATCAGTTTAATCCCTGTTACGTCCCAGATCAGGGATTGCCTTTTGTGAAAAAAAATTTAGGCCAGGTACCTTCGACTGCCTTCGCAGTGACAGACCAAACTCTGATACACCAAACTGAATTGATTTTAGGAACCGGGAGATGGAAAAAGAAGCTTGGTCGGTCCTCTTACTCCCAAGTTGGGGTACTGCGCGTGCACGGAGCAATGTGCTGTGACACCCTATATGAGTGGTGTCTTAACTAGTACTATTCCTATCAGTTTAATCCCTGTTACGTCCCCTATCCGGGGACGTGTGTCGAATTGACTAACCATTGTCGAATTAACGAACCATTACGACATCCTGAAATAATTTCGTTCTGAGCTCTGTACTTGCTTTGTATTGGAATTGATGGAGATTTTTTAAATTGTCAGCATTATTGCTAATAAACTATTAAGAGACTTTTTTATGATTTTTTTATTTTATGTAGTAAAAACCCATACAACTTAAAAAAAAAATAATGTTTTTTCTATGAAAAATTATCCAGCCGATCGCTTTTAGTCTGATCATAATGAAGCAACGGCCTTATCATCTGGGGTGTGGCAACATTGCCAACACACTCATAGAGGTTATGATCGCTTCATTGTGATACGCAAGCCCCTTCACCACAACAAGGTACCGATCACGAAGTGGAATTGACACATGTATGTGCTTTTTTTTTGTTTTGTTTTTGCAGCCACAGTGCAGAACCAGAGGCCAGAAAAATTAAGCATGTACACATGCCTGAAAAACTTGGTATTGTTGCAGCCGCTGCTGTAGCTGCGGCAGGAAAAATTGATGTTTTCCAGGCAGAAAGGTGACTAAAATATTGCGGCTTGAACACTAGTTGGTGGCGGAGAATTCACGAAAGTCATCTGGTATGCAGACATTAAATACAGCAGCGTGGGGACCATTTTGAGGCCAAGGCATGTCATAAGGCCTTTTGTTAGTCAAACGTATCCCCCACTGTCAGTCCCTTCTTTTGTCAGTGACAATGCCTCCTGCTGCACTGAAGGTCCTTTCTGACAGGACACTTGAAGCGGGGCAGGCCAGAAGTTCTATCGCAAACTGGGATAGCTCAGGCCACAGGTGAAGCCTGCACACCCAGTAGTCAAGGGGTTCATCGCTCCTCAGAGTGTCGATATCTGCAGTTAAGGCGAGGTAGTCTGCAACCTGTCGGTCGAGTCGTTCTCTAAGGCTGGATCCCGAAGGGCTGTGGCGATGTGTAGGACTGAAAAAGCTCTGCATATCCTCCATCAACAACACATCTGTAAAGCGTCCTGTCCTTGCCTCCGTGATAGGAGGAGGATTACTTTCACCTCTTCCCCAGTTAGATTCCCGTTGTGCTGTGACATCCCCCTTATAAGCTGTGTAAAGCATATTTTTTAGTTTGGTTTTGAACTGCTGCATCCTTTCTGACTTTCGGTAATTTGGTAAGATTTCCGCCACTTTCTGCTTACACCGGGTCTAGTAGCGTGGCCACCCAGTATAGGTCGTTCTCCTTTATCCTTTTTATACAAGGGTCCCTCAACAGACATGACAGTATGAAAGACCCCATTTGCACAAGGTTGGATGCCGAGCTACTCATTTCCCGTTCCTCCTCCTCACTGATGTCATTGACGGTTGTTCTTCCCCCCAGCCACGTACAACACCACGGGTCCCAGATAGGTGACAACAACGAGCACCCTGGGATGCCTGCTGTGGTTGGTATTCGTCCTCCTCAAAGCCACATTCCTCCTCTGACTCCTCTTCCTCATACTCCCCTTGCAGCATTGCCGCAGGTCCGGCAAGGGATGATGACAAGGCTGTTTCTGGTGGTGATGGTGATCACAACTCTTCCTCTTCACGCTCATCTACAGCCTGATCCAGCACTCTTCGCAGGGCACGCTCCAGGAAGAAAACAAATGGGATGAGGTCGCTGATGGTGCCTTCGGTGCGACTGACTAGGTTAGTCACCTCCTCAAAAGGACGCATGAGCCTACAGGCATTGCGCATGAGCGTTCAGTAACGTGGCAAATAAAATTCCCAGCACCCCGGTCATACAAATACTCGTGCGCCATGGCCGTGTAGGAACGCCTGAAATGGCCACACACCTTCCTGGCCTGCTTGAGGACGTCCTGTAAGCCTGGGTACTTAGACACAAAGCGTTGTACGATGAGATTCAACACATGTGCCATGCACGGCACATGTGACAACTTGCCCAAATTCAATGCCGCCAACAAATTGCTTCCATTGTCACACACTACTTTGCCGATCTCTAGTTGGTGCGGGGTCAGCCACTGATCCACCTGTGCGTTCAGGGCGGACAGGAGTGCTGGTCCGGTGTGGCTCTCTGCTTTCAGGCAAGTCAACCCCAAGACAGCGTGACACTGTTGTATCCGGGATGTGGAATAGCCCCTGGGTAGCTGGGGGGATTCAGTTGATGTGCAGCCAGACGCCGCTGCAGAAGAGGATTCAGCCGAGGAGGTTATCGAAGAGGATGGAGTAGGAGGAGTAGAGGAGGTGGCAGTGGGCCTGCCTGCAAGTCGTGGCGGTGTCACAAACTCCGCTGCAGAGCCACGCATTCCATGCTTGGCAGCCGTCAGCAGGTTGACCCAATGCGCAGTGTAGGTGATATACCTGCCCTTATCGTGCTTTGCAGACCAGGTATCAGTGGTCTGATGGACCCTTGCCCCAACACTGTATGCCAGAGATGCCATGACTTAATTTTCAATCACTGAGTAGAGGTTTGGGATTGCCTTTTTGGAAAAAAAAATTGTCTGGCTACCTTCCACTGTGGTGTCCCAATAGCGACACATTTTTTGAAGGCCTCAGACTCCACCAGCTGGTATGGTAAAAGCTGGCGGGCTAAGCGTTCCGTCAAGCCAGCTGTCAGACGCCGGGCAAGGGGGTGACTCTGTGACATTGGCTTCTTACGCTCACACGTTTCCTTTACAGACACCTGACTGTGGGCAGATGAGATGGAACTGCTGAAGGTGAGAGGCGGAGTGGCGGGTGGTTGAGAGGGGGCAAGAAGGACAGCAGTGGTTGACATGGCTGAAGATGCTGGACCAGGAGGAGGATGGTGGCTTTGAGTTTGTGTACTGCTTGTACTCATGTGTTGATCCCATTGGCATTTGTGATGTGAGATCATGTGCCTTCGCAAAGTAGTTGTACCGAGGTGGGTGTTGGACTTCCCACGACTCAGTTTCTTTTGGCACAGGTTGCAAATGGCATTGCTGTTATCAGAGGCAGACACACAAAAAAATGCCACACTGCTGAGCTTTGCAATGACGGCATTCTGTTGGTGGCAACAGAATGCGTTGATTGGCGTGCTGTCTGGCTGACCCCGGGTGCCGATACATGCTGTCTGACTGTGTCACTAGCTCCTTGCGACGACCTCCCCCTGCTTCCAACTCGTCTCCTCCTTCTCTCTGTCTCCCCTTATGAACTTTCCCCCTCTTCTTCTTCTCTTTGAGCAGAAACCCACATGGCATCCACGGACACATCGTCATCATCAACTGCTTCACTTGTATCTGACACCTCAGCAAAGGAATCAGCAGCGGGTAGAACATCATCATCATCATCACACTGTACGTCCATGTGTGTAATGCTGCCTGACTAAGACATATCCCTGTTATCTACATCCTCTGGCAATAATGGTTGCGCATCACTAATTTCATCAAACTGATGTGTAAATAACTCCTCTGAGGGATCAAGTGAAGTGGCTGTGGTGGTAGTGGTGGTGGTGGCGGCGGGCGGGAGAGTGGTAATTTGAGAGCAGGTGACCAAAGCTGAGCTGGAGGAGGATGGTGCGTCAAGGTTCTTAGCGGAAGCTGTTGAAGATTGGGTGTCCTGTGTAAGCCAGTCAACTATTTTCCTCAAATTTTTTGGGTTCAGGGTACGTGGCCTCTAAAAACTGGGCATTATTCCAGGGCCAGTGGAAATCACAGCACCACGACCATGATGGCCCCTGCGGGGTGGGCTGCCACTGCCTGTAGTTTTTATTTAGATAAGTGGTACTATGCGTGCAAGGTACTGTGCCACCCTATATAAGTGGTGGGCAGTGGGCACAGTACAGTCTGTGTGGGCCTGACACACACTGGCTTGCAACTGGGATTATATCACAGAAAAATATGAAATATTATTTTTTTATCTGCAAGGTATTTGTGAGTGAGTGACACCCTGTAACGGTATGAGTGGAGGCCTAGCCAGTGGCCACAGTACAGTCTGGGGCCAGACACACACTGGCTTGCAACTGGGATTATATCACAGAAAAATATTAACTATAATTTTTTTATCTGCAAGGTATTTGTGAGTGAGTGACACCCTGTAACGGTATGAGTGGAGGCCTAGCCAGTGGCCACAGTACAGTCTGTGTGGGCCTGACACACACTGGCTTGCAACTGGGATTATATCACAGAAAAATATTAAATATAATTTTTTTTATCTGCAAGGTATTTGTGAGTGAGTGACTCCCTGAAACAGTATGAGTGGAGACCTAGCCAGTGGCCACAGTACAGTCTGGGGCCAGACACACACTGGCTTGCAACTGGGATTATATCACAGAAAAATATTAAATTGATATTTTTTTATCTGCAAGGTATTTGTGAGTGAGTGACACCCTGTAACGGTATGAGTGGAGGCCTAGCCAGTGGCCACAGTACAGTCTGTGGGCCAGACACACACTGGCTTGCAACTGGGATTATATCACAGAAAAATATTAAATATAATTTTTTTATCTGCAAGGTATTTGTAATTGAGTGACACCCTGTAACGGTATGAGTGGAGGCCTAGCCAGTGGCCACAGTACAGTCTGTGTGGGCCAGACACACACTGGCTTGCAACTGGGATTATATCACAGAAAAATATTAACTATAATTTTTTTATCTGCAAGGTATTTGTGAGTGACACCCTGTAATGGTATGAGTGGAGGCCTAGCCAGTGGCCACAGTACAGTCTGGGGCCAGACACACACTGGCTTGCAACTGGGATTATATCACAAAAAAATATTACATTTAATTTTTTTTATCTGCAAGGAATTTTCTGTCACACCCTGTCTGAATGGTGTGCACACAGTACTGTCTGTGACTGAGCCTGCAGCCTCTCACACACGGGCAGGCAACTGCAATATATACAGTACAGACCAAAAGTTTGGACACACCTTCTCATTCAAAGAGTTTTCTTTATTTTCATGACTATGAAAATTGTAGATTCACACTGAAGGCATCAAAACTATGAATTAGTATTAAGGCTGGTTACAGCCTGTATTTGTGGGCGGGGCTGCTGACTATATCTCCTCACGCGTCCTCACCCTGAGGACGGTCGCTTCATGCTTGCTTCCTCGGTCCGTCCCGTCACTTCCGGTTCGCGGCGCGTCACTTCCGGGGCTCCTCTGAGCGGCGGTCACCTACTCCTGGCTCGCTATGCACTCAAGACCTGAGCGCTCCGCCTCCCTCATGCGACGGCAGGACGGGTAGGGTCCGGCCTGCGGGTTACCCCCTCCGCAGGGTCTCATCCGTCCTCTGGCTTGGGCGCTGTCACAGGCTGGCGTGCGTTCCGGCGGGGAGCGCACGCCAGAATCCGGCCGGGCCCGGGCCCATGGTCACCTGCTTGGCGTGCGTTCCAGCGTGGGGCGCGCGCCGGATCTCTCACTCACGCCAGACGATTCCAGGGCAGCGGCTCCAGGGCAGTACATTCCAGCCGAGAAGCCATGGTTGGCAGGCACGGGGCTGGCCGGCCTGTTTCTCCATTCCGGTAAAAAAAAAAAGAAAGGGGAAGAGAAAAGAAGCTTCAGGAACGCAGTGGAGAGACCAGACACCGGTGTGATCATTAAGGTGCTGCCTTGCGGACGCTGCTGCGGGGTCTGGGACTGCTGTTCTGGTTCCCATCGTCTTTGCTACCGCTGGCCCAGGTTAAGTAGGTTGGAACCTCCAGTGGACCCCTATTCCCACAAGTGCCTATCAATTGCTGCACAATCGCTCTATGCCTCCTCGACTGGAACCAGAAACTGCACCTTCCACTGCTGCTACCAGATGTAACACAAGTTATCCCCTCTAGGGTAGCTAACTCCATGAATGTTGTTTTAGTCGTGGGGTTTTGTTGCCGTGCCATTTTCCGGTTTCCTAATGTACCATTTTGGGCAATCTTTTCTTAAAACAAACAGGGCTGCGGTGCTGTCTTATATTCAGTCCTCCCGATCAGCCAAGTAGCTGCTCATCAGCTTCCCGAATTCTTCAGGTATCATGCATACGCCTTTTGTCTGTCTTCCCTGCTTCTTGACACACTCCCACGTCATCTGAGGTCTCTGTCATCCTGGATCGCCCAGGCTCGCTCTGCCTCTGCCATCCAGGATAATCCAGGCTCGCCCTGCCTCGGTCGTCCTGGATCGCCCATGCTCGCTCTGCCTCTGTCTTCCTGGATCGCCCAGGCTCTCTCTGTTTCGGTTATCCTGGCTGGCCCAGGCTCGCTCTGTCTCTATCATCCTGGTTCGCCCAGGCTCGCTCTACCCCTGTCATCCAGGATCGCCCTGGCTCGTTCTGTCGTCCTGGATCGCCCAGGCTCGCTCTGCTCCCGTCATCCTGGATCGCCCAGGCTCGCTCTGCTCCTGTCATCCTGGTTCGCCCAGGCTCGCTCTGCTCCTGTCATCCTGGATCGTCCAGGCTCCCTCTGCTCCTGTCATCCTGGATCGTCCAGGCTCGCTCTGCTCCTGTCATTCGGGATCGTCCAGGCTCGCTCTGCTCCTGTCATTCGGGATCGTCCAGGCTCGTTCTGCTCCTGTCATCCTGGATCGCCCAGGCTCGCTCTACTCCTGTTTTCCTGGATCGCCCAGGCTCGCTCTGCTCCTGTCATCCTGGTTCGCCCAGGCTCGCTCTGCTCCTGTCATCCTGGATCGCCCAGGCTCGCTCTGCTCCTGTCATCCTGGATCGTCCAGGCTCGTTCTGCTCCTGTCATTCGGGATCGTCCAGGCTCGCTCTGCTCCTGTCATCCTGGATCGCCCAGGCTCGCTCTGCTCCTGTCATCCTGGATCGCCCAGGCTCGCTCTGCTCCTGTCATCCTGGATCGCCCAGGCTCGCTCTGCTCCTGTCATCCTGGTTCGCCCAGGCTCGCTCTGCTCCTGTCATCCTGGATCGCCCAGGCTCGCTCTGCTCCTGTCATCCTGGTTCGCCCAGGCTCGCTCTGCTCCTGTCATCCTGGATCGCCCAGGCTCGCTCTGCTCCTGTCATCCTGGATCGCCCAGGCTCGCTCTGCTCCTGTCATCCTGGATCGCCCAGGCTCGCTCTGCTCCTGTCATCCTGGATCGCCCAGGCTCGCTCTGCTCCTGTCATCCTGGATCGCCCGGGCTCGCTCTGCTCCTGTCATCCTGGATCGCCCAGGCTCGCTCTGCTCCTGTCATCCTGGATCGCCCAGGCTCGCTCTGCTCCTGTCATCCTGGATCGCCCGGGCTCGCTCTGCTCCTGTCATCCTGGGTCGCCCAGGCTCGCTCTGCTCCTGTCTCCCTGGATCGCCCAGGCTCGCTCTGCTCCTGTCTCCCTGGATCACCCAGGCTCGCTCTGCTCCTGTCATCCTGGATCGCTCAGGCCCGCCCTGTCTCTGTAATTCGGCATCACCCAGGCTCTCTCTGCCTCTGTCATCCTGGTTCACCCAGGCTCGCTCTGCTCCTGTCATCCTGGATCGCTCAGGCCCGCCCTGTCTCTGTAATTCGGCATCACCCAGGCTCTCTCTGCCTCTGTCATCCTGGTTCGCCCAGGCTCGCTCTGCCTCCGTCATCTAGGATCCCCTAGGCTCGCCCTACCTCGGTCATGCTGGATCGCCCAGGCTCGCTCTGCCTCTGTCTTCCTGGATCGCCCAGGCTCGCTCCGTTTCGGTTATTCCGGGTTGTCCAGGCTCGCTCTGTCTCTGTCATTCTGGATCACCCAGGCTCGCTCTACCTCAGTCATCCTGGGTCGCCCAGGCCCACGTTGCCTCTCTCATCCTGGATCGCCCAGGCCCACGTTGCCTCTCTCATCCTGGATCACCCAAGCTTGCTCTTCCGCCGTCATCTGGACCGTCACGTCACTAACTACCCAGTGCCTTCCCGAATCGCTCAGGTCATTTAACAGCCCAGCTCCGGCCTAAATCACTCAGGCCCTTGTTACCTCCCGTGTCGTTCAGTTCAATTAACTATTTCCCTCCTACAGCGTGGGTAGTCTTTTTGCCCACTTATTCAGGCCTACCCCGCACTGGCTCCAGGCACAGTTCAGCCAGATAGATCTTGGAAGGTGATAGGCATCCCTCCCGACTCCACGCCAAAGTACACCTCAGCCCCTACCACAAGTATTAAGGCTGGTTACAGCCTGTATTTGTGGGCGGGGCTGCTGACTATATCTCCTCACGCGTCCTCACCCTGAGGACGGTCGCTTCATGCACCACCCTCCCGACCCTTCTTTCTTTCATTCCACTCTCTTGGATGGCCCACTTATTCAGGCCTACCCCGCACTGGCTCCAGGCACAGTTCAGCCAGATAGATCTTGGAGGGTGATAGGCATCCCTCCCGACTCCATGCCAAAGTACACCTCAGCCCCTACCACAAACACATGTGGAATTATATACATAACAAAAAAGTGTGAAACAACTGAAAATATGTCATAATCTAGGTTCTTCAAAAGTAGCCACCTTTTGCTTTGATTACTGCTTTGCACACTCTTGGCATTCTCTTGATGAGCTTCAAGAGGTAGTCACCTGAAATGGTTTTCACTTCACAGGTCTGCCCTGTCAGGTTTAATAAGTGGGATTTCTTGCCTTATAAATGGGGTTGGGACCATCAGTTGCGTTGTGGGGAAGTCAGGTGGATACACATCTTATAGTCCTACTGAATAGACTGTTAGAATTTGTATTATGGCAAGAAAAAAGCAGCTAAGTAAAGAAGAACGAATGGCCATCATTACTTTAAGAAATGAAGGTCAGTCAGTCCGAAAAATTGGGAAAACTTTGAAAGTGTCCCCAAGTGCAGTCACAAAAACCATCAAGTGCTACAAAGAAACTGGCTCACATGCGGACCGCCCCAGGAAAGGAAGACCAAGAGTCACCTCTGCTGCGGAGGATAAGTTCATCCGAGTCACCAGCCCCAGAAATCGCAGGGTTAACAGCAGCTCAGATTAGAGACCAGGTCAATGCCACACAGAGTTCTAGCAGCAGACACATCTCTAGAACAACTGTTAAGAGGAGACTGTGTGAATCAGGCCTTCATGGTAGAATATCTGCTAGGAAACCACTGCTAAGGACAGGCAACAAGCAGAAGAGACTTGTTTGGGCTAAAGAACACAAGGAATGGACATTAGACCAGTGGAAATCTGTGCTTTGGTCTGATGAGTCCAAATGTGAGATCTTTGGTTCCAACCACCGTTTCTTTGTGCGACGCAGAAAAGGTGAACGGATGGACTCTACATGCCTGGTTCCCACCGTGAAGCATGGAGGAGGTGGTGTGACGGTGTGGGGGTGCTTTGCTGGTGACACTGTTGGGGATTTATTCAAAATTGAAGGCATACTGAACCAGCATGGCTACCACATCATCTTGCAGCGGCATGCTATTCCATCCGGTTTGCTTTTTTTTGGACCATCATTTATTTTTCAACAGGACAATGCCCTCAAACACACCTCCAGGCAGAAGGAGAGTGATAGGGTGCTGCGCCAGATCACCTGGCCTCCACAGTCACCGGACCTGAACCCAATCGAGATGGTTTGGGGTGATCTGGACCGCAGAGTGAAGGCAAAATGGCCAACAAGTGCTAAGCATCTCTGGGAACTCCTTCAAGACTGTTGGAAGACCATTTCAGGTGACTACCTCTTGAAGCTCATCAAGAGAATGCCAAGAGTGTGCAAAGCAGTAATTAAAGCAAAAGGTGGCTACTTTGAAGAACCTAGAATATGACATATTTTCAGTTGTTTCAGACTTTTTTGTTATGTATATAATTCTACATGTGTTAATTCATAGTTTTGATGCCTTCAGTGTGAATCTACAATTTTCATAGTCATGAAAATAAAGAAAACTCTTTGAATGAGAAGGTATGTCCAAACTTTTGGTCTGTACTGTATATATATATATATATATATATAAAAAAGCACACTGATGTACCAGCCCTGAAAAGGGCTTTTTGGGGTGCTATCAGGACGCTGTCCTTACAGCAGATGAGTCTGTAGACACAGAACACTGCCCTAGCTAACGCTTTCCCTATTAGATCAGCAGCAGCAGCACTGTCCCTCCTCTCACTGAGAATGCAGCTTTCAAATGAATCTAAAATGGATGCTGTCCAGGAGGTGGGAGGGTCTGGGAGGGAGGGTCTGCTGCTGATTGGCTGGAATGTGTCTGCTGACTGTGAGGTACAGGATCAAAGTTTACTCAATGATGATGTATAGGGGGCGGACCGGACATCGCATATGTTCGCCCGCTGCGGCGAACGCGAACAAGCTATGTTCGCCGGCGAATAGTTCGGGACATCACTAGTCACCATTAAGTACGGGGAAATGACTCCTCATAATTTTACAGACTTCCATGTATTCCTCGCTATAATTAGTGACAAAGGTGGTGGGTTTATCTTTTTTGCCTGCCATCTCTGAAAGTTTTTTTTAAAAGTATTTTTAGTTTTATTTCCTATGAGCTTTCTGTTAGGAAACACAAGGTTCTGTCTGTCAAGGGACAAAGCTGTTCTGGTTGCCTTATCTATATCCTTTGTATTGTACTGTCTGGCTTGTAATCTCCTTTCAATTTTTTGTGCCTCCTTTATAAAACTGAGATTATCAGAACAGTTTAGTCTCGCCCTGATCATTTCTCCCCTTGGTATAATTTTTACCACATGGGGAGGGTGACAAGACGTTGCCAGGAGGGTGGTGTTACCTGCAGTGTATTTCCTGAAAGTTGTGGTTAAGACAAACTGTTTGGCAGGATGACCCTGGAGACAAAGGTCCAAAAAAGAAATGGACTGTGTATTATATGACAGAAAGAACTTGAGGGAATCTAAACCCTGGTTGAGAAAATCACTTTATGGAGGCAAAAAATGTATTAATCTCTGCAAGCAAAAAATGTTTTTCCCACCATGCCATGAAAATATTTGCAACTGATGGTGAAAATTTCGCACCCATGGAAACTCCAGAAATCTGGAGAAAAAAAATCTCCATTAAACATAAAAAAATTGTGTTTTAACAGAAAATCCAGGGCCATGCAGAGAAAATCCTGTATCTCCAATGTCTAGTTGCTATAGGAAACCAGAAACCAGCGCAAGTATTCAACAGCCAAATGGTGGGGTGTATAATGAAACTACATCTGCCATAATCCAAACATGATCTTTCATCCATGTGAATTTCTCAAAGGACTGTAACACAGTGTGTGTGTCCTTTAAAAAAAACAGGTATATGGGATACCAGAGGCTGAAGGAGGGAATCCACCCACTCCAACAGCCGTTCAGAGTATGAGTCAATGCCCGCTACTATTGGTCTCATAGGGGGTGGAAACCCTCCTTTATGTACCTTCGGTAGCGCATGGAATATGGAGTTAATGGGTTGTTCCACAAAAATGTATTCCATTACCTTCTGGTCCAAGATTCCTAATGAAAAACCCTCCTGCAAGATCTCTTTCAAGCGAAGCTGATAAGAGGGGAGTGGATTGCTTTTGAGTGGAATGTATGTGGTAGTGTCTTGCAACATCTTTAACATCTCTGTCTTATAGACATCACTATCCAGCAAAACTACTGGCCCCCCCCCCCCCCCCCCCCCTTATCAGCTTCCTTGATCACTATGTTATGATTGTTGGTCAGATCACGCAATGCAATAAATTCATCCTTGGTCATATTGTTTTTCCTCTTAAAAAATACAGACATTATTACCTGCAGTACGGCACTAACAATAGAAATTTTCATAGAGAGTGCAAAGATCCTTTTCCACTAAATCCTGAAATCTGTGGAGAGCAGATGACCTTGATTGAACAGGATAGAAATCTCTATTCAAGGTCCTAAAAGACATGGAGACATTTTGTGTATAGGAGGCCTGAGACACATTTCCTGCAATGCAGCTATCTGCACCAATTCTGAAAAATCTAAAGACGCAGTGGCAGATAACTCAAACATTCAGCACACATAGTGTCAGCACAGGTGGTATCCCTCGGGAGCAATACCAATATCCACCTGCACTGAAACATCTGCAATCACTTTTTACACCTGAAAATGTTTCCTTAAAGATAAATTTCAAGCCAAACGATTAACGTCCAGTATGGTATGGTATAGGTCAAAGTGGGATGTAGGGGAAAAAGACAGTCCCTTCTTAAGAAGAGTTTCCTGTGCAGGTGACAGGGGTACTGTTGAGAGGTTGACAATTTGCAGATCCTCTATTGCTCCACTTTGCGGTGGGAGGGATAACTCCGTCCTCTTGCGGTGCTTCCTCCCCGCCCGTCGTTTTTTGCTGCTAGTCTCCTCCTCTGTGAGTCCTTATTTAGGGAGCTGCCATTGTTAGCATTGTTAGGATTTGAAGATGTATAGGTTTCAGGGATTTCCGCGGCTGAGTCTGAGGACTCCACCTCCGTAGAACTGAAAGAGACCCAAGATGGTCGATTACTCCTATTATGGGTCATCTTTCTAAGTATGGAGCGGGTAGTAATTGCCCTTGCTTCAGACCATGTATATATTTCATTAGACTTGTAGTCCATGAGATCCCTGTTGAACTTGTCCTGTTTGAACTGTATCAAGCTATCCTCTAATTTATTGAGGTTAATCTTTAATTTGTGGTCGTGACTGGAAGATGATACACTGTAGTGAGGAATGGCTGGGTAGCCAATGGTAAACTAACTGAATTGCTGGTGGTGTGCCCTTATACCCTGGGTGAGTGTGAAAGATTATGGGAGGGAGGGTGAGAGCACTGGAAGCACACGCGAGCAGCAAGCACCCCCCTGGGGGTAGATATATCCATACGCCCCTCCCACCAGTGCAGGCTTGAGAAAACTCAGCCTTCTAACTTGACATCAAGCTCTTCAAACAGTGGTTTGCTGACATGGCAAAGTAGATTGTCCTTATTTTTATTTAGCTTCTAATTTCTTTCAAAGAGGACTCCTCATATTTGACAATTAGTTGCATGAGTTTCAGAGAGAATGTAACCAAACAATGTATTCGAACAAATTAGTGAAAGACTTAAAATAAAATAAAATATGTAAAAATTAACAAAAAATAATCTTGATGTATGAGGTGGAGGTCCATATGGAGTAGGAGGTTGAAGATGCGGTGGACGTAGCAGTGTAGGTGGAAGCGGCGGTGGAGGAGGACGAGGTAGCCAACACTGGTTTTTGGTTTTAATGTTTGTTTTCTTTTTTTGTTTAAATTAGGGTACACCCCAAAAGAGTGGGAAATATCAAAAATACAACAATGAGCAATTGCGCTGTAGTATAACCATGGCTGGGTAAGGCCGGTATACATGTCTATTATGCACAAGGTACAGACAATCCTGTGGGATAAAGGCCTGGGTAATTTTAATGAACGTGAGCTTGTCCACATTGATTGGTCTTTGATAACGTTCCCTGCCATGCTAAACACACGTTTAGACAATACACCGGCTGCAGGGCAGGCCAGCACCTTTCAAGGTGTAAAGGGAAAGCTCAGGCCATGTGCCCAATTTGGAAACCCAGAAGTTGAAGGGGGCAGACCCATCATTCAGTACGTGTAGGTGTGTGCACATATACTGCTCCACCATGTTGCTGAAATGCTGCCTCCTGCTAAGACGTTCCATATCAGCTGGTGGTGCTGGTTGTTGTGGCATGCTGACAAAGCTTTTCCACAGTTCGGCCATGCTAACCCTGCCTTCTGAGGTGCTGGTGGTGCCCCAGCTGTGTTGGCGACCTCTTCCTCCTCCTCTGCCTTCACCATGTGGTTCCACTGTGCCCCGTTGTCAGGTGGGAATGCCACCAGCAGCGTGTCTACCAGCGTGTGCTTGTACACGCGCATCTTACGCTGTCCTTGTAACTGGGATCCAGCAGCGTGGCCACCCAGTAATCCCCACAAGTTAGAATGTGGTCAACTCAGCGGTCGTTAAGGAGACACTGCAACATGTAATCGCTCATGTGTGCCAGGCTGCCCAGAGGCAACGAAAAGCTGTCCTCTGTGGGAGTTGTATCGTCTGTGTCCTCTGTATCCCCCCAGCCAACACCAGTGATGGCCATGAGCTGGTCTGGGTGCCACTCTGCTGTGAACACGGTTCCTCCTCCATCTCCTCCTCTTCATCCTCTACCTCATCATCCTCCAGAACTGTGCCTTGGCTGGACAATTGTGTACCTGGCATTTGTGGGTGCAGAAACCCACCCTTGGAGCCACTTGTGAATAACTGGCCTGAAACCGTATGAAATGATCTCTCTTCCTCCTCCTGTGCCAAATGCAGCAAAGGCACCACATTTAGAATATTGCAAAAAATGGGTGTTTTTTTAAACCCAGGCAATAATTGCAGTATTTCAAGCTTGTATTTCACTGTGAAAAATGCAACAAACGCCGCAAATTTATTATCTTGCTCAAAATGGGTGTTTATTTAATACCAGAATATAACAGCAGTATCTAACGCTTGTATTTTACTGTGACAAATGCAGCAAAGGCCCCAGTTGTACGGTATTGCAAAAAATTGGTGTTTTTTTTTCTAAACCAGAATATAATTTCAGTTTTTCAAGCTTGTATTTCACTGTGACAAATGCAACAAAGGCCCCAGATTTAGGGTATTGCCAAAAATTGGTGTTTTTTTAAACCTAGAATATTATTGCAGTATTTCAAGCTTGTATTTTACTGTGACAAATGCAGCAAAGGCCCCAGATGTAGGGTCTTGCAAAAAATGGGTGATTTTTTAAACCCAGAATATAAATGCAGTATTTCAAGCTTGTACTTGACTGTCACAAATGCACATATGCTGTGCTGGTGCACTGAACTTGCATAAAATGGCCGCCGAAGCCCACCTAACTAACAGACACATAAAAGTTATTTTTCATTTCACTGGGCTCAAGGCAGGGTAAAGAAATGGTGCACTGCACACACAAAACAAAATCGCTGTAGATAGCTATGTTAACAATCACTTCTGATAAAAGATTCTTTCCTATTCTCTCCCTCACAG
Organism: Bufo gargarizans; assembly: GCF_014858855.1. NCBI lineage: Eukaryota > Metazoa > Chordata > Amphibia > Anura > Bufonidae > Bufo > Bufo gargarizans. The sequence goes on along the minus strand of NC_058080.1, from coordinate 380,563,405 downwards.
CAGCAGCATCCTATCCCTACACTAATAAGAGCAGAGTGAAGTGCAGCACTATGTGACTCCAGCTTATATAGAGGCTGGGTCATATACTGCACTGGCCAATCACTGCCATTCCATTAGTAGGCATGGCTGTAATGGCTTCTTAGGGCACACAAGTTAAACGCTTGTTGATTGGCTGCTCTGCAGCCTTTCAAAAAGCACCATTAACTCGCCAAACCCAAACTTTTACTGAAAAGTTTGGGTTCGTGGTCCAAAAATCCTAAAGTTTGGTACGAACCCGAAGTTTACAGTTCGGGTTTGCTCAACCCTACACATGAGCCAAGGTCAGTCCAGGAAATATGGCTATCACATGGACCATACACAGCCACGCTGATTTTCTCCTGCATCTAGCACATTTATTCTTGTAAAGTATATCTTTCCCGAGACCTAGTTAGGTCGTGTTCCAATGGCGGAGCTTTGCTGCAGATTTCAGTGTGAATTCTGTTCCAAATACTGCTCAGTGTCCGCAACACCATTCAAACAGCTGGGGGTTATTTATGTGTCGTTTTCTAGACCATGCCAAAAATGGACATATCAGCTCAGACACCACGGTAGGAGTCCGCTCACAGTTTAGCCGAAATAAATGGGCTAATGAGTGGATCTGCAGCATTGAAATTGACAAAAACACAGTTGAAATCGCAACAATTGCTGCCGCTGAATATGCAGTGTGAACACAGCCAAAACTGGTTTTAAAGGCTATGTACACCTTTGGAGTCACTTTTTTTATGATTGCATTTAACTTATTAGTGGCTAAAAATCAGATTTTCAATTTGCCTTTATTAAAAAATATTGAGTTGCTCAGTCACAAAGTGTTAACTGGTTTTCTAACTGTGTGTCTGGTACTTTCAATTTGTGCCATCATCTAATTACCCTTATGTCTAAACTATCTGAGGTCATACACACTTGTTTAAGCCACATTCTGATCAGTAAGAAAAGGATTTGGCTTTGATATACAGTGTTCATTTTAGGACATGGTCAGCTATCATAGTCAAGTATCAAAATAATGCCAATGGGACATCTGACCTTGACACCTGACCCTGACTCCTGACTTATGCTGTTCATAGGTCAGGGTCAAAGTTAGAATGAGTTATAGATATACTATGTATTTGTATGCTAAATCACACAACCAAAGTACATCTATTGCTCAGCTTATAGCTCTGTGCCTAAAATGCTGTAAGCTAACACATTATAGTACTATACGAGCGCATAGCTGACAGCTCAGTGGTAAAGCAATTGCCTCATACCCAGTGTTTCTGTGTTTAAAACCCCTTTAAGCCACTAAAAAATGTTTACATTTTATTAAGCCCTAGATAAGAGGCAAATTTAAATGATGTGTGACGCTGATATCTAACTTCCTTCACTTGTCAGTGTCACAAATGATTTTAGGTTTACTGTGGTTTTGTATGCTACATCACATAGATAAGCAAAAATCCCAAGCTTATACAAGGCAACCTGGTAGCTCAGTGGTAATGCCATTGCCCCGTGTCCAGGCTTTCTGAGTTCAAAACACAGTTCAGTGTCTAAAATATGTTTACATTTTATTAAGCCCTAGATAAGAGGCAAATTTAAATGATGTGTGACGCTGATATCTGACTTCCTTCACTTGTCAGTGTCACAAACGATTTTAGCTTTACTGTGGTTTTGTATGCTACATCACATAGATGAGCAAAAATCCCAAGCCTAACACAAGGTCTGCTGGTAGCTCAGTGGTAATGCTGTTGCCCCCATGCCCAGGCTTTTGGTGTTCAAAACCCTTTTCAGCCTCTAATTTTTTTTTACATTTTATTAAGCCCTAGATAAGAGGCAAATTTAAATGATGTGTGACGCTGATGTGTGACGTTATCTGACTTCCTTCACTTTTCAGTGTCACAAAGGATTTTAGGTTTACTGTGTTTTTTTGTATACTACATCTCACCTCCTTTGGTGTCTAAAGCTATAGCTCAGTGGTAAGACACTTCCTTTGCATGTAGTGGTCATGGGTTCAAAACCCCCTTTGAGCTTTTAATATTTAATATTTTATAGAGCTCTATATCTGAGACAAATTCAAGTAGTGTGTGATGTAAGTAGTCCTATTTTTTTTTATTTAGAGTACATGGGCAGCACTATAATAAAAGGGGCACTAATTTACAGTATCTTCATCTATTTCCAGGTGAGTTTTTTTTGTTGTTTTTTGTTGTCTTGAAACAGTCACTGTACAATATAATAATGTATTCTTATTTCTTAGCAAGATGTCTAAATATCAGATCTGTAAATCACTTGATTGCAATTATTTGTCGGCATCCATCCAAACATAAGCTGCAAAGATATGACCACTAGCGGTCTCACTAGTCCACTGTGGTTAGGCATGTTCCAGCTCTCCCAGCAAATACAAGCAGGAGGAAGTTTGGGCGTGTTCTGGAGTAGCTGATGTGGAGACTTGCCAGATTCACTGCCTCTTGACAGATCTGCAGACCTAATCTCCTCCGCTATCTTACATGGCTCATACATTGATTCACCTCTCTCAAGTGTGTATGCAGTTCCATATTAGCTAGAATCACTGCATTCCTGGGACCCCTGAAAAAGTTGATTAGTCACTGTATAGAGTGCTGTGTCCTGGATTATACATATCTACTGTATATATGTGTATTATACATACTGTGTGGTATAGCTATATAACAAATAATATGTCATTAACCCGTAGGATACCAGCGCTGTACATGTATGTCGCTGGAAACACGGTCACAAATCCCAGCGCCATACAGGTGCAGCTCTCTGATTGGGCGGCCATAGGAGCTACTCCCTCCCGATCAGCTGCAGGGGTACGGCAGTCACTGATAGTTGGACCGGTGCCGTATGCACCGGCATTGGTGAAAACAATGATGCCGGCTCATTAACCCTTGCACTGCCACGGTCAGCGCTGACCGCTGCACGTGCGGTATCCTGCAGGGTGTCCATCAGGTCCCCGTGGTGCTGTGACGTCAGCCTGATGTCTAGCCCTGTCAGTCAATGAAGTGAGGGGGAAGGGGTGCAGAGCACAGGGGGTGTTACATAGCATTGCTCAGAATATTCAGCCCTGCCTCTGAGTGCTCGAATTGTTTATTTACATATGCATAAAAACACAGATAACTCTGCATCTATTTATCATACATAATCAGCATAATGAGCCCTACCAGGCAGTACATATGGTCTAATAGTGTTGATTCTGGTGACAGAGCCTCTGTAACCTCTTATGGACACAGGGCGAACATGTACGCCCTATGTATTTCCGATCACCGCTGCGCGGCGGGCGGTGATCGGAACAGTGTGCCTGCTGAAATCATTCAGCAGGCACTCTGTGACAATGCCGAGGGGGGTCCTGTGACCCCCCCCCCGTATCGGCAATCGCTGCTAACCGCAGGTCAAATCAGACCTGCGGTTTGCAGCATTTCCGGGTTATTCGGGTCTCTGGTGACCCGATGACCTGGAATAGGAGGTGCAGTGATCGGAAATACATAGGGCGTACCTATTCAGACTGTGTCCGTAAGAGGTTAAGGAGGCTATGTCACAAGAATCAACCCTATTAGACCATACATACTGCCTGGTAGGGCTCATTATGCTGATTATGTATGATAAATAGCTGCAGAGATATCTGTGTTTCTATTCATATGCAAATAAACAATTCGAGCACTCAGAGGCAGGGCTGAATATTCTGAGCAATGCTCTTTAACACCCCCTGTGCTCTGCACCCCCCCCCCCCCAATTGACTGACAGGGCTAGACAGCAGGCTGACGTCACAGCACCACGGGGACCCGATGGACACCCTGCACTCGGCAAGATACTGCATGTGCAGCGGTCAGCGCTGACTGCAGCAGTGCAAGGGTTAATGAGCCGGCATAATTGTTTTCACCAATTCCGGTGCATACAGCAGGGGTCAAACTATCAGTGACTGCCGGACCCCTGCAGCTAATCGGGAGGGAGTAACTCCAATGGCCGCCCGATCAGAGCGCTGTACCTGTACGGCGCTGGGATTTGTGACCGAGTTTCCAGCGACATACAGTACAGACCAAAAGTTTGGACACACCTTCTCATTCAAAGAGTTTTCTTTATTTTCATGACTATGAAAATTGTAGATTCACACTGAAGGCATCAAAACTATGAATAACACATGTGGAATTATATACATAACAAAAAAGTGTGAAACAACTGAAAATATGTCATATTCTAGGTTCTTCAAAGTAGCCACCTTTTGCTTTAATTACTGCTTTGCATACTCTTGGCATTCTCCTTATGAGCTTCAAGATGTAGTCACCTGAAATGGTCTTCCAACAGTCTTAAAGGAGTTCCCAGAGATGCTTAGCACTTGTTGGCCCTTTTGCCTTCACTCTGCGGTCCAGCTCACCCCAAACCATCTCGATTGGGTTCAGGTCCGGTGACTGTGGAGGCCAGGTCATCTGGCACAGCACCCCATCACTCTCCTTAATGGTCAAATAGCCCTTACACAGCCTGGAGGTGTGTTTGGGGTCATTGTCCTGTTGAAAAATAAATGATGGTCCAACTAAACGCAAACCGGATGGTGCTGTGGTAGCCATGCTGGTTCAGCATGCCTTAAATTTTGAATAAATACCCAACAGTGTCACCAGCAAAGCACCATCACACCTCCTCCTCCATGCTTCACGGTGAGAACCAGGCATGTAGAGTCCATCCGTTCACCTTTTCTGCGTCGCACAAAGACACGGTGGTTGGAACCAAAGATCTCAAATTTGGACTCATCAGACCAAAGCAAAGATTTCCACTGGTCTAATGTCCATTCCTTGTGTTCTTTAGCCCAAACAAGTCTCTTCTGCTTGTTGCCTGTCCTTAGCAGTGGTTTCCTAGCAGATATTCTACCATGAAAGCCTGATTCACACAGTCTCCTCTTAACAGTTGTTCTAGAGATGTCTGCTGCTAGAACTCTGTGTGGCATTGACCTGGTTTCTAATCTGAGCTGCTGTTAACCTGCGAATTCTGAGGCTGGTGACTCAGATGAACTTATCCTCCGCAGCAGAGGTGACTCTTGGTCTTCCTTTCCTGGGGCGGTCCGCATGTGAGCCAGTTTCTTTGTAGCGCTTGATGGTTTTTGTGACTGAACTTGGGGACACTTTCAAAGTTTTCCCAATTTTTCGGACTGACTGAACTTCATTTCTTAAAGTAATGATGGCCACTCGTTTCTCTTTACTTAGCTGCTTTTTTCTTGCCATAATACAAATTCTAACAGTCTATTCAGTAGGACTATCAGCTATGTATCCACTTGACTTCTCCACAACGCAACTGATGGTCCCAACCCTATTTATAAGGCAAGAAATCCCACTTATTAAACCTGACAGGGCACACCTGTGAAGTGGAAACCATTTCCGGTGACTACCTCTTGAAGCTTATCAAGAGAATGCCAAGAGTGTTCAAAGCAGTAATCAAAGCAAAAGGTGGCTACTTTGAAGAACCTAGAATATTACATATTTTCAGTTGTTTCACACTTTTTTGTTATGTACATAATTCCACATGTGTTAATTCATAGTTTTGATGCCTTCAGTGTGAATCTACAATTTTCATAGTCATGAAAATAAAGAAAACTCTTTGAATGAGAAGGTGTGTCCAAACTTTTGGTCTGTACTGTATATGCTACATCTATGTGATGTAGCATATAAAACCACAGTAAACCTAAAATAGTTTGTGACACTGACAAATGAAGGAAGTGAGATATCAGCGTCACACATCATTTAAATTTGCCTCTTAATTAGGGCTTAATAAAAATGTAAAAAATTTCTAGTGGCTTAACCACCTCAGCCCCCCTAGCTTAAACACCCTTAATGACCAAACCACTTTTTACAATTCTGCACTACACTACTTTTTGCCGGGAGAGAAATATCTCGGCAAAAGACAACTTTTCCCATTTTTTTATACAAAGTTGGCATTTGACCAAGATATTTATTTCACCTAGCATGGGTATATGTAAAATGACACCCCAAAACACATTTCCCAACTTCTCCTGAGAACGGCAATACCACATGTGTGACACTTTTTTGCAGCCTAGGTGGGCAAAGGGGCACACATTCCAAAGAGCACCTTTAGGATTTCACAGGGCATTTTTTACACATTTTGATTTCAAACTACTTCTCACGCATTAGGGCCCCTAAAATGCCAGGGCAGTATAACTAACCCACAAGTGACCCCATTTTGGAAAGAAGACACCCCAAGGTATTTCGTGATGGGCATAGTGAGTTCATGGAAGTTTTTATTTTTTGTCACAAGTTAGTGGAATATGAGACTTTGTAAGAAAAAAAAATCATCATTTAACTTGTGACCAAAAAAAAAATTCTAGGAACTCGCCATGCCCCTCACGGAATACCTTGGGGTGTCTTCTTTCCAAAATGGGGTCACTTGTGGGGTTTTAGGGGCCCTAATGCGTGAGAAGTAGTTTGAAATCAAAATGTGTAAAAACTGCCCTGTGAAATCCTAAAGGTGCTCTTTGGAATGTGGGCCCATTTGCCCACCTAGGCTGCAAAAAAGTGTCACACATGTGGTATCGCCGTACTCAGAAGAAGTAGGGCAATGTGTTTTTGGGTGTCTTTTTACATATACCCATGCTGGGTGAGAGAAATATCTCGGCAAAAGACAACTTTTCCCATTTTTTTATACAAAGTTGGCATTTGACCAAGATATTTATCTCACCCAGCATGGGTATATGTAAAATGACACCCCAAAACACATTGCCCAACTTCTCCTGAGTACGGCAATACCACATGTGTGACACTTTTTTGCAGTCTAGATGCGCAAAGGGGCCCAAATTCCTTTTAGGAGGGCATTTTTAGACATTTGGATCCCAGACTTCTTCTCACGCTTTATGGCCCCTAAAATGCCAGGGCAGTATAAATACCCCACATGTGACTCCATTTTGGAAAGAAGACACCCCAAGGTATTCAATGAGGGGCAAGGTGAGTTCATATAATTTTTTTTGGGGGGGCACAAGTTAGCGGAAATTTATATATATTTTTTTCTTACAATGTCTCCCTTTCCACTAACTTGGGACAAAAATTTAAATCTTTCATGGACTCAATATGCCCCTCAGCGAATACCTTGGGGTGTCTTCTTTCCAAAATGGGGTCATTTGTGGGGTGTTTGTACTGCCCTGGCATTTGAGGGTCTCCGCAATCATTACATGTATGGCCAGCATTAGGAGTTTCTGCTAGTCTCCTTATATTGAGCATACAGGTAATGAGATATTTTTTTTTCGTTTAGCCTCTGGGCTGAAAGAAGAAAATTAACGGCAAAGGAGGGGAAAGGCATCCGCCAGGACATAGGAGCTCCGCCCAACATGCATACCCACTTAGCTCGTATGACCTGGCAAACCCGATTTCTCCATTCACATCAATCGATGTGGATGAATAAATCATTGCCGGGATTTTTTTTAATATTTTTTTTTTATATACAAAGTGTTCGCCAAAGCATATGAACACCGCCGCCTCCTCAGCTCATATGCCTCGGCAAACGTATCTTTTACTGCAGGGGAGAAATCTCGTTGTCATGGAACCATGAACCAGACGTACAACAAGAGATGAGTGGAAATAAGAAGGCTTTATTGAAAATAAAGCTGTAAGGCAAAAGTCCAAACGGATGGCTAAACCGAAGCAGGGTCTTGCGAAACCAGGGATCAGGAACCAGAAGGGTAGTCAGACGAAGCCAGGATCAGGAACCAGCAGGGTAGTAGGACAAACCTCTCCTTCCCCATGGGACAATGTGCAAAGCGCAAAGCGCCCAGAGATGTGGCGAAGTACATTATGCACTTTGTCCCAGGTGAAAGGAGAGGTTTGCAGCAGATCTGTGTGAATGGGCCCTAATAGCCCTGTGTGCCTGTCCTGTGAGATGCTGTCACGGAAGGTGTACAGGAAACAAGACAACACAAAATGAATATACGACTCACTGGATCCAAAACTAAGGAACAAAAAGGGAGACCCTTGCATCAGACCTTGCACTCTCCCTGACTGCTCAGCCTATGCAAAAATCCCAATGGTAGATGATCGCATATCCTCGTACCTCGACTGTATAACACCTGAACACCCTATAATAGTGAGGGGACACGACCACCGGCTCCCTACACTAGATACGGAGGGAGTCAGGGTCAACTGGGATCTAGCAAACAGAAAAACACAAATTAATGCACAACACTTATCTTGTAGAAGACTGGGAAGTAGGATCAGCATGCACACACACTCCAGGAAGTTGTATAAACCGCACACTGATGCACTATGGGGAGGAATTTAAAGGGATGCAATCAGTACAACTACATGACAGCTGAGAGAGGCTAACGAGATGAGGAACTGAAAGCAAAACAAAGGAAGCTCAAGGAGGAGGTTCTGAAAGGCATCTGTCAGAGCTTCTCAGATGTCTGGTGGTGACAGTACCCCTCCCTCTACGAGTGGACTCCGGACACTCAGAGCCCACCTTCTCAGGATGGGACCTATGGAAAGCCCTGATGAGACGAGTGGCCTTAATGTCCGTCACTGGGACCCACATCCTCTCCTCAGGACCATAACCCTCCCAATGAACGAGGTACTGGAGAGAACCACGGATAACACGAGAATCCACAATGCTAGAGACCTGAAATTCAAGATTACCATCAACCATAATCGGAGGAGGAGGCAAAGACGAGGGTACAATGGGTTGGATATAAGGTTTTAATAAGGACTTATGAAAAACATTATGGATCTTCCAAGTCTGAGGAAGATCAAGACGGTAGGCAACAGAATTGATGACAGACAAGATTTTGTAAGGCCCAATAAACTTAGGACCCAACTTCCAGGAGGGAACCTTCAATTTCCACCTCAACCCTGCCAATGTTAACAGATGGAACATTTTTAAAGGATTTTTTCCTTTTTGTTTCTTTATTACTCCCAAAAAACTGCCTGAATCTCCTAGAGGGACAAACATTTGCCAAATGATTTATACCTCCACAACAAAAACAAACCTTCCCATGCGGGCTGAATCTTCTATTGTCAGAGGCAATCAACCCCAGCTGCATGGGCTCCTGCTCAGAAGGGGTTGACAGCAACTGAGACCCCTGCGCACTGAATGAGACCGCTGCACTGTCCTGGGATTGCATATGACAGGAAGGAGTGATCTCTCCTCTCTCTCTAAGACGCCTGTCAATACGAACGGCCCGAGACATGGCAGAGTCCAAGGAGGTAGGCCTCTCATGAAAGGCAAATGCATCTTTCAATCCCTCTGAAAGACCATGGCAAAATTGACTTTGGAGTGCAGCATCATTCCAACCAGTATCAGCTGCCCATCTCCGAAATTCTGTTTACCCTGGCATAACAGACGTAGTCTAAACTCAGCCAAAGCAATACGATCCGGATCATCATATATCTGACCCAGGGCTAAAAAAAATTCATCCACTGAACGGAGGGGCCGTGCCCCCACCGGCAGCGAAAAAGCCCACGACTTAGCGTTACCCCTGAGCAGCGATATAATGATCCCCACCCTCCGTTCCTCATCACCAGAGGAATGGGGAAGAAGGCGAAAATGGAGTTTGCAAGCCTCTCTCTCTGACTGCTCAGCCTATGCGAAAATCCCAATGGTAGATGATCGCATATCCTCGTACCTCGACTGTATAACACCTGAACACCCTATAATAGTGAGGGGACACGACCACCGGCTCCCTACACTAGATACGGAGGGAGTCAGGGTCACCTGGGATCCAGCAAACAGAAAAACACTAATTAATGCACAACACTTATCTTGTAGAAGACTGGGAAGTAGGATCAGCATGCACACACACTCCAGGAAGTTGTATAAGCCACACACTGATGCACTATGGGGAGGAATTTAAAGGGATGCAATCAGTACAACTACATGACAGCTGAGAGAGGCTAACGAGATGAGGAACTGAAAGCAAAACAAAGGAAGCTCAAGGAGGAGGTTCTGAAAGGCATCTGTCAGAGCTTCTCAGATGTCTGGTGGTGACAGATGCAATCCCTATGCTAAGTGTACCTGTGTGTGGTACTTCTGGAAATACTCCCCTAGGGCAGGGTGGTCAGGGCAGTCAGGACAGAAATAGCGGGTGTCACGCCTTATTCCACTCCTGCTACAGACACTGCATCTTTTTCGGGGTGACGGTTGGGTTGAGGTACCAGCAACGACATTGGGGAAATGTCGCTCATGTAGACGGCTAACTACACTGGTGGTTGGGGCCACGGAACCTCCTGGATACAGGAGGTTCTCGATGATCTCTTTCTGAAATTTGAGGAAGGATCCTGTTCTCCCAGCCTTACTGTAGAGAACAAAACTATTATATACAGCCAATTGAATCAAATATACAGACACCTTCTTATACCAGCGTCTGGTGCGTCGGGAAACTAAATAAGGAGCCAACATCTGGTCATTGAAGTCCACCCCTCCCATAAGCGAATTATAGTCGTGGACACAGAGGGGCTTTTCAATGACACTAGTTGCTCGTTCTATTTGTATTGTCGTGTCTGCGTAAATGGAAGAGAGTATGTAAATGTCACGCTTGTCTCTCCATTTCACCGCGAGCAGTTCTTCGTTGCACAAGGCAGCCCTCTCCCTCCTTGCAAGACGGGTGGTAACGAGCCGTTGGGGGAAGCCCCGGTGACTAGGTCGCGCGGTGCCACAGCAGCCAATCTGTTCTAGGAACAAATGCCTGAAGAGGGGCACACTTGTGTAGAAATTGTTCACATAAATATGGTACCCCTTGCCAAATAAGGGTGACACCAAGTCCCAGACTGTCTTCCCACTGCTCCCCAGGTAGTCAGGGCAACCGACCGGCTCCAGGGTCTGATCTTTACCCTCATAGATCCGAAATTTGTGGGTATAGCCTGTGGCCCTTTCACAGAGCTTATACAATTTGACCCCATACCGGGCGTGCTTGCTTGGGATGTATTGTTTGAAGCCAAGCTGCCCGGTAAAATGTATAAGGGACTCGTCTACGCAGATGTTTTGCTCAGGGGTATACAAATCTGCAAATTTGTTGTTGAAGTGGTCTATGAGGGACCGAATTTTGTGGAGCCGGTCAAAAGCTGGGTGGCCTCTGGGACGGGAGGTGGTGTTGTCGCTAAAGTGCAGGAAACGCAGGATGGCCTCAAATCGTGCCCTGGACATGGCAGCAGAGAACATGGGCATGTGATGAATTGGGTTCGTGGACCAATATGACCGCAATTCATGCTTTTTGGTTAGATCCATGTTGAGGAGAAGGCCCAGAAAAATTTTAATTCGGAAACTTGGACGGGTTTCCACCGGAAAGGCTGGGCATAATAGCTTCCCGGGTTGGCGGCTATAAATTGAGTGGCATATGGATTTGTTTCTGCCACGACTATGTCCAAGAGCTCCGCAGTCAAGAACGGCTAAAAAAATCCCAGTGCCGAACCGATCTAAGCTGTCTCAACCCGAACTCCAGACTGGTCGGTAAAAGGGGGAAATAATGGTGTGGCTGAAATTGGGGACTGAGAATCAGAGTTTTCCAGCACCTCAGGGACTCTAGGGGCTCTACGGGCCTGTCTGTGCGGTGGCTGGGACGGGGTAACTACTGCACGTGCCACCGTACCAGCTTCAACTGCCCTTCTGGTGCTCGCCACTTCACCATGTTGTACGGCAGTGCTGGTACTAGGTCCAGGATGGGCTGCGCTGCTGGTGTATGCCTCACCACGTAATCCGACAGCGCCAGCCCCACTCTGCTGCCCTTGAAGCGGATCCTGCACAACCTGTGGTGTAGCAACACGGGGCCGGCTACGCCTGGTGGTATCAGGGACCTCAACCTTCTCGTCCGAACTTTGTGTCAGACTGCCACTGCTTTCTACAGGTTCATATTCTGACCCGCTGGATTCGTCAGATGAGGGTTCCCATTCCTCATCCGACTGGGTCAGAAGCCTGTAGGCCTCTTCAGAAGAATACCCCTTATTTGACATTTGGACTACTAAATTTAGGGGGTATTCCCTGAGACTACCCAAGAAAAAAAGCAAGCCTGTCTTACAAATGGGAGGCTAGCGATATACCGGAAGCCGCTGCAATTGATAAAAATATCAAAACAGATTTTTTTTATCGCCCAAGTGCTTGTGAAGTGATTGTGCAGTGATAAAAAAAAATAAAAAATTTGTCACTGCGGCGGGGCGGGGGCATGGGTGAACGCACGTGTAGGCGACCGATCAGGCCTGATCGGGCAAACACTGCATTTTAGGTGGAGGGTGACACTAATACTTTTATAGATCTGACTGTGATCAGTTTTGATCACTTACAGATACTAAAAAAGTACAAATGCTGATTAGCGATACGCTAATCAGCGAATCAGTGACTGCGGTGCGGTGGGCTGGGCGCTATACGATCGCTAACTACCTAACCAAGGGGCCTAAACTATCCTAAAACCTAACAGTCAATACCAGTGAAAAAAAAGTGACAGTTTACACTGATCACTTTTTTCCCTTTCACTAGGTGATTGACAGGGGCGATCAAGGGGTTAATTGGGGTGATGGGGGGTGATCTGGGGCTATGTGTGGTGTTTGGTGTGTACTCACTGTGATGTCTGCTCCTCTGCTGGAACCAACCGACCAGCAGAGGAGAAGAGAAGCCATTTAACACCTTATATTTATAAATATAAGGTGTTATATGGCTTGTGATTCGTTTTTTTGAAAATCATCAGCCTGCCAGCCACGATCATTGGCTGGCAGGCTGATGATGTAATACTCCTCTAACTTTTGCCAGCCCACGATGCGCATGCGAGACACGAGATGACGTGCCAATGCGTGACTCTGCCTGAGACAGCCGCCTCCGGACCGCGATCCTGCATTAGGCGGTCCGGAGGCGGTTGAAGGGGTTTTGAACACAGAAACACTGGGTATGAGGCAATTGCTTTACCACTGAGCTATCAGGTATGTGGTCTTATAACACTCTAATGTGTTAGCTTACAGCATTTTAGACACAGAGCTATAAGCTGAGCAATAGATGTAATTTGGTTGTGTGATTTAGCATACAAATACATAGTATATCTATAACTCATTCTAACTTTGACCCTGACCTGTGAAGAACATAAGTCAAACTCAGATGTCAGATGTGAGAGTCGGGTGTCAGGGTCAAGCGTCAGGGTCAGGTGTCAGGGTCAAGTGTCAGGGTCAGGCGTCAGGTTCAGGGTCAGGGTCAAATGTCAGGGTCAAGTGTCAGGGGTCAGGTGTCATAGTCAGGTGTCAGAGGTAGGTGTCAGGGTCAGGTGTCACATTGGCATTATTTTGATACTTGACTATGATATCTGACTATGTCCCAAAATGAACACTGTATTGATGAATGTTTATAATGTCAGAGAGCAGAGATAAGAAGTCTGTCTACTCCTCAGATGGTGGAAAAGAAAAAAAATCCACAGGCAGCTAGTAGAGCTCTGTACAGAAAAAAAGTATTCCATATTGTTATTAAAGACTAATTGAAATTATGATTTTTAGTTTAAAATAAGTATAATGCAATAATAAAAGAATAAATTGCCCCCAAAAGTGTACATAGCCTTTAAAGGGTTTTCCCACCTATAGATATTGATGACATGAATATCATGTTCTATGGGGCTGTTCGAGATAGCTAAGCTCTTGTTAATGTGCATACTAAATGTTGAAGGTCTCCATGTCTTAAAACGTACACCTCTACTGATGCAAAACTATTAGACATGTGGGTTTGAATAATGTACAATATTTTTCATTGCATAGCCCAGTTATTCATAGTAGTATAGTTTATCTGAATACATCTTAAATTCTATGTACGGTATTTAGAAATAAAGTATAGGTACTAATTCAACAAAATGTATCTGTATAGTGCCACCTGCTGTTTGTTCTTTCCTTTACTTCTCTGTCCACCTCAGTTACATTGCTTAGGTGGACGCACATCCTTAGATCCATCCTACAATTGGCACCAGTTGGATCTACTGTTAGAAGCTGTGACAGTTACAGGAAGAGAGCTGCTGAAGAAAGTACACGTCCACCCTGAGCTGCAGCAGAAAAGGCACTCTCTGTGAGCTGTCAGCTTGATATAAATCTAGCAGAGAAATGAATGGTGAGACACTGTCATGTACTGTATGATGTCTGATCTTCATTTTCTATATTAATCATGGGATAACCCCTTTAATAACTTATTTATAGGCCACAGTTTTATTGTGGAATTTGCTGAAAAAAAGCATCAAAACTGTTATGTGTATATAAGCTTTAAGGTTAAGGTAGGCAACCAGAAGGGATCTACTGATAAATCATGATGCCTTAAAGGGGTTTTCTGAGATAGGTCATCAATATCGATTTGTGAGGGCTCAACTCTCAGGAACCCTGCTGATTTCAAAGTTCAGCAGCACCCAGATGAGGCATTTGGCCTATTCATGGTATACCAAGCATTGCAACTCAATTCCATTTGCTTGGACAAAAGTGAGCTGCATAGAGGTAATGTGACCAATGGACCTTACATCACAGGTCCCTCCCAACAGCTAAATAGCAGGGGTCACTGAAGTCAGACCTCCACCAATCAGATATTGATGACCTGTCCTGAGGAAAACCCCTTTAAGCTGGCCATACACCAGGAACTTCAGATTTCTGACTGATATGTCTTTCACAGTTGGTCTGTGAAGGTTGATGTCTTGGATGACCACCCCATAGGTCAAAAACAACAAAACAATGAGATGGGCTTCTGCAGACAGGGTAAAAACCTGTCTTTAGGCTGGGTTGACATCACCATTTCGATTTCCGTTCTCCTGATCTGCCAGAAGACCACAAAACAGATCCTGTATTTAAGGCATCCGTTATACTCAGTTATTCACACTTGGTATCCGTTTTAGTTATTTCCACATGAGATCCGTTATTTAAGATGGAAAATAAAATACTTTGCGTTTTGTGTAGGTAGTGTTCGTGTATTTTTTTTCCTGTGTAAAATAACGTATCTCAGACAGCTAAATGGCTAAAACAGATGCTTAAAATACTGGATCCGTTTTTTTTTTGTTTTCTGTTCTTCTGATGGATCAGAAGAACTGAAAACAAAATGGGGATGTCAACCCGGCAGTACAAATTGCCCCCAGTGTTACCAGTAGGCACTTCTTATAAGTACATTCTTATGACATCTTCATCACACACTCCTGCTCCAGAATAGTTTATTATACCTTCTTCTTTATCTCTAATGATCTACCCAGATGGGCAGAATCTAGCTTTGCTTTACTGTAAAGTACACAAGTACTAACTACACTTGCAAATGATTTACCTACATTTACTTATACTTCAGTTCAACCTGTGCCTAAGGTCACCCCATCAATTTTAAAATTGTCAGTTAACCCATTAATGAACAATGACATACATTTACATCAATGGTAATGTATATACCATGCTCAGGAGTTAAGCCCACTCCATACACCAAGGTTGCTGGCTGTATTACACAGTTATGCCCCTACAGCAACCAGGATTGGAGATAAATCCAGTCCCGTTTGTTTATAATATATGCCATGATTAATAGTGACTGCACCCCCCCCCCCCCCCAACAATGTAATTGTGGGGTACAGAGAAGATGCTGTAGCTACAGAAGCAGCTGGGTCACTACACCAGGGATCCCTTCTCATACAAAAAGGAGCAAAGAGAGGTAAAATTGAGTATGTATGTCCACCTTTATAATTATTTGCAAGATTAAAGGGCATCTGTCAGCAGATTTGTCCCGATGAAACTGGCTGACCTGTTACATGTGTGCTTGGAAGCTGAAGGCATCTGTTTGGTCCCATGTTCATATGTGTCTGTATTGCTGAGAAAAAATAAGTTTTAATATATGCTAATGAACCTGCAGGAGCAACGGGGGCATTGCCGTTACACCTAGAGGCTCGGCCCTCTCCACTTTGATTGACAGGGCCAGACAGTGAAATACATAGCCCTGTCAATCAAAGTGTAGAAGACGCCGCAGTTGCAGACAGAGCAGATCCTCTAGGTGTAACGGCAACACCCCGATTGCTCCTAGAGCCTGCACTCACTGCTCCCTGGTCCTCTTCCACCTCCTGCAAACTAATGAGCACTTAAGTATTCTCTTTATAATACACACTGTCATTTTTCCTTCACTTTTGTGGGGGAAAAAGTGTGTCTTATAAAGTGAACAATATGGCAAAAATTAAAGGGGTATTCCACTTGATAGGTGATAAACGCTAGCCTGGGGGGATCAGACTGCTGGGATCCCACAAATCATAAGAACAGGAGACACTGGTTCTCTGCCTCAAGACAAGTGTCCTTCTGCTACATTCAAAGTCTATCGCATTGATAGAAAAGGCTGCTTAGCTACTGATGTTATGAGTAAAGTTTACGTATTTGAAATAGTTTGGAAATTGTGTGGCCATACAACACACACAGACGCTGCACTTAAGTGCATCCAGGGCAACAGGGGCGCCTGGCGGCCAACACAGCTCACAGTCGGTCTCTTACAGCATGTTGGCCCGAGATTGTGTGAGGCAAGCCTGGCGAGCTGAGCTGCTGCAGCTGCCAGGTCAGGTTCCGGAGCATGGAGGAGGAGCTTAGGGGAGCAGGCACAGAGTCCAAGTGCTGCACCTTCACAGAGAGAGGCGGAAGGATCCACTCAATGTGTGAGGGCGGCGGCCGGTGCTCTGCAGACAGGGAGTGAGCAGAAGACTTCAAATAGTGAGTACCTGTTCTTATTGTTTTTTTTTTATTTATTTTTTTACCAAATATCTTTCATTAAATGAGGGAAGGGTCAAATTAAGGGGGGCATGGGACTGGATAAGGGTGACATACACTGGGTACGATTAAGGGGCAGGGGACTGGATAAGGGTAACACTGGGTATGATTAAGGGGCAGGGGACTGGCTTTGGTTGACACTGGGTATGATTAAGGGGGGCAGGGGACTGGGAAAAGGTGACAGGGTATGATTAAGGGGGGCAGGAGACTGGCTATGGGTGACTGTCACAACCAGACAGCTGAGAAGCTCTGACAGAAGCTTTTCAGACCCTCCTCCTTGAGTTTTCTTTGTTGTGGTATTCAGTTCCTCATCTCGTTAGTCTCTCTCAGCTGTCATGTAGTTGGACTGATTGCATCCCTTTAAATTCCGCCCCATAATGCATTACTGGGCGGCTTATACTTCTTCCTGGAGTGTGTGTGCATGCTGATCCTATTTCCCAGTCTGCTACTAAGTTAAGTGCTGTACATTTATCTGTTATTTTCTGTTTGCTGGATCCCAGGTGACCCTGACTCCCTCCGTGTCTGGTGTAGGGAGCCGGTGGTCGTGTCCCCTCACTATTGTAGGGTGTTCAGGTGTTATGTAATCGAGGTACGTGGATATGCAACCATCCACCTTTGGGATTTTTGCATAGGCTGAGCAGCCAGGGAAAGTGCCAGGTCTGGTGCAGGGGTCTCCCTTTTGGTTCCTTAGCTTTGGATCCAGTGAGTCATATATGCATGTTGCATTGTCTTGTTTCCTGTACACCGTCCGTGACATTATAAGCCGCCAAAACCGTCTCAAGCATGGATCCGGTTTCACTTTTGGCTGAACGCTTCCAGGGTCTTTCATTGGAGGTAGCTGATCTCCGTAAGACTTTTTCTCAGCTTCAAGTGACCGGTTCAGCTTGCGTTCATGGAGTTTGTTCTGAGCCTAAGATCTCGCTCCCGGATACGTTCTCCGGGGGTAGTGAGAATTTTGTGCGTTTTAGAGAGGCTTGCAAACTCTATTTTCGCCTTCTTCCCCATTCCTCTGGTGATGAGGAACGGAGGGTGGGGATCATTATATCGCTGCTCAGGGGTAAAGCTCAGTCCTGGGCCTTTTCGCTGCCGGAGGGGGCACGGCCTCTCCGTTCAGTGGATGAATTCTTTTTAGCCCTGGGTCAGATATATGATGATCCGGATTGTATTGCTCTGGCTGAGTCTGGACTACGTCTATTATGCCAGGGTAAACAATCCGCAGAGATATACTGCTCAGAATTTCGGAGATGGGCAGCTGATACTGGTTGGAATGATGCTGCACTCCGAAGTCAATTTTGCCATGGTCTTTCAGAGGGATTGAAAGATGCATTTGCCTTTCATGAAAGGCCTATTTCCTTGGACTCTGCTATGTCTCAGGCCGTTCGTATTGACAGGCGTCTTAGAGAGAGAGGAGAGATCTCTCCTTCCTGTCATACTCACTCCCAGGACAGTGCAGCGGTCCCATTCTGTGCGCAGGGGTCTCTGTCAGCCCCTTCTGAGCAGGAGCCCATGCAGCTGGGGTTGATTGCTTCTGACAATAGAAGATTCAGCCCGCATGGGAGGGTTTGCTTTTGTTGTGGAGGTATAAATCATTTGGCAAATGTTTGTCCCTCTAGGAGATTCAGGCAGTTCTCTGGGAGTAATAAAGAAACAAAGAGTTTCAAAAAATCAAAAAATCTTTAAAAATGTTCCGTCTGTTACTATTGGCAGGGTTGAGGCGGAAATTGAAGGTTTTCCGTTTGCTTGTAGTTCCCGTTTTGTCCTGCCTGCTAGGGTGGCGCTAGAGAGCAAGAGCATTTTTTGTGAGATTTCTGTGGATAGTGGAGCAGCTGTCAATCTCATTGATAATCAATTTGCAATAACTCATGGTTTCCAGGTGTGCACTTTGGGAAAGGATATTCCTGTTTTTGCTATTGATTCCGCTCCACTTTCTCAGAAATCATTAAAGGGCATAGTTCACAATATCAGTTTAATTGTGAGTGATGCTCATGTTGAGGATGTGTCATGTTTCGTCCTTAGCGGTTTGCCTACTCCTCTAGTGTTGGGGCTACCCTGGCTCACTAAACATAACCCCACCATTGATTGGCAAGCAAGACAAATAAATGGTTGGAGTGACTTTTGCAGAGAGAATTGCCTTACGACATCTGTTTCTGAGGTTTCTACTAAGACTGTACCATCTTTTCTCTCACAATTTTCGGATGTCTTCTCTGAGAGTGGAGTTCAGGATTTGCCCCCGCACAGGGAGTACGATTGCCCTATTAATGTCATCCCAGGCGCCAAGCTGCCTAAATCTATTTATACAATCTTTCCCAACCTGAAAGGATCGCTATGCATGCTTATATCTCTGAGAGTCTGAGAAAAGGACACATACGACCCACGAAGTCACCTGTTGTCGCTGTTTTTTTCTTTGTTAAGAAAAAAGATGGTTCTTTAAGACCTTGTCTGGATTTCAGGGAGCTGAACAGTATCACTATTCGTGACCCTTATCCGCTTCCTCTGATCCCGGACCTGTTTAACCAGGTTGTTGGGGCTAAAGTCTTTTCCAAATTAGATCTAAGAGGGGCATACAACCTGGTCAGGGTCAGAGAAGGAGACGAATGGAAGACGGCCTTCAATACCCCTGAGGGCCATTTTGAGAATTTGGTTATGCCTTTTGGTTTGATGAATGCCCCAGCCGTTTTTCAGCATTTCGTGAACAGCATTTTTTATCATTTGATGGGAAAATTTGTATTAGTGTATTTGGATGACATTTTGATTTTTTCTCCTAATTTCAAAACTCATAAGGAACATTTACGTCAGGTCTTGCTCATCCTGCGGGAGAATAAATTATATGCGAAACTGGAAAAATGTGTGTTTGCGGTTCCAGAAATTCAATTTCTGGGGTTTCTTCTCTCCGCTTCTGGTTTTCGCATGGACCCCGAGAAGGTCCGCTCTGTGCTTGAATGGGAGCTTCCTGAGAATCAGAAGGCGCCGATGCGTTTTTTGGGCTTTGCCAATTATTACAGGAAGTTTATTTTGAATTATTCCTCTATTGTTAAACCACTCACTGATATGACCAGAAAGGGGGTAGATTTTTCTTCTTGGTCAGTAGAGGCGCGTAAGGCTTTTTCTAATATCAAGGAGAGTTTTGCTTCCGCTCCCATCTTGGTGCAACCTGATATTTCTTTACCCTTCATAGTTGAGGTTGATGCTTCTGAGGTGGGTGTGGGGGCGGTCTTGTCTCAGGGTTCCTCTCCTGCCAAATGGCGACCATGTGCCTTTTTCTCGAAAAAACTCTCCTCCGCAGAGAGAAATTACGATGTGGGAGATAGGGAATTGTTGGCCATCAAGTTGGCTTTTGAGGAATGGCGCCATTGGCTAGAGGGAGCCAGACACCCTATTACCGTATTTACTGATCATAAAAATCTGGCCTACTTGGAGTCAGCCAAGCGTCTGAACCCGAGACAGGCCAGATGGTCTTTGTTCTTTTCTAGGTTTAATTTTGTTGTCACGTTCCGTCCTGGGGTTAAGAATGTGAATGCAGATGCCCTGTCACGTTGTTTTCCGGGAGGCGGGAATTTTGAAGACCCGGGTCCCATTTTGGCTGAAGGTGTGGTGGTCTCTGCTCTTTTTTCTGAATTGGAGGCAGAGGTGCAGGCAGCCCAGTCAGAGGCTCCTGATCTTTGTCCTCCTGGGAGGTTGTTTGTGCCTCTCGCTTTAAGACACAAGATTTTTAAGGAACACCACGATACGGTCAGAGCCGTCTTTAATATTGATTGGACCCTGGGCAAAAATGTACTTGGGCCCCCTGGATCCCGCCTTCCCACACCTTAGCAGGCAATCATGCCCTCCACCACAACACACACACAAAAAATCCACACATCTGGTAGAGTTCAGTGAATGACTGTAAATACTTCCAGTTCTGAAGACTCCAGCGGCTCAGGATCAGTGCTCTGGGAAGCTGGGCTCAGGCTGGAAGTGGGCACCGCTCTGCAGGAAGGAGACCAGGGCTCGGCTCACCCTAGTGTTACAGTGCACCCCAGCACCCCACAGTATGCAGTATAGCACCCTATAGTATACAGCACCACACAGTATGCAGTTTAGCACCCCACACTATACAGTACCCCACAGTATATAGTAGAGCAGTATAGCAGCCCACAGTATACAGCACCTCACGGTATACAACACCTCACTGTATACAGCACCCCAAACTATACACGATACAGCCCCCCACACTATACAGTACAGCAGTATAGCACACCCCCCCCCCCCACACTATACAGGCCCCCCACAGTAAACAGACCACCACACAGTATACAGACCACCACACAGTATACAGGCCCCCACACAGTATACAGGCCACCCCCCCACCCCCACAGTATACAGCCCACCACACAATATACAGACCATTACACAATATACAGCCCACCGCACAATATACAGCCCACCACACAGTATACAGCCCACCAGACAGTATACAGCACCCCACTATACAGTAGTTTACAGTATATTAACATAACAGCCCCTGTCACCTTTTTCTGATGTAATCTTTACACAAAAAAGCTCCACAGTTAACTTCTGCAACACTCAGCAGGACCTGTGATGACCTCATAGCCATGTGACCAGTAATTGCTAGGTTACTGGTCACATGGTAATGATGTCATTAAGGTCCTAGAGCAAAACTCATTAAGGTCCTAGAATTAAGATCATTAACACAGTACGATCATGATGCCTGTGTAGCCGACAGCCTGACACCCGGGGCAGTAGCTAGCAGGGCTCAAGAGGCAGCTGCCTTGGGCCCCCCAGGAGCAAATGGGCCCAGGGCAGCTGCCCCTTTTGCCCCTTGGTAAAGACGGCCCTGGATACGGTCCTTGCTGGGCACCCGGGGGCAAGAGCCACACTGGATCTCATCGCTCGGAGATTCTGGTGGCCTGCGCTTCGTAAGTCGGTTGAGGGCTTTGTGGCAGCCTGCGAGACTTGCGCTCGTGCCAAAGTCCCTCATTCACGGCCATCAGGTCCTCTCCTTCCCTTACCCATTCCTTCCCGTCCTTGGACACATCTGTCCATGGACTTCATAACGGACCTGCCTCGTTCCTCGGGGAAGACTGTGATTCTGGTGGTGGTGGACCGTTTTAGCAAAATGGTGCATTTCATCCCTTTTCCTGATTTGCCCAATGCTAAGACGCTGGCGCAGGCATTTATTGATCACATTGTCAAATTGCACGGTATTCCTTCAGACATAGGGGCACGCAGTTTGTTTCCAGATTCTGGAAGGCTTTCTGTTCTCGCTTGGGGGTTTGGTTGTCATTCTCTTCTGCTTTCCACCCGCAGTCGAATGGCCAGACAGAGCGCGTCAATCAGAATCTGGAGACATATCTGTGCTGTTTTGTGGCGGAGAATCAGGAGGATTGGTGTTCTTTTTTGTCCCTTGCTGAGTTTGCTTTAAATAACCGTCGTCAGGAGTCCTCTGATAAGTCACCATTTTTTGGTGCATATGGGTTTCATCCGCAGTTTGGGACTTTCTCGGGAGAGGGGTCTTCTGGTTTACCAGATGAGGACAGATTCTCCTCGTCTTTGTAATCTATTTGGCAAAAGATTCAGGATAATCTAAAGAGCATGAGTGAGAGATATAAGCATGTGGCAGATAAGAGACGTGTGCTTGGTCCGGACCTGAATGTTGGTGATCTGGTGTGGTTGTCTACCAAGAATATCAAATTGAAGGTTCCCTCCTGGAAGTTGGGTCCTAGGTTTATTGGGCCTTACAAAATCCTGTCTGTCATCAATCCTGTTGCCTACCGTCTTGATCCATAATGTTTTTCATAAGTCCTTATTGAAACCTTATGTTCAACCCATTGTACCCTCGCCTTTGCCTCCTCCTCCGATTATGGTTGATGGGAATCTTGAATTTCAGGTCTCTAGGATTGTGGATTCTTGTCTTGTCCGCGGTTCTCTCCAGTACCTTGTTCATTGGGAGGGTTATGGTCCTGAGGAGAGGATGTGGGTCCCAGTGACGGACATTAAGGCCTCTCGTCTCATCAGGGCTTTCCATAGGTCTCATCCTGAGAAGGTGGGCTCTGAGTGTCCGGAGTCCACTCGTAGAGGGAGGGGTACTGTCACAACCAGACAGCTGAGAAGCTCTGACAGAAGCCTTTCAGAACCTCCTCCTTGAGTTTTCTTTGTTGTGGTGTTCAGTTCCTCATCTCGTTAGTCTCTCTCAGCTGTCATGTAGTTGGACTGATTGCATCCCTTTAAATTCCGCCCCTATAATGTATTACTGGGCGGCTTATACTTCTTCCTGGAGTGTGTGTGCATGCTGATCCTATTTCCCAGTCTGCTGGGATGAGATTAATAGGGCAATCGTACTCCCTGCCAGTCCATATTGAGGTCACCTTGTTGTGGTGGATGCGTACAGATATTTTTGATTAATATACATTGCCTGTCCAAAAAAAAAGTCGCCACCCAAAAAAAAGGTCACACACAATATTTCGTTGGACCGCCTTTAGCTTTGATTACGGCACGCATTCGATGTGGCATTGTTTCGATAAGCTTCGGCAATGTCACAAGATTTATTTCTATCCAGTGTTGCATCCATTTTTCACAAATATTTTGCATTGATGATGGTAGAGTCTGACTGCTGCTCAAAGTCTTCTCCAGCACATCCCAAAGATTCTCAATGGGGTTAAGGTCTAGACTCTGTGGTGGCCAATCCATGTGTGAAAATTATGTCTCATGTTCCCCGAACCACTCTTTCACAATTTGAGCCAGATGAATCCTAGCATTGTCATCTTGGAATATGCCCGTGCCATCAGGGAAGAAAAAATCCATTGATGGAATAACCTGGTCATTCAGTACGTTCAGGTAGTCAGCTGACCTTATTCTTGGAGCACATACTGTTGCTGAACCTAGACCTGACCAACTGCAGCAACCCCAGATCATAGCACTGCCCCCACAGGCTTGTACAGTAGGCACTAGGCATGATGGGTGCATCACTTAATTTGCCTCTCTTCTTACCCTGATGCGCCCATCACTCTGGAACAGGGTAAATCTGGATTCAATCGACCATATGACCTTATTCCATTGCTCCAGAGTCCAATCTTTATGCTCCCTAGCAAATTGAAGCCTTTTTTTTTGTCTCACCATTGGTTTTTCTTACGGCTACACAGCTGTTCAGTCCCAATCCCTTGAGTTCCCTTCACATTGTGCATGTGGAAATGCTCTTACTTTCACTCAATGGGGAAGGGGCAGCTGTGTTGAAAGAGAAGATGACTAGAAGGTTGGAGGAGTGTTTAAACTAGGGACTGGGGGGAGGGTAATTACGTTATAGGATGGGAAGATAGTGCAGATAGAAACCGGGGGCAAGGTAGTGGGACTGGGGGAGGAATGGAAGGAGGGACTAGAACAGTTCAGAAGGAAAGGTGTAGGGTAAAAAATATACATAAACCTCTTAATTGTATGTATACTAATGCCAGAAGCCTGACTAATAAAACTGGGGAACTGGAATTAGTGATGTGTGAGGAGGACTATGACATAGTGGGTATAACACATGAGGACTATGACATGGCTGGATGATAACTATGACTGGGCAGTCAATGTACAAGGTAACAGTCTGTTTAGAAAGGATCATCAAAACCGGAGAGGGGGGGTCTGCCTTTATGTAAAGTCCTGTCTAAATCCCACAGTCCGAGAAGATATACGTGAGGGAACATGAACATGTGGAGTCACTGTGGGTTGAAATACATGGAGGCAAAAATAATAATAAATTACTAATAGGCGTTTATTATAAACCACCTAATATACCAGAGTCTACAGAAAATCTACTACTAAACGAGATAGACGAGGCAGCAAATCATAATCAGGTGGTTATTATGGGGGATTTCAACTACCCAGATGTAGACTGGGAAACTGAAAGCTGTACATCTCATAAAGGAAACAGGTTTTTGGCAACCATCAAAGACAATTACCTTACCCAACTGGTTCAGGACCTGACTAGAGGGACGGCCATACTGGACTTAGTATTAAGCAATAGACCTGACAGAACAACAGATGTGCAGGTCAGGGGACACCTGGGAAATAGTGACCATAAAGTAATAACCTTCCAATTATCCTTCAAACGAGCGTTTCTACAGGGAGGAACAAAAATACCAAACTTTAAAAAAGCTAAATTTAGCCAACTAAGAGGGGCCAAAGGCCTAACTAACTGGGACAAAGTCCTCAAAAATAAAGATACCGCCACAAAATGGGATATTTTTAAAAGCATCCTGAAATCTAATTGTGAGAGATACATACCTTATAGGAATAAAGGGTTAAGGAACAAGAAGAAACCAATGTGGATAAATAGAACTGTAAAGAAAGCAATAAATGACAAAAAGAAAGCATTTAAATCACTAAAACAGGAGGGTAGCGGGGAAGCACTGAAAACCTGTAAGGAAAAAAATTGAATATGTAAAAAACAAATAAAAGTCCGCCAAATTAGAGACCGAGAGATTAATTGCCAAAGAGAGCAAAACTAACCCTAAAATGTTTTTCAATTATATAAATGGTAAAAAGTATAAATCTGAAGGTGTCGGGGAAAGTTGCAGAGAGCGACGAGGAGAAAGCAAAGCTATTAAATATTTTTTTATCCACTGTATTCACTGAGGAAAATAAACGGTCAGATGAAATGCAGAATGTAAAAGTAAATTCCCTATTAAAAGTGACCTGTCTGACCCAGGAAGAAGTACAACAGCGACTTAAAAAGATTAAAATAGACAAATCGCCAGGATCAGATGGCATACACCCCCGTTTCCTAAGATAATTAAGTAATGTCATAGCCAGACCCTTATTTCTGATATTTACAGACTCTATACTGACAGGGAATGTCCCACAGGATTGGCGCATAGCAAATGTGGTGCCAATATTCAAAAAAGGTGCAAAAACAGACCCCAGAAATTATAGGCCAATTACTTTAACATCTGTTGTGGGTAAACTGTTTGAAGGTTTTCTAAGAGATGCTATTTTGGAGGATCTCAATGAAAACAAGCAAATAACACCATATCAGCATGGCTTCATGAGGGATCGGTCATGTCAAACTAATTATATCAGTTTCTATGAGGAGGTAAGTTCTAGACTTGACAGTGGTGAATCAATGGATGTCGTATATCTGGACTTCTCCAAAGCATTTAACACTGTACCACATAAAAGGTTAGTATATAAAATGAGAATGCTCGGACTGGGAAAAAATTTCTGTATGTGGGTAAGTAACTGGCTCAGTAATAGAAAACAGAGGGTGGTTATTAACGGTACACACTCAGATTGGGTCACTGTCACTAGTGGAGTACCTCAGGGGTCAGTATTGGGCCCTATTCTCTTTAATATATTTATTAATGATCTTGTAGAAGGCTTGCACAGTAAAATATCAATTTTTGCAGATGACACTAAACTGTGTAAAGTAATTAACACTGAAGAGGACAATATACAGCTATAGATGGATCTGGATAGATTAGAGGCTTGGGCAGATGAGGTTTAACACTGACAAATGTAAGGTTATGCACATGGGAAGGAATAATGCAAATCACCCGTACATACTAAATGGTAAAACACTCGGTAAAACTGACATGGAAAAGTACCTAGGGATTTTATTAAACAGCAAACTAAGCAGTAAAAAACAGTTTCAGGCAGCTGTTGCCAAGGCCAATAAGATAATGGGTTGCATCAAAAGGGGCATAGATGCCCGTGATGAGAACATAATCCTACCACTTTACAAATCACTAGTCAGACCACACATGGAGTAATGTGTACAGTTCTGGGCTCCTGTCAACAGGGCAGATATAGCAGAGATGGAGAGGGTTCAGAGGAGGTTAACTAAAGTAATAAATGGAATGGGGCAACTACAATACCATGTTGTACCCTATCAACATTAGGGTTATTCCCTCTAGAAAAAGACGACTGAGGGGAGATCTATGTATAAATATATCAGTGGTCAGTACAGAGATCTATCACATCATCTATTTATCCCCAGGACTATGACTATGACGAGGGGACATCCTCTGCGTCTGGAGGAAAGAAGGTTTGTACACATAGTCTCATTGGTAAGAGCAATGAGACTATGGAACTCTCTGCCTGAGGAGGTGGTGATGGTGAGTACAATAAAATAATTCAAGAGGGGCTTGGATGAATTTCTGGAGTGTAATAATATTAGAGGCTATAGCTACTAGAGAGGGGTCGTTGATCCAGGGAGCTATTCTGATTGCCTGATTGGAGTCGGGAAGGAATTTTTTCCCCCTTAGGTGGGGAAAATTGGCTGCTACCTCACAGTTATATTTTTGCTATCCTCTAGATCAAGAAATCACTGAAAAAAAATGCACCAAAATGATACGCAACTGACAATACTAGCCAATTCCTCAGGCTGATGTTAAAAGCTGAGAACTTTGCCAATATCTTCCAGTCAGGAACATGCACCACGTCAAGGTGTCTCAGCACGCATGGGGTCCTACAACTAGACTGCCTGTGGTGTATGAACAGGGTCTGAACAGTGCTAGAAACCAACTCACAGCCAAACTCTCGCATGCCTCCATAGTGGTATCACAAATGCATTGTGAGGTAGAATAAAGGCGTGAGCCACACCCACAACAGACCATGTGACACAGAAGCTACCAGGTGCAAAAGAATGTTACCAACAATATAAAGTGGCACATTCCATACACATAAGGACAAAAACTCACTGAAAAAAGTGGCCTAAACGGGTGAAAATGCTCCAAACCCAGACACTGTGGCGTGTCTATACTGGGGGAGCAATTCCTCCGCATGTGGTCCGCAGACAATGGCAATCCCCAGCAAAAAATGCATACAATGGAGGATGCCGGTGCGGACCGCATGCACCACAAGAACATCTTACACAAAATGATACATTGTGCAGATGAAAAAATATACATACACAATTCACTGACAATACTAGCCAATTCTTCAGGCCGATGTTAAAACCTGAGAACTTTGCCAATTGGCTAGTATTGTTATTTGTACGCTAGTATTGTCATTTGTACGCATTTTTTGCTGGGGATTGCCGTTGTCTGCGGACCGCATGCAGAGGAATTGCTCCCCCGGTTAGACATGCCACAGTGTCTGGGTTTGGAGCATTTTCACCCGTTTAGTAGTGTTGAGTGCGAATATTCGAATTTCAAATTTTTATCTTGAATATCGCAACTTCGAGATTTCGCGAATATTTCAAATATAGTTCCATATATTCGCGAAATTGAATATTCGCATTTTATTTAGTTTTTTTCATCTGAAAATATATGATTCCTCCCTGCTGCTTGCTTGTGGGTCAATGAGCCATTGGCCCACGAGCAACTGAATTGAAGCTGGAAGGAATCACGTTTTCAGATGGACCAAATATGACGAATATTCTAAATAAAGAATATATTGCTGTATATTCAATTTTAGAATATTCGTCCTATTCTAATCTAAACCAATAATCTTGGTTATAATATTCGAGTTCACGAATATTACAACAGAAAAATCGTAATGGTTAATACGTGTGCCCGAGCGCATGACAAAATCATTATTTAATCAACTTCAGCATACAACACCCCGACAAGCATCCCCGTCACCAAGGGAATGCCTGTGGGTTAGAAAATACCATCGGATCTGAGTTTTCCCTGAGATCGTAAAACCTCAGATCCGATGGTATATTATAACCCACAGGCGTTCCCATGGTGACAGGGACGCTTGTCGGGGAGCAGTATGCCAAAGTGGAATATTATTGCTCTAACTTCATCTTTTAGAATATTCTTAATATTGCTCTAACTTCGTCTTTTAGAATATTCTTAATATTGCTCTAACTTCGTCTTTTAGAATATTACGAATATTCTAAAAGACGAAGTTAGAGCAATATTAAGAATATTCGTAAAATACACATAGATTGTAATTTAGCTAATATAGTGCTATAATCCTTTTTTTTTGTCTATTTTTTTTTGCCTCTTCTGAACTTCAGTTTTGGAAAATATGTACACATATGTATTAAAAAAATTACTTTAGCAGTATATTAGCTAAATTAAAATCTATATGTGTATTTTACAAATATTCTTAATATTGCTCTAACTTCATCTTTTAGAATATTCGTAATATTCTAAAAGACGAAGTTAGAGCAATATTAAGAATATTCGTAAAATACACATATTAGCCTAGCCATAGTCAATTAGTCATAGGAACGTTGCCTTATACTATCAAAAGAAAAATCGCAATGCGAGATTAATTAAATCGCATATTATTTGCGATAAATGGAATAATTACGAATATTCGATTTCGATGAATATAACACGAATATTCAATCGAATATTCGCGAAATATTGCGAAATCGAATAAGGCACCTCCCGCTCATCACTACCGTTTAGGCCACTTTTTTTTTTTGTCTAATTTTTTTTGCCTCTTCTGAACTTCAGTTTTGGAAAATATGTACACATATGTATTAGAAAAATTACTTTAGCAGTATATTAGCTAAATTAAAATCTATATGTGTATTTTACGAATATTCTTAATATTGCTCTAACTTCATCTTTTAGAATATTCGTAATATTCTAAAAGACGAAGTTAGAGCAATATTACGAATATTCTAAAAGACAAAGTTAGAGCAATATTAAGAATATTCGTAAAATACACATATAGATTGTAATTTAGCTAATATACTGCTATAGTAATTTTTTTAATAGTGTACATATTTTCCAAAACTGAAGTTCAGAATAGGCAAAAAAAAAAATAGAGGAAAAAAAAAGGATTATAGCACTATTTAGCTAAATTACAAATTACTATATGTGTATTTTACGAAAATTCGTAATATTGCTCTAACTTCGAATATTCTAAAAGACGAAGTTAGAGCAATATTAAGAATATTTGTAAAATACACATATTAGCCTAGCCATAGTCAATTAGTCATAGGAACGTTGCCTTATACTATCAAAAGAAAAATCGCAATGCGCGATTAATTAAATCGCATATTATTTGCGATAAATGGAATAATTACGAATATTCGATTTCGACGAATATAACACGAATATTCAATCGAATATTCGCGAAATATTGCGAAATCGAATATGGCACCCCCCGCTCATCACTACCGTTTAGGTCACTTTTTTCAGTGAGTTTTTAAAAAAATTTTATCTCTAGATCAACTTGCAAGATAACAGGCTGAACTGGATGAACAAATGTGTTTTTTTTCGGCCTTATATACTATGTTACTATTAAACATAGCCCTGAATTCTACTGTTGTTTTTCTTCGATTTGATTTCACCAAATGTTTAAGTAATCGCTGATCACGATCATTCAGGATTATTTTCCCGCCACATTTCTTCCTCGAATACCATGGGTCCCCACTATCCTTCCAGTTTTTAATAGTGCATTGGACAGTTCTTAACTCAATTTTAGTAGTTTCTGCAATCTCCTTAGATGTTTTCTCTGTTGATGCATGCCAATGATTCAACCCCTCTCAAACAGACTAACATCTTTTCCACGACCACGAGATGTGTCTTTTGACATGGTTGTTTAAAAAATGAGAAGCAACTCATTGCACCAGTTGGGATTAAATAACTTATTGCCAGCTGAAAGATAATCGTCCAGTAATTATGCAGTACTTATCCAATAGGAGGCTCACAACTATTTGCCTAGTTAAATCCAGGTGGCAACTTCTTTTTTGGAGAGACAGTGCATATTTGCTAAGCACCTCAGATTTATTTACCCTACAGGATGTACTGACTGATTCAGTTTTTGTTCTTTCAGTTTGTAACATGTACTGTATCTGGAGGTGTTGCTACCTCCATGTTCGTTGATATCTGATCCATCCACTTCACTGGCTGTTTTTAATTATTGTGACATGTATAGCTGACTATACGGCCCCTGCTCATAGGATTGCTGGCACGGAGTGATGTAACAGGTCATAGCCTGCTCAATTGGAGAGGTAACAACTATGATAGTCACAGCGGGGGAGATTTATCAAAACTGGTGCAAAGGAAAACTTGCCCAAAGTAACCAGATTTTAACTTTCAGTGTTTACAGTCCCTTTGGAAAATGTAAGGTGAATCAGATTGGTTGCTATGGGCAACTAATCCAGTTTTTCTTCACACCAGTTTTGATAAATCTCCCCCAGTGATTTTATGGGTTCTGCTCTCCTAGAATTTAGATGCCCATGAACAGCACAGAGATAGGTTTATGTTCCCATTCATATTGAGGTCACCTTTCTGTGGTGGATGGGCACATGAATTCAATAATTAAGATGTGTGTACCAATATGTTCCTCCATATAGTGTGTCTGTTGTCAGGGGTGTCATACTGCAATTCTCTATGTGGGACACAAATTCCATATACTAGTGCTCAGTTGGTAGCTGGAAGCAGTGTAGCACTGAATTCATGGGTATTATTTGTTCTCAGTGCTCTGTCTTGCATGGAGACAGTCCACTTGATTGCTACATGACCTGTGGTGGAGGAAAGGCCCAGCACTGAGATGTTTCACTGCTTCCCAATAGTTAAGTGAATTTCCTGCAGTTGCCAACTAAGGTGAACTGTATAGAGATTTATTTAGCTGCCATTGAGTCCTACTGTAGCTATCTAAATTTATATGTACTGAGCTCCCCCTAATGGCAGCTACAGGCAGCCAGCACTTTGTCATATACAATAGGATAAGAGAAATATAAAATATACTACAAACCATGCGGTTTTTTTTTTTTTTTTTTGTTTGTTTTTTAAACATTGGGGGAGATTTATTAAATTGGTATAAAGGAAAACTGGCTTATTTGCCTATAGCAACCAATCACATTCCACCTTTCATTTTCCAAAGGAGCTCTGAAAAATGAAAGGTGGAATCTGGTTGCTATGGGCAATTAAGCCAATTTTGGTTTCCCCATTGTTTTTCACTTATTGGTTAGTTGCAGCATATACTGTATGTATATATATATATATATATATATATATACAGTGGGATGCGAAAGTTTGGGCAACCTTATTAATCGTCATAATTTTCCTGTATAAATCATTGGTTGTTACGATAAAAAATGTCAGTTAAATATATCACATAGGAGACACACACAGTGATATTTGAGAAGTGAAATGAAGTTTATTGGATTTACAGAAAGTGTGCTATAATTGTTTAAACACAATTAGGCAGGTGCATAAATTTGGGCACTGTTGTCATTTTATTGATTCCAAAACCTTTAGAACTAATTATTGGAACTCAAATAGGCTTGGTAAGCTCAGTGACCCCTGACCTACATACACAGGTGAATCCAGTTATGAGAAAGAGTATTTAAGGGGGTCAATTGTAAGTTTCCCTCCTCTTTTACTTTTCTCTGAAGAGTAGCAACATGGGGGTCTCAAAACAACTCTCAAATGACCTGAAGACAAAGATTGTTCACCATCATGGTTTAGGGGAAGGATACAGAAAGCTGTCTCAGAGATTTCAGCTGTCTGTTTCCACAGTTAGGAACATATTGAGGAAATGGAAGACCACAGGCTCAGTTCAAGTTAAGGCTCGAAGTGGCAGACCAAGAAAAATCTCGGATAGACAGAAGCGACGAATGGTGAGAGTCAGAGTCAACCCACAGACCAGCACCAAAGACCTACAACATCATCTTGCTGCAGATGGAGTCACTGTGCATCGTTCAACCATTCGGCGCACTTTACACAAGGAGATGCTGTATGCGAGAGTGATGCAGAGGAAGCCTTTTCTCCGCCCACAGCACAAAAAGTGACGCTTGAGGTGGGCTAAAGCACATTTGGACAAGCCAGCTTCATTTTGGAATAAGGTGCTGTGGACTGATGAAACTAAAATTGAGTTATTTGGCCATAACAAGGGGCGTTATGCATGGAGGAAAAAGAACACAGCATTCCAAGAAAAACACCTGCTACCTACAGTAAAATATGGTGGTGGTTCCATCATGCTGTGGGGCTGTGTGGCCAGTGCAGGGACTGGGAATCTTGTCAAAGTTGAGGGGCGCATGGATTCCACTCAGTATCAGCAGATTCTGCAGACCAATGTCCAGGAATCAGTGACAAAGCTGAAGCTGCGCCGGGGCTGGATCTTTCAACAAGACAGCGACCCTAAACACTGCTCAAAATCCACTAAGGCATTTAGGCAGAGGAACAAGTACAACGTTCTGGAATGACCATCTCAGTCTCCAGACCTGAATATAATTGAAAATCTGTAGTGTTACTTAAAGAGAGCTGTCCATGCTCGGAAGCCATCAAACCTGAATTAACTAAAGATGTTTTGTAAAGAGAAATGGTCCAAAATACCTTCAACCAGAATCCAGACTCATTGGAACCTACAGGAAGCGTTTAGAGGCTGTAATTTCTGCAAAAGGAGGATCTACTAAATATTGATTTCATTTCTTTTTTGTGGTGCCCAAATTTATGCACCTGCTTAATTTTGTTTAAACAATTATAGCACACTTTCTGTGAATCCAATAAACTTAATTTCACTTCTCAAATATCACTGTGTGTGTCTCCTATATGATATATTTAACTGACATTTTTTATCGTGACAACCAACGATTTATACAGGAAAATCATGACGATTAACAAGATTGTCTAAACTTTCGCATCCCACTGTATATGGCTGTCCATCAGGATAAGTAACGATGCATATCAGAAATATTTGTGTGTGTATATATATATACATACATATGAAAAATATATATATATAAAGAATATATATGAGAAAATATATTAAAATTAATTAAAATGTATGTAGAGAGGGAGCTGTGTTGGTTGCTGAGATGTCTTTGCTTGCTCACTCAGGGAACAGTTGCTGCATGGCGGTATATGCTGGCGCTCTGCTGCTGTAATGTGCTCTATACTGTGAAAGTTTAGGAGCGCTATCACTTCGCCCTCTGAGGGTAATAAATCCACTGTGGCAGGCACAGCATTAGGCCCCATGCACACGGCCGTGTTTCACAGCCGTGTGCGGGCCGTGGAACCGCGGCCTGGATCCCTCCTGAGAGCAGGAGCGCACGGCGTCACTGGTTGCTATGACGCCGTGCGCTTCCTGCTGCCACCGCAATACAGTGATACACTGGTATGATCTATACCAGTGTATTACTGTATTGCGGCGGCAGCAGGGAGCGCACGGCGTCATAGCAACCAGTGACGCCGTGCGCTCCTGCTCTCAGGAGGGATCCAGGCCGCGGTTCCACGGCCCGCACACGGCTGTGAAACACGGCCGTGTGCATGGGGCCTTATGAAGTGCCTTTTGCGCTGTGGCATTTGAAGAATTTTGGTATCTCTGACTTTTATGCCTCATTCACACATCAGTGTTCGGTCAGTGATTTCCATCAGTAATTTTGAGCCCAAACCAGGTGCGGCTCTAAACACAGAACAGGAGCAGATCTTTCCATTATACCTTATGTCTCTGGAGGCTCCAATCCTGGTTTTGGCTTACAATCACTGATGGAAATCACTGACCAAACACTAACTGTGTGAATGAGGCTTTAGTCTAACCAGACTGTCTATTACTGTCACAGCTGTGGATGGGGGAAACCCTCAGCCGTGCAATGTTAAACGTATGTGGAAGGTGCTTGGCCAGGACAACAGAATTAGGGAGCAGGTCACCTCCTACAGCGTCCCTAACTCTGACCCTGGCTCCTAACTGTATGGGCCGACCCAGATGGTAGGAGGGCTCATACTCAGGAACCTCGGGTCCCTACTAGCCCTCAGCAGATCCCTGAGCTGGGTAAGACAACCTGTTCCTCCTAGACACGGATGAACAGGAGTCTAAACTGGCCAAACTGCAAGGAAGGGGAAACATAAACAACCTATAGATATGGCAGGTGAGTGAAACTACTTCCACACCTACCTGCCACAGACACACTGCCTGGATCCCGTGCTCACATGCTGAATGTCCATACCAAACATAAAAGGACACAGCACACACACATAAACACACAGGAACCCAGATCCATAGCTGCAGTAAGAATAGACACCACACAAACATAAAATTAACATCATGACATAGAATATATGACCACAAGGGTGGCCCTCACTGGAAGAAGGTATAAGAGACCAGGGTAGTGAAGCCACTTAAAGGGGAAGTGCACACACACAAAACCCTGTGCACACCAAACATAAAAAGTGCACTCATACAAGTACAGATTGCCTGGTGCAACCGCATGCACTTGACAGCAAGCTGCCTAGGAACAGCTCAGGCTGCTATACTGCCAATACTATCATGTTGCCAGCAGCAACCACACGTGAGGCAACATGCTTCAGTCCTCACGTGTTATTGACAACAAGACCAGACCGCAGGCAACTGCTTGCGGTTCCAGGAGTCACGGCCATGACCATGGTCGTGACAATTACTCTGTAATTCCTCTAGCGCCGTTCTATGGAAACAGTAGGTTTAAAGAGCACACCAAATGCTTGAAATAACTTCTTTATTAACTTCAACTGTTCGTCATATAACACTGCCACCTCCCCAGCAGATAATCCATGTACATAACACGTGTTGAAAAGATATCACAAAATGGCAGTATGATTAAGATGGTGGTTCAACTGTTCAATCTTGTCATTCAACATAAAATGGTGGATATATTTCTCTCTTGAGTATCTGTACTCTCACTTTAAGTTATTTAAGCACTTTATGATCTCTGTGAGAGGTATATCTGAGGTCTAACTAATAGTTCTGCTTGTAGTATGTAGTTAGCAGTGACTATTTGCAGATTGGTTGAGTATGATCTGGTATGGTTGTGTGCAATTCAGATTGCAATATGGATTCTGAATACTTGCAATTTGTAGCTTGCAATTTTATGGTTGCAATTGTATTGCTATTTGTATTTGAACTTGCAATTGGTGGAACTGTAAGTAAACACATATATATCTAGTTCAGTATACAGTTCTAATCACAATACTAACAATACGAACATTATATAACTGTTTTAAATACCTATTTTGGCCTCTTGTTCCTATAAAAGTGGACTCTCAGTGGAGTGAATTTCTCTTCAGCTCCTTTTTCTGGTGAATAATGATTCTAGCAGCAGGAGCTGGGGGATAATAACTGTCCGCATCTCCTGTTTAAAGTGTGTGTATCCCTAAAATATCAGTGACATCCAGTGCACTTTTTCCGTAGACGGTTTCTGCGACGGACAGTTAAATTATCCATGCCACATCTCCTGTTTAAAGTTTGCACATCCCTAAAATATCATTGACATCCAGTGCACTTTTTCCGTAGACTGTGTCCGCTGCGGACAGTTAAATTATCCATGCCACATCTCCTGTTTAAAGTGTGCGCATCCCTAAAATATCAGTGACATCCAGTGCACTTTTTCCGTAGACTTTGTCCGCTGCAGACAGTTAAATTATCCACGCCACATCTCCTGTTTAAAGTGTGCGCATCCCTAAAATATCAGTGACATATAGTACACTTTTTCTGTAGACACTGTGAACGTTGACATTACCTGTGGTACCTGTCCTTTATGACATTTCCTCATCGCAAATACCTTTGTAAATTTTTTTGCACATACACTTTCAAATCCTACTCTACTGTACATGTAACATACTTTCAAGCATATATCACATATCAAATCAGGAGGATGATCAGAGTGAGGAAGTGGGAAGAGGAGGTGTTGGACAATGAGGTCACTGACCCAACCTGGGAAGGTGGAAAGCCGAGCGAGGACAGCAGTACAGAGGGGGAGGGATCTGCAGCACTGCAACAGGCTGGAAGAGGCAGTGGGGTGGCAAAAGGGAAAAGGCGGCCACACCACACAGGCACGCAACTGTTCCATGGAGCAACCCCTTGCAGAAATCTCCCTTGCCAAGGGGTAGATGTTCCGCAGTCTGGCGCTTTTTTGAGTATATTGCGGACAATCAAAGAATTGTCATTTGCAACCTGTGCCATACCAAAATGAGAAGGGGCGTGAACACTAGCAACCTCACCACCACCAGCAGGATCCACCACGTGGCATCCAAGCACCCTAATAAGTGGGACAAACCCTGGGTCCACAATCTGTGTCTGCGGGTAACACGACTGCCTCCTCTTCCCCTGTGTTAAGTGCTGGCCAATCCCCTGTCGAAGGTGCAGGCCCGGATGCATCCCGCCCTGCACCTCGACCTTTGCAAGCACCATCAGCAACCACATCCGCTTATGTGTCCCAGTGCAGCGTACAAATGTCCTTACCACAGGCAATTGATCGCAAGAGAAAATACCCAGCCACCC
Source organism: Bufo gargarizans (assembly GCF_014858855.1). NCBI lineage: Eukaryota > Metazoa > Chordata > Amphibia > Anura > Bufonidae > Bufo > Bufo gargarizans. The sequence goes on along the minus strand of NC_058080.1, from coordinate 380,526,551 downwards.
ACCCACAGGCCATAGAACTAAATACGCAACTTTCCAAATTACTGGCGCTGGAAATGCTGCCATTTAGGCTTCTGGACAATGAGGCTTTCCGCAGCCTGATTTTGGCGGCCGCCCCTCATTAAGCAGTCCCCAGCTGCCACTATTTTTCACGGTGTGCCGTGCCCGCCTGACACCAACATGCCATCTCAACACCCATAACATCACACGTGCCCTGACCAATGCAGTTACTGGGAAGGTCCACTTAACCATGGACAAGTGCATTTGGCCAGGAACGCTACATGGGATGGCACAGGTGCTACCAACGCCAAGGATTGCAGGCCCTACAGTACGTCGATCAGGGTTTCCGCCAGCACCTATGTTAGTGGCTTCAACCCCCACTTCTCCTTCTCCGCCTCCTCCTCCACTTCCGAATTATCTGCGTGCAGCACCAGTCTGTCATCGGTTGGTAGCTGGAAGCATTGTATCACTCCAAACCGCACACCACCGCAGAGCTGTGGTAGGGGATAAGAGACCAGACTGATCTGTGGCTCTCGCCACTCAACCTAGAACCAGGCATGGTTGTGTCTGTTAATGGCTATAACTTGGTGGCGACTTTTGGAGCTCGGCAAGCTCAGACACATCCCATGCCTAGCCCACATGTTCAACCTTGTGGTTCAGCAAGTTTCTCAAAACCTACCCCAATTTGCATGAGCTACTGGTGAAGGTGTGCCGTGTGTGTGTGCACATTTCCGCAAGTCACCGACAGCTTCAGCCGGTCTGTCAACGCTACAGCAGCAGTTGAAATTGCCACCTCAACGGCTGTTGTGTGACGTAAGCACGCGCTGGAATTCGAAGTTTTACATGTTGGCCAGGCTTTGTGGACAGCAGAGTGCAGTAGTGGAATACCAACTGCAACATGTTCGTCGCCTTTCCAGTCAGCTTCCGCTAATCACGGGAGTGGGCATGGATGTCTGACCTCTGTGAGGTTTTAAGAAACTTTGAGGAATCAACACAGATAGTGAGCAGCGATAACGCTATTATCAGCGCAACCATCCCACTTCTGTGTCTACTCAAACGCTCGCTGCTCACAATAAATGATGACGCTTTGCATGTGGAAGAGGTAGAAATGGGGGAAGACATTACACAGGGTGATAGCCAGACCAGTTCGTCTTCTCAGCGGGAATTGGATGATGAAGAGAAGGAGGAGGAGCAGGAGACAGTTGCCTCCGCTACAGAGGGTAGTACCCATGGAAGTTTAATTCCATCTGTTCAGCATGGGTGAGGAAGAGGATGAGGAGATTGAGAGTGATCCTCCTGATGACGACAGTACGTGGCTGACTTCATGTTAGGCTGCCTTTCCTGCGACCCGCACGTTATACACATTTTAGACAACATTGATTACTGGTTGTTCACCCTTCTTGACCCCCGCTACAAAGAGAACTTCTCATCTCTCATTCCTCTGGTGGAGAGGATGAGAAAAACTGTGCAATACCAGAAGATCCTTGTTGAAAAATTGCTAAAAAAAAATCCATCTGACAACACTGACGGCAGAGTCGGTATTTCAACTGAGAAGGGGAGACAAGGGGAACACACAGCAGTTCCAACAGAGACAGGGCAACACTCTCCAAAGCCTGGAACAGTTTTATGACACCCAGCCAGCACCCTCACCCTGATGTGCGGCCTAGTGTCACAAGGAGGGAAACTGTCACGAGGGTGTCAAGACCCACGCCTGACTCCGTTATACCCAGGGTCAGGAAGTCGCAGCGGTTGGCTGCGCGCTCTATGTAAGATAGGGCTGTTTCCTTATGGTAGCTTTCTGGGTTTGCTTTGCAACCCTTTTTGGCTCACTCAGGGATCCGTAGCTCCTTCTCCTCAGCTGTTCCTTGTCCAGCACTCCCAACCTCCTTATATTCCCCTCTCACACTTCTCTGGTTGCCAGATATAGAGCTTCCTGCCTGGACTTCTATACTGACCCACTGGAGCTGTGTTGCTGCGTTCTCTGGTTGTTGGTCCAGAACGTTTCCCTCCGGATCCCTGTTGGACTTTTGGGGTCTGCTGTGGTCGCCCACCTGGGTTTATGTGTTTGTCTGTATTGTCTGTCCTCTCCCTGGTGTTTCCCTCTTAGTGTCAGTGGTGCGGACTAGCGATCCCACCGGCCCGTTCACTATCTAGGGCTCATTTTAGGGAAAGCCAGGGTTTAGGCACGTGATCGCCGCACGGGTGAGGAACCCGTCTAGGGACGTCAGGGCAGTCAGGTGCCAGCCGCAAGGTGAGTCAGGGGTCACCACCTTTCCCTCTCCCTTGGGCAGGGCTTTCCCTCTTCCCTCCCTGTGCGTGACGTCAGTCATTACATTATATCTGGCCCTTATTTTGTGTAGGTAAAAAATAAATAAAAAATTGGGGGGATTTCCCATATAACCTTATTCCTGGCGCAAAATTACCCAAGACCAGGTTGTATAATATTTCGGGTCCAGAGAGACAAGCAATGAAAGATTATATCTCCGAGAGCTTGGCTAAGGGACACATCAGACCCTCTTCTTCACCCGTGGCTGCAGGGTTTTTCTTCGTTAAAAAGAAAGATGGGGGTCTGCGTCCTTGCCTAGATTTTCGCGAATTAAATCGGATAACCATCCGAGACCCATACCCTCTTCCTCTCATTCCTGACCTGTTTAACCAGATTGCGGGTGCTAGGTGGTTCTCCAAACTTGATCTTAGGGGGGCCTACAATCTGATTCGTGTTAATGAGGGGGATGAGTGGAAGACAGCTTTTAACACCCCTGAGGGGCATTATGAAAATCCAGTTATGCCTTTCGGTCTGACCAATGCTCCTGCCGTCTTTCAACATTTTGTTAATTCATTTTTAGTCATCTAATCGGCAGGTTTGTGGTAATATACCTAGATGATATTTTAATTTATTCGTCTGATCTGAGAACACATGAGGCGCATGTCAGACAAGTACTGCAGGTCCTACGGACGAATAAATTATATGCTAAAATTGAAAAATGTGTCTTCGTCGTTCAGGAGATACAATTCCTAGGTTATTTTTTATCTGCTTCAGGTTTCCGTATGGATCCTAGGAAGGTCCAGGCAATTTTAGATTGGGATCTTCCTGAGAACCTCAAAGCACTGCAACGGTTCTTGGGCTTCGCAAATTTCTATAGGAAATTAACTAAAAATTATTCAGTTATTGTAAAACCCCTTACTGACATGACTAGGAAGGGGACTGATTTTTCTAAATGGTCTGACGCCGCTAAAGTAGCTTTTTCCTCTCTAAAAGAGAGGTTTACCTCGGCACCTGTACTAGTCCAACCTGATGTCTCTCAGCCTTTTATTGTTGAAGTCGATGCGTCAGAGGTGGGAGTGGGGGCGGTGCTGTCTCAGGGTCCGTCTCCTGGCAAATGGCGTCCTTGTGCTTTCTTTTCTAAAAAACTATCTGCAGCAGAAAAGAATTACGATATTGGCAATAGGGAGCTATTAAACTAGCGTTTGAAGAATGGCGTAACTTTTTAGAGGGGGCAGTCCACCCCGTCACGGTGATTACGGACCACAAAAATCTTCTGTACCTCGAATCAGCTAAGCGTCTCACTCCTAGACAAGCTAGGTGGTCGCTATTTTTTACAAGGTTTAACTTTGTTATTACCTATCGTCCTGGGGCAAAAAATACCAAGGCTGATGCACTATCTCGTTGTTTCCCTGGAGGGGGTAATGTGAGTGATCCGGTACCCATTCTTCAAAGAGGAGTGGTTGTTTCTGCAGTACACTCTGCTCTGGAGGGGAAGGTGTTAGAGGCCCAGGGGGATGCCCCGGTCTCTTGCCCCTCAGAGAAATTGTTTGTACCGTTGAACCTGCGTTTCGAATTATTAAAGGAACATCATAATTCGGCACTTGCTGGGCACCCGGGTAGTAAAGCAACCTTGGAGCTATTGTCTCGTCGTTTTTGGTGGCCAAGGTTGCGTCAGGATGTAATGGATTTTGTGTCTTCTTTTTCTACTTGTGCGCGCGCGAAAGTCTCTCATACACGTCCTGCAGGGTCTTTATTGCCACTTGTCATTCCCAATAGGCCATGGACACATCTGTCAATGGATTTTATCACTGACTTACCTTTGTCTGCTACAGTTATTTTGGTAGTAGTGGACAGGTTTAGCAAAATGGTACACTTCGTTGCGTTACCCGCACTACCTAATGCTAAGACTCTTGCTCAGGTATTCATCAGTGAAATCGTGAAGCTTCACGGGGTCCCTTCCGATGTTGTTTCGGATCGGGGTACCCAGTTTATTTCTAAATTTTGGAAAGCTTTTTGTTCCCGTTTGGGGGTACACTTGTCATTTTCCTCAGCTTTCCATCCTCAGTCGAATGGACAGACTGAGCGTACCAACCAAAACCTTGAGACATATCTAAGATGTTTTGTGTCTCAAAACCAAGAGTTGTGGTCATCATATTTACCGTTAGCTGAGTTTGCCATAAATAATCGTCGTCAGGAATCCACTGGCAAGTCACCATTTCTTGGTGCATATGGTTTTCATCCCCAATTCTGTACTTTCAAAGAGGGGGGTCTTCTGGGGTTCCCGAAGAGGAACGGTTTTCGTCATCTCTTTCATCGGTATGGCAGAAGGTCCAAGCTAACTTGAAAAATATGGGAGGTAAATACAAATGCATGGCTAATAAGAGACGGTCGCCAGGTCCGGACCTAGGAGTGAATGACTATGTGTGGTTGTCTACTAGGAATATTAAATTAAAGGTTCCCTCTTGGAAACTGGGTCCTAGGTTCATTGGCCCTTACAAAATTGTAGCCATCATTAACCCCGTGGCTTTTCTCCTGGAGCTAACTCAGACTTTTAAAATCCATAACGTCTTTCATAAGTCGTTACTCAAGAAATATGTTCCACCTCTAGAACCGTCGCCGCTGCCACCCCCCCCCCTGTTGTTGTGGATGGTAATCTAGAGTTTCAGATATCCAAAATTGTTAATTCTCGTCGGGTCCGCCGCTCTCTTCAATATCTGGTGCATTGGAGAGGTTACGGTCCCGAGGAAAGAATGTGGGTTCCTGCGTCTGAGGTAAACGCCAACAGGCTAGTTCAGGCTTTTCATGCCTCTCATCCTGAGAGACCTGGTCCTGAGTGTCCGGAGGCCCCTCGTAGAGAGGGGGGTACTTTCACGAGGGTGTCAAGAACCACGCCTGACTCCATTATACCCGGAGTCAGGAAGTCGCAGCGGTTGGCTGCGCGCTCTAGGTAGAAAGATAGGGCTGTTTCTTTATGGTAGCTTTCTGGGTTTGCTTTGCAACCCTTTTTGGCTCACTCAGGGATCCGTAGCTCCTTCTCCTCAGCTGTTCCTTGTCCAGCACTCCTAACCTCCTAATATTCCCCTCTCACACTTCTCTGGTTGCCAAAAATAGAGCTTCCTGCCTGGACTTCTATACTGACCCACTGGAGCTGTGTTGCTGCGTTCCCTGGTTGTTGTTCCAGAACGTTACCCTCCGGATCCCTGTTGGGCCTTTGTGGTCTGCTGTTGTCGCCCACCTGGGATTATAAGTTTGTCTGTATTGTCTGTCCTCTCCTTGGTGTTTTCCTCTTAGTGTCAGTGGTGCGGACTAGTGATCCCACCGCCCCGTTCACTACCTAGGGCTCATCTTAGGGAAAGCCAGGGTGTAGGTACGTGATCGGCGTACGGGTGAGGTACCCGTCTAGGGACGTAAGGGCAGTCAGGTGCCAGCCGCAAGGTGAGTCAGGGGTCACCACCTTTCCCTCTCCCTTGGGCAGGGCCTTCCCTTTTCCCTCCCTTTGCGTGACGCCGGTCATTACAGGTGTCAACAAATCCCCAAAAAGTTGGGACAAGGCCATTTTCACCACTGTGTGGCATCTCCCCTTCTTCTTACAACACTCAACAGACGTCTGGGGACCGAGGAGACCAATTTCTCAAGTTTAGAAATAGGAATGCTCTCCCATTCTTGTCTAATACAGGCCTCTAACTGTTCAATCGTCTTGGGCATTCTTTGTTGCACCTTCCTCTTTATGATGTGCCAAATGTTCTCTATAGGTGAAAGATCTGGACTACAGACTGGCCATTTCAGTACCCGGATCCTTCTCCTACGCAGCCATGATGTTGTGATTGATGCAGAATGTGGTCTGGCATTATCTTGTTGAAAAATGCAGGGTCTTCCCTGAAAGAGATGACGTCTGGATAGGAGCATATGTTGTTCTAGAACCTAAATATATTTTTCTGCATTGATGGTGCCTTTCCAGACATGCAAGCTGCCCATGCCACACGCACTCATGCAACCCCATACCATCAGAGATGCAGGCTTCTGAACTGAGCATTGATAACAACTTGGGTTGTCCTTTTCCTCTTTGGTCCGGATGACATGGCGTCCCAGATTTCCAAAAAGAACTTTGAATCGTGACTCGTCTGACCACAGAACAGTCTTCCATTTTGCCACACTCCATTTTAAATGATCCCTGGCCCAGTGAAAATGCCTGAGCTTGTGGATCTTGCTTAGAAATGGCTTCTTCTTTGAACTGTAGAGTTTCAGCTGGCAACGGCGGATGGCACGGTGGATTGTGTTCACTGACAATGGTTTCTGGAAGTATTCCTGAGCCCATTCTGTGATTTCCTTTACAGTAGCATTCCTATTTGTGGTGCAGTGTCGTTTAAGGGACCGGAGATCACAGGCATCCAGTATGGTTTTACGGCCTTGACCCTTACGCACAGAGATTGTTCCAGATTCTCTGAATCTTCGGATGATGTTATGCACAGTTGATGAATAAATGCAAAGTCTTTGCAATTTTTCACTGGGTAACACCTTTCTCCACTATCTTTCTGCGCAACATTGTGGGAATTGGTGATCCTCTACCCATCTTGGCTTCTGAGAGACACTGCCACTCTTTTTATACCCAATCATGTTGCCAATTGACCTAATTAGTGTTAATTGGTCTTCCAGCTCTTCGTTATGCTCAAATTTACTTTTTCCAGCCTCTTATTGCAAATTGTCCCAACTTTTTTGGGATTTGTTGACACCGTGAAAATTTGAATCAACGCATTTTTCCTTTAAAATGATACATTTACTCGGATTAAATGTTTGATCTGTCATCTACGTTCTATTACAAATAAAATATTGACATTTGCCATCTCCACGTCATTGCATTCAGTTTTTATTCACAATTTGTTTAGTGTCCCAACTTTTTGGGAATCCGGTTTGTAAATTTTACAGCCCTTGTTGCATCTGTATGTGTGAAATTTAGCAGGCACCCTGTGACAATGCCTAGGGGGGTCCTGTGACCCCCCCGCATTGCCGGTCGCTACAAACCGCAGGTCAATTCAGACCTGCGGTTTTTAGCGCTTATGCAAGTTTTTGATCCCTGCGGTCCATGACCGCAGGGATCAGAAACCCCAAAGTGCCTATATTTCTATGTTAAGAAATGCAGCCCTCTGTGTTTTTGTGCCTGCGGGCGCAGCGGGGGGAGGATTGCGGGGCGGTGCGGGAGGTGGGCGGCAGTGTGGGGGGCGGGTGCGCGATCTTCCGCCCGCCCGCCCCCCGTTTATTTTCAGGATGGCCAAGCGGTGGAATCAGAGTGTCAGCTCATTGCTGACACTCCGATTCAAACGGCAGGCATCTGTGCAGATGTCTGCCGTTTTAACCCCTTCCATGCCGCGGTCCGTAGGGACCGCTGTATGGAAGAGGTGAAGAGGGAGGGAGCTCCCTCACTCTGCCATCGGGGGGCTGCTGTGCATTTGCAGCCCCCGGACCGGATGGGGTGACAGAGGGAGGGAGCCCTCCCCTTCCCCATCTGCTCAGTTGTGGCAGACGGGGAAGGTTCCCATGGCAACAGGACGCCTTCTCAGGCATCCTGCTGTCCATGGTGCTGAACAGATCTGTGCTAAAGGCAGAGATCTGTTTAGACAAAGTGTGAATGAAATACAGTACAATACACTATATAGACATTATACAGACATCAGACCCACTGGATCTTCAAGAACCAAGTGGGTCTGGGTAAAAAAAAATGTTAAAAAAGTGAAAAATAGTAAAAAATAAATAAATAAATACATTTCTCCGTGATTAAAAATTAAAGAAATAAAATTCCGTACACATGTTATATATCACCGCGTCCGTAACGACCCGATCTATAAAATTTCCTGCACGGTGAACGCCATAAAAAAATAAAATAATAATAACTATGATGAAATTGAAATTTTGCTCACCTTACTTCCAAAAAAAGGTAATAAAAGTGATCAAAAAAGTTGTATGCACGCCAAAATAGTACAATTCAAACCATCGTCATATGTCGCAAAAAAATGAGCCCTACATGAGACAATGGCCCAAAAAATAAATAAACTATGGCTCTCAGACTATGGAGACACTAAAATGATTTATTTTTGTTTCAAAAATTATATTATTGTGTAAAACATGAATAAATAAAAAAGGTACACGTATTAGGTATTTCCATGTCCATAAGAACCTGCTCTATAAAAATATCACATGATCTAACCCCTCAGGTGAACAACGTAAAAAAAGAAAATGGTGTGAAAAAAGCCATAATTTTGTCACCTTACTTCCAAAAAAAGGTAAATAAAAAGTGATCAAAAAAGTCGTATGTACCCCAAAATCATACCATTAAAACAGTCATCTCATCCTGCAAAAAATTAGACCCTAACTAAGACAATAGCCCCCCCAAAAAACTATGGCTCTCAGACTATGGAGACACTAAAATGATTTTTTTTGTTTCAAAAATGATATTATTGTGTAAAACTTAAATAAATTTAAAAAAGTAAACATATTAGGTTTCCCTGCGTCCGTAATAACCTGCGCTATAAAAATAGTACATGATCTAATCTGTCAGATGAACATTGTAAATAAAAACGGTGCCAAAACAGGTATTTTTGGGCAAATTTTCAATTTTATTCAATTTTTTCCCCTTAACAAAGCAAGGGTTAACAGTCAAACAAAACTCAATATTTATTGCCCTGATTCTTTAGTTTACAGAAACACCCCATATGTGGTCATAAACCTCTGTACGGGCACATGGCAGGGTGAAGAAGGAAAGGAATACCATATGGATTTTGGAAGGCAGTTTATGCTGGACTTGTTTTTTGACACCATGTCCCATTTGAAGCCCCCCTGATGCCCCCCTAGAGTAGAAACTCCAAAAAGTGACCCCATTTAAGAAACTACACCCCTCAAGGTATTAAAAACTGATTTTACAAACTTTGTTAACCCTTTAAGTGTTCCACAAGAGTCAATGGCAAATGGAGATGAAATTTCAGAATTTCAATTTTTTGTTACTTTGCTTCACAAAAGGTGTAATATAGAGCAACCAAAAATCATATGTACCTTAAAATAGTAACAAAAAAAACTGCCACCTTATCCCGTAGTTTCCAAAATGGGGTCACGTTTTTGGAGTTTCTACTCTAGGGGTGCATCAGGGGGCTTCAAATGGGACATGGTGTAAATAAACCACACAGCGTTCCTTTCCCTCTACGCCCTGACGTGGGGCTGTAGAGTGGTGTACGACCACATATTGGGTGTTTCTGTAAACCGCAGAGTCAGGGCAATAAATATAGAGTTTTGTTTGGCTGTTAACCCTTGCTTTGTTACTGGAAAAAATGGATTAAAATTGAAAATTTTGCAAAAAATTGAAATTCAGAAATTTCATCTCCATTTGCCATCAACTCTTGGGGAACACCTAAAGGGTTAATGATGTTTGTAAAATCAGTTTTGAATACCTTGAGGGGTGTAGTTTCTAGAATGGGGTCACTTTTGGGTGGTTTCTATTATGTAAGTCTCACAAAGTGACTTCAGACCTGAACTGGTCCAAACCAGTCTAAACTTCTAAGCCTTGTTTGTTTAGCCACATCTAGCCTCCTGGAGAAATCGTTATTTTATTCAGCCGCTGCCCCCTGCTTCAAGTCAGGTTCGAAGTCAAGGGGGCAGCCGCCTAGGCGTCTCAAATGCTGCTCTCACCGCCTCCCGCCACCTTTATTGACACGCCGGATCTCAGTGCCAGGACCGCACTCCCAGCCCGCATGCGCAGTAAAGGGCTGCTGTAGAGCGATTCCGGCTCCGGCTCGTACACTCAGCCGGTTTCAGTTTCTACTGCGCATGCGCCCGGCATCTTCTGTAACTGCGCTAGTATGTAAGGCTGGCGGGCGCATGCGCAGTAGAAACTGAAGCCGGCTGAGTGTACGAGCCGGAGCCGGGATCGCGCTAGGCGGCTGTCCCCTTGACTTCAAACCTGACTTGAAGCAGGGGGCAGCGGCTGAATAAAACAATGATTTCTCCACAAGGCTAGATGCGGCTAAACAATCAAAGAGTGCATTAGGAAACTACTCTGCAGCACTATAAGGTACTATTAACAGTTTTGTATCCGTTTTTTTGGTGACAGGTTCCCTTTAATTTGCGGCCTTGTCTGCATCTGTACGTGTGAAATTCAAGTGTTATATACTGCTGTCATATTCTGGTATTAAAAAAAACACATTTAGGGCAAAAATCTTAATTTTGCAGCCTTTGCTGCATATGTCATTGTGAGATACACCCTTTAGATACTGTTGTTCTATTCTGTTATAAAAAAAAACACCCATTTAGGGCAAAAATCTTAATTTTAAAGCCTTTGCTGCATATGTAATTGTGAGATACACCGTTTAGATACTGTTGTTCTATTCTGCTATTTAAAAAAAACACCCATTTTGGGCAAAAATCTTAATTTTGAAGCCTTTGCTGCATCTGTCATTGTAAGATACACCCTTTAAATACTGCTGTGCTATTTTGGTATAAAAAACAAAACAAAATTTTTGGGCAAGATACTAAATTTGAGAAATATGAGGAGAGCATCAAATAAGGACATGGCCCCGGTCCTGGTGCTTCTGGTGGAGCTTCTGTTGTAGGGAGAGGACGTGATCGATTTATGTCAGCTACACGCACAAGTGAAACACCTTCCTCAGGTGCGAGTAGGCGACAGAACCTTCAGCGGTATTTGGTCGGGCCTAATGCGGCTCTACGAATGGTGAGGCCAGAACAAGTACAGGTGATAGTAGATTGGGTTGCTGACAGTGCCTCCAGTTCCTTCACATTGTCTCCCACCCAGTCTCCTGCTGAAAGATCAGAGTTGGCACCTGCAGCCGATGTCCATCAGTCTTTCACCTCACCCCCTTGCAAATCAGCCAAGCAGTCTGAGCCCCAAGTCATGCAGCAGTGTCCTCTGCTTTTTGATGACTCTGTTAGCAGGGTTTCCCAGGGCCATCCACCTAGCCCTGCCCCAGAAGTGGAAGAGATTAAGTGCACCGATGCTCAACCACTTATGCTTCAAGATGAGTACATGGGAGGACCATCGCAGCATGTCTCGGGTTATGACGAAACACAGGTGCCAACTGCTGGGGCTTTCGAAAGTGTGCAGACCGAGAAGGAGGGCAGGGGTGAAGACTGGGTGGAAGATGATGTGGAGGACAATGAGGTCCTCGACCATACATGGAATCAAGGTCATGCGAGTGACCTGTGTAGTTTGGAGGAAGAGGCGGTGGTTGCACAGAGCCACCAACACAGCAGAAGAGTGAGCAGGGTGCAAAAGCGGAGCGGCCGTCCCCTAGACAGTATGCGTGCTACTGCCCACTGCAGCAAGGGACCGAGCACACCAAAGCCAGCTCCAAGGAGTTCCCTGGCATGGCAGTTCTTTAGACAATGTGCTGACGACAAGAGAGGAGTGGTTTGCACGCTGTACAATCAGAGCCTCAAGCGAGGCATAAACGTTCTCAGCCTGAGCACAACCTTCATGATCAGGCATCTAAGTGCAAAGCACGAGCTGCAGTGGAGTAGACACCTCAAAAACCAAGAAAGGTCTTCCTCTTCTGCTGCAGTCTCGGCCTCTTCATCCACCTCTGGAGTGACAATGCCACCCCGCAAACAGAGGATCTGCCAACAACACCACCATCTGGGTCACCAAGCATTTCCACAATGTCCCACGGAAGCGTTCAGCTCTCCATCTCCCAAACACTGGAGGGGAAGAGGAAGTACCCCCCTACCCACCCGCAATCCCTGGCCCTGAATGCCAGCATTTCAAAATTACTAGCCTTTAAAATGCTGTCATACTGTCTATTGGAGACAGAGAGTTTTAAAGGCCTTATTGCGGTGGCTGTCCCACAGTACGTTGTGCCCAGCCGCCACTATTTTTCCAGGCGTGCCATCTCTTCCCTGCACAACCAAGTGGAAGACAAAATCAGGTGAGCACTGCGCAACGCCATCTGTGGTAAGGTGCACCTCACTACAAATACGTGGACCAGTAAGCACGGTCAGGGACGTTATATCTCCCTAACAGCACACTGGGTAAATGCAGTGGCGGCTGGGTGTGAGGCGGATAGCAGTTTGTCGCATGTCCTTCCACCACTGAGGGTTGCAGGGCGCTTTAGTTTGTCTCCTGTTGCTTCCTCCTCCTACTCCGCATCCTTATCCTCTACCGGCTCCTCATCCGGTCAGCGTAACACCTTCACCACCAACTTCAGCACAGCCAAAAATCTAAATGGATGGTGGACGTCACAGGGACGTGCGATCAGGCAGAAGTTATCTAGAGTCAACAAAGCGGCAGCAGCCTCTCCTGGCTAACGTTTCCAAATCCAAAATACCATAGTAACATTTCCTATAATTTTTATTAATCATTCCAATAACAGAGCATCTTAAGAGTCCTGTATTGCTATTTATCGTCACTACCTCCCTGTGTCAGGAGTGGGTAATTGCTGCGTACCACCTCCTTAACTTGGAAGCTTATGCTTCAATACTTTGTCCCACATTTCCGCTCGATTATATTTAATTTCTTCTATTGACCTCCCTTGGATGTAGTATCCCTTTCTCAGGCTCCCTCTCCAGCCTGGAACCCTGAATCCCCGCCAACCGTGATCACCATGGTAGGCGCATAAAAGAACATAGAAAGTTGATAGAGAAGATATCCAATTGGTCATGGGGACGTGCAACATGGTGGAGCAGTATGTATGCACACGCCTGCACGTACTGAATGATTGTTCTGCCCCCTTCAACTTCTGGGTCTCCAAATTGGGCACATGACCTAAGCTTGCCCTTTACGCCTTGGAAGTGCTGGCCTGCCCTGCAGCCAGTGTATTGTCTGAATGTGTGCTTAGCATGACTGGAGGGGGTTATCACAGGTTATATTTCCCAATGTTTTGGGGTGTACCCTATTTTTAAAAAATTAAAATAAATTTAAAACCAAAAAACTGTGTAGGCTACCTCCTGCTCCACCGCCGCTTCCACCTACACTGCCACATCCACCGCCTCCTCAACCTTCTACTCCATATGGACCTCGTCCTCCTAGATCAAGATTCTTATTTTTTATTTGTACATATTTTATGTTATTTAAAGTCATTTCCCTATCCACTTTTGGTTTGCATAGCACTTGCCATGCTCTTAACCACATTTTGCTGGCATTTGCAGCCCTCTAGCCCTTTCCATGACATTTATACAGGCATTTTAGTGCTCAAAAGTTCGACTGTAATGCACACAAAAAAAGTGGAAGGACCTGTAATGACATCACAGTCCATGTGATCAGTGCTGAAGGCAGTGGTTGACAAGGACCTGCGATGTTGTCACCATCATGTGACCAGTGTTGGAGGTGGCTGAGGAGGAGGTAATGTTATTTACATGAGACTGTATGTTGATGGTGGCTGTGGGAGGGAGTGATGTTATTTACACAGGACTTTATGTTGATGGCGAATGTGGGTGGGAGCTAACATAAGCCAGGGGAGTGCCTCACCAGCTAACATAAGCCAGGGGAGCTCTGGTTCCTGCAAAGGCTTTCCTAATGTACTCTCCATCTCTCCTCAGAAGTGATCTACACCTATTCAGGGCCCCACTTCTTCTAAAGCAAGTTCTGCATTACTGTATTTACACACATGTGATGTTACTAAGCATGCTCATCTAACGAGCTCTTAGTTATCCGTGTTTTTTTAGTTATTTTGTGCACTTTTATAGTACTACTATATTCCACAGCTTGAAATTAAAGTCATGTTTCAGGACCTGAAAAACTCCATTCATAATGACACACACACTGCTCATTTAGAGGAAAAAATTGAGGAGTTTGTGATGGCACACAATAGTCTGGTTGACGTACACAATGAGGTGGCATCATACTAAAGCTAGCTGATATTGAAAATCGTTCACAAAGAAATAATGCTAGATTCGGAAATACTCCTGAAACTATCACTGATTCTCCAGCTAAAGAATTCATCACCAATCTTGTAGTACCCTTTCTGCTAGAAACATCTGAAAAAGATCTTATAATAGACAGAGTTCCAAAATAAAAATCTATTTCAGCAAGTTCCCTAAAGATGTTTTGGCGCAACGTTGTTTGTATCACTGAAGGGAATTATTTACAAAGGCCGGGTTCAAATCTCGAAATGTGCCTGAAAAATTTTAAGCAAATATCCCTCCCTATTCTAGGTATTACCAGCTACTTTAGTAAGACTAAAAGAATTCTCAGCATATACTAGAATTCTCTGAGAAAACAATATTGTTTACAAGTGATACTGATTGTCAATAAAATGGAATAACCTATGTTTTATCGTCTCCTAAGGAAGTTGCTGCTGCACTCGCTACATGATGTCTAGAAATTCCACACGATGGCGACAAATCCCCACTAAAGAGCAAACCATCCACCCTACTGTAACTTGAGAATTGACCAAAGAATGAAAATAGAATACACAAACTTCTACTATTTACACTACTAATTAATTGGTCAAGGTATGCACTAACCTCACAGATTTTTTCCCCCCGCAATTCGTTAAATTCCCCTTTGCTTATGTTAAATGGTTTCTGTTGAACCTAAACTTTCATCTTTATTTTGTTCTACTGATTTAAAGTATCTCACATTTTTATAAATATTTTATTATATATTTTTATGGGACAACACTGAAGATATGACACTTTGATACAATATAAAGTAGTCAGTGTACAGCATATATGTAAATTTGGTGTTCCCTCAAAATAACTCAACACACAGCCATTAATGTCTAAGTCGCTGGCAACAAAAGTGAATACACCCCTAGGTGAAAATAGCCAATTTGTGCCCAATTAGCCATTTTCCCTCCCTGGTGTCATGTCACTCGTTAGTGTTACAAGGTTTCAGGTGTGATTGGGGAGCAGGTGTGTTAAATGTGGTGTTATTGCTCTCACATTCTCTCATACTGTCCAATAAACTATGACGGAGGCAGCATGTCCGGTGAATATCCCTTTATTGGAAACTGCTTACATGCAATACGTGGTTACAAAAGTTGCTACGTTTCGGCTATAGCATAGCCTTTATCAAGCACAGTGTGATCCCCAAATGATCCTGCCTATAAAGTATAAGCGACACCTCCCCAAACGGCCGTGGCCAATCACATAGTTACATATTACACCATTCTTCCACAATGTATCACAATGCGTTCACATATATTCGCTTAAAATATATATTAATCCTCCCATGTGAAAAGTAACACTCTCACCTGGTGATCTATAGAACACATACCTCCGTGATGCACGCTTACAGTGTGTCCCCCTGTATCCAGTGCGCATGTCCAGGGAGGAGGAAACGTTCCTTCACGTGACTGACACCAATCACATGATCGCAAACTAACCTGTCCATGCGATCATCAGTGCAGCCGAGCCGCCTCCTACTCCTCCCCCAGGCTGCGCTCCATTACTAGGGACACATAATAAACCACCCGCCCCCATCCAGAACCGCTGGCAACAGACATACCCATAATTATCTTATAGACCAGCGATCATACATTCATTCCCAGTTAGGGAGGGGGGCAAGTTCCTCCACATTGTGAATCATGGAGCTGTGTTCAGTATACAAAACCAATAGTGATCTTAGTGAATATGTCCCTACGAGTACAAAAGTTAAAAACAAGTACATATTAAAAATCACAATACTGAGTACATATTCATCATTACGTCCCATGGATAACCTACACATTCCCCACATTAACCCCTTAGTGACCACCCATACGTGTTTTTACGGCGGTCACTAAGGGGCCTTAGGCTGGGCCGCCGCATTTTTACAGCGGCCCGGTCTAAGCGCTGCACGGCTCCCCCGTGCAGCGGGGAGCACGGACCCGGCTCTCACATGAGAGCCGGGACCCTGCTCTAACAGCCCGGACCGGCAGAAGTGCCGATCCGGACTGTTTAACCCTTTACATGCCGGGCGCAATGGCACTCGCTGCATGTAAAGTGGTGACAGAGGGAGCAGACTCCCTCTGTCTCCCATCAGCACCCCGAAAATAAGATCGCGGGGTGCTGATGTGTTCGGAAGCTTACCTCACTTCCGATCAGGGCCCCGAGCCTGTCTTCAGTTCTCTCCAGCAGGCTGTGCCTCTCTGGCACAGCCTGCTGGTCAATGTTTGAAATGCATTGCTATTGAAATGTAATGCCTTATAGAGAAAATGCATTACATTTTAAAAGCAATCAAAATACTGTATATTATAGTCCCATTGTGGGACTTTTAAGTAGTAAAAAAAATTGAAAAAAAATATACATTTATTAAATAAAAAAAATTCCATAAAATAAAAAAATATGCTTTTTTTCCATTGAAAATACGCTTTTCAATGAAAAAAATTGCAAAAAGTAAATATCCCCCATATGTTTGGTATTGCCGCGTCCGTAACGACCCGGACTACATAAATATTACATAAATTATCCCCTATGGTGAACGCCGTAAACAATAAAAATAAAAAAAGACAGAATTTCTAATTTATTCTTAGTTTCCACCGAAAAAACGTAATAACAAGCGATCAAAAAGCGCCATTTACTCCAAAATGACACCAATGAAAAATACAAGTTGTCCCTCAAAAATCAAGCCCTCACACAACTCCATAGAAAAAGAAAAAAAAAAAGTTATGGGTGGCAATGCAAAATCAAAGGGTTAATAAAAGGGGTTTTATTGGAAAAAAAAAAAAAAATTATAAGTATTTAGTATCACTGTAATCGTACTGACCCAGAGAATAAAGATATTATGTTATTTGTACCGAAAAATTAACGCCGTAAAATTTATAATGTAAAAACGCAGTGGCAGTATTGCTATTTTCCCCCATCTCCCTCCCAGAAAGAGTTTATAAAAGTTAATCAAAAAGTTATGTGTACCCCAAAATGGTGCCATTAAAAACTACAACTTGTTCCGTAAAAAACAAGCCCTCATAAAGCTATATAGACGAAAAAATAAAAAAGTTATAGCTCTTGGAACGAGACCATGAAAAAAGGAAGAAAAACGCTTGGTCATAAAGGCCCAAACAGGCTTGGTCACTAAGGGGTTAAATTCAATATTCATCCCATAAGGTTGGAGTGCCTTCAATTCAAAAATCCACTTACGTTCCTTCCTGCATAGGACTCGATCTCTATCGCCCCCACATCTCATTTTACCAACTGAGAGAATAATGCAGAACCGTAGCTGATTGACCGAGTGTCCAACAAAATGCTTAGCTACTGGTTTATCCACCAGTGCCCTTCTAATGTTACTCTTGTGGGAGTTAATCCGCTCACGTGCCTCCATAGTGGTCTCACCTATGTAGATGAGACCACAGGGGCACGTGATCATGTAAATTACGTCACGAGATCTACATGTATAGAATTCTTTTATTTTATAGGATTTACCACTATAGGGGTGGGCAAAGGTATCTCCTTTCACATATTACCACAGTTGCAGCAACCAAGGCAGGGATAACATCCCAACCTCCTTGGCGCCAAATACCTTTGTCCATCCCCTCGGGAATCCATAACTTCTGTTCTCACCAGCTTGTCACGTAAGTTTGCGCCTCTTTTATACGCCATCATAGGAAAATTCTCAAACTCGCCTATTGTGGGCAACCCTTTCTGTAGGATGTGCCACTCCTTACGTATAATTCGTGCAATCTCCCCACTAAGAGCACCATAAGTGGAGACAAAGGGAATGCGTTTCTTATCCCTGCTCTTATTTTTACCTTGGAGTGTGGACTCACGGTCGACAACCACCACCTTTTGGTTCATTTTTTCTACTAGTTCATGAGGATAACCCCTATCTAGGAATTTCTCCCCCATCTCATCAACTCTTGTTCCAAACCGTTCATCACTAGATACTACCCGTCTCACCCTCAGCAGTTGGCTGCAAGGAAGAGACTCAACCATCCAACGGGGATGGTTACTGTCAAATTTCAGCAAGTTATTCCTATCAGTTGGCTTATGATAGATGTCTGTCAAGATTGCATCATCCCTGATGTATACCATCACATCTAAGAATTGTAATTCAACCGGAGATACCGTAATGGTAAATTCTAAGCCGGGGACCGTGTTGTTAAGATGTTGATGAAACAATTGCAATTCATCTAGGGTGCCACCCCAGATCACAAAAATGTCATCGATGTAGCGCCACCAACACCAGGCTCCCCCAAAGAGGGTCGACCTGTATAAAAATTTGTCCTCCACCTCCGCCATGAACATATTAGCATATGTGGGTGCCACATTCGACCCCATGGCCACTCCACGCTGCTGCTGGTAAAAGGTGTCCCCAAAGCGGAAATAATTCCGCCTCAGAACCACCTCAAGGGGTTGGAGGACAAACCTACGGCCACCAGGGGAGAGCCCGGTGCCAGCCAGGGCCACATCGACGACACTTAATCCAAATGCATGCTCGATAGAAGTGTAGAGTGAGACCACGTCAAAGCTGACAAGAAGAGGGTGGGCAGGCAAACACAGATCCCTAAGTTTCAACAAGAAATGGCTGGTATCCCTAATAAAGGAACATATTCACTAAGATCACTATTGGTTTTGTATACTGAACACAGCTCCGTGATTCACAATGTGGAGGAACTTGCCCCCCTCCATAACTGGGAATGAATGTATGATCGCTGGTCCATAAGATAATTATGGTATGTCTGTTGCCAGCGGTTCTGGATGGGGGTGGGTGGTTTGTTATGCGTCCCTAGTAACGGAGCGCAGCCTGAGGGAGGAGTAGGAGGCTGCTCGGCTGCACTGATGATCGCCTGGACGGGTTAGTTTGCGATCATGTGATTGGTGTCAGTCACGTGAGGGAACGTTTCCTCCTCCCTGGACATGCGTACTGGATACAGGGTGACACGCTGTAAGCGTGCATCACGGAGGTATGTGTTCCATAGATCACCAGGTGAGAGTGTTACTTTTCACATGGGAGGATTAATATATATTTTAAACGAATGTATGTGAACACATTGTGGAAGAATGGTGTAATATGTAACTATGTGATTGGCCACGGCCATTTGGGGAGGTGTGGCTTATACTTTATAAGCAGGATCATTTGGGGATCACACTGTGCTTGATAAAGGCTATGCTATAGCTGAAACTTAGCAACTTTTGTAACCACGTATTGCATGTAAGCAGACCGGATCCGGCGTTCAGTCAAAGTGTTCAGGATTTTTGGCCGGAGGTAAAAATACAACATGCTACGATTTTCTGAAAAGCCTGATCAGTCAAAAAGACTGAACTGAAGACATCCTGAATGGATTACTCTCCGTTCAGAATGCATTAGAATAAAACTGATCAGTTATTTTCCGGATTTGAGCCCCTAGGACGGAACTCAGCGCCGGAAAACAAAAACGCTAGTGTGAAAGTACCCTTAGCTGGCTACAAAAAGCATTTTCAAGCTGTGGTGGTTGCTAAAGGGGATGCTACTAGGTACTAATGATGCAGGGTGTCCAAATTTTTGCTTCAGGCCCGTTTCCTTTTTTGGTATTTTGAAAATTTTAAAAATGAAGAAAAATGTTTTGCTTAAAATACAAAGGGCAACTATATGGAGATTTCAATTTACCACTTGATCCTTCACTAGATAAAAATCCCAAATCCTCATATAAAAGTACTACCCTTCAAGATGTAATAGCCAAAGAAAGCTTATATGATGGAGACTAATTCAAGCAAAGGAAAGACATTTTACGGTACTTTTTTTTCTAATATGGCATATTCCCGTATTGATCTATTTCTTTCAGATAGATGGTTATAACAACAAATATTGTCCACATCCCTTTCTAGTATTGCCTGGTCAGATCATGTGCCTATTTTACTATCTATAACAGGACAATTTAATTACCCACCTAGGTTTCCCTGGAGATTAAATAATTTGCAGTTACAGTAATACTGATTTTATTTCTCTTACACAATTGTCTACTAGAATATTTACAGCACAATGATACTGGCAGCACTTTTAACTTTGCACATAAAACCTATATATGCATTCATTTTCTTAAACTAGCAGCTACCCAAAATTATCAGTCTATCCATTTTCAAAAACCTGACCAAAATTGGAGGATAATTATAAGAAACATTTATGTCATTCAATATTTTTCTAAAAAAAAAAAAAAACAAGGTATAAATTGTATATGCATCTACAAAATAAACATAAACTTCATTACCGGAGTGTTTATCCCCCTTCCTTACCAGGCCAGTTTTTCAGTTGTAACAATGGGTCTATCTAACTGCAAATAAGTGATTAATTATTGAGCCAACCTCCATGTATTTAATATTATTTTTCACGGGACACCTTAGACCTTTCTTTTGTGCCATTAGATGATGGATATAATATAATTTAAAAAATATTTAAGGAAAAACTGAAAATTATGAAAAAAAAAATATTTTTCCTTTCTTATCAATTTGTTTTCTAACTATTACAACAGGTTTAAAGACAAAACATTTCTAAAACCATTCCTGTATGCTTGCACCCTGAAAAAGGACACTATTTATGTAATTCACTACTGGCTGGGCCCGCAGCAAGACTTAAAAAAACTGGAGCGCATTTTGGATTTTGGCGGCCTATTTTTCTATTGCTGGGTCTATGGCACCGTACTGCCCCTTCAAAGTGACTTTTTATGTTATTCACCTAAGGTATTAATCTTGTGGAAATTTGGACATTTTAGGGTTTTTTGTTTTTTATTACATTTTTGCATGCATTTGTTTATTTTACTCAGAAAAAAACTCTGCTATACAACATACATATAAAACAAATACCTAGATTTTGAAAATAAACAAATGTGTGTATGTTCGTATATTATTACACATACAAATTCCACTATGCTATTGCTAAAATTAATAAATATATATTTTTATTTTATTTTTTATTAACCAAAAAAGGGTGGGATGTTTGTATGGGTGTGAACGTAGTCTAACTACTATTGTTAATACTAGTAATTATTGCTAAATCTTAAAAAAAAAAAAAAAAAAAAAAATTTTTTATTATTTATTCATTTTTTATTAATTTTTTTTAAAAAGTGAATTAACCCCTTTCTGCCACAGTCAAGGCAGGAAGAGGTTAATTCCCAGACTGCAGGCTGACATTTCATTTTAAAGCCAGCAGGTGGTGATGTAACATAAGAAAATACGCTCCCTGGCGGCGTTTAGCTTTCTCAATGTAATACACTCTTGTAGCATAGAGCTACCAGCGTGTATTAAAGCCAGACCGCTTCAGCTGGCTTACGGACTTCTCCCTGTGACCGCAGCTGTCTAATGACAGCTTAGTCACAGCATTCTGCGGCGGCACTGGCTGCTGGGAGATTGCAATGTAAGGAATACAGGGAAGTAGAGATGAGTAATTCAATTCTTAACGGACCAAATAAAATAAAAAATGCTTTTAGGACGAATACAGTAAAATCTGGAGCACAGCTCCATTTTACTGCACATGTTGGCAGGAAAAACCACAAAGGAGGAAGAAGGATGCTCACATAAACCTGTGAGGAAGTAATGGGCGGAGAGCTTGTCCTGATTGGCTCAGAGGCTGAAATCATCTGTGGCAGCTGTTGATGAGGGTGGATGGGTCAATACATTGTCTTACAGAAGACAATTTTACACAGTATACAGAGGCACAAGCAAGGATTTATTCTAGTTTAACTGGGACAGTGTAGAGAAAGAATAGAAATACATTATTATGTAGAATACTAGGGACTTTGATCAGGGAAAGCTTTGAGGGAGTAAGAGGCTGCTGCAGAACCTCATTGTAGCAGTTCTGTATTACAAAATCATCCTCTTATAAGAAAAAAATAAATATTTTTTCATTTGAAAATATTTTTTTTCCAAAACATCAAGTTTCTACTTAGGCTTATTGTCTACACAACACCCCAATGGAATTCAGCTTCTATTGCAAACAATGAGCAATTACACAATTTGTTTAGTCCATAATATCTGAAATATTATATATAGAGTTACTAGTGTTGAGTGAATCAAAGTTAACAAAGTGGAATTTGATCAAAATTTCAGGAAAAAATTTGATTTGCCACAAATCTGAATTTCTTGGTGCTTCATGGCAACAAATCACATTTTTTTCCCTGAAACGGCGGTAAAAAAATACATATTCACTTCATCCATTTTATCACAGACAGGATGTCATGGCCATCTTAGCCTATGGGGGACACATGACGTGCCGGTACGTCATGATGTCCCGGTACTTAAGGACACATGACGTACCGGTACGTCATGTGTATTTCCGATCACCGCCGCCCCGCCCACCCCAAAACTGCCACCTTATCCCGTAGTTTCCAAAATGTGGTCACTTTTATGGAGTTTCTACTCTAGGGGTGCATAAGGGGGGATTCAAATGGGACATGATGTAAATAAACCAGTCTAGCAAAATCTGCCTTCCAAAAACCACATGGCGCTCCATTCCCTGTACACCCTACCGTGTGCCCGTACAGTGGTTTACAACCACATATGGGGTGTTTCTGCAAACTAAAGAATCAGGGCAATAAATATTGAGTTTTGTTTTGCTGTTAACCCTTGTTTTGTTACTGGAAAAAATGGATTAAAATTGAAAATTTGCCCAAAAAATTGAAATTCTGAAATGTTATCTCCATTTGCCATTAACTCTTGTGGAACAACTAAAGGGTTAATGACGTTTGTAAAACCAGTTTTTAATACCTTGAGGGGTGCAGTTTCTATAATGGGGTCATTTTTGGGTAGTTTCTATTATGTAAGCCTCACAAACTGACTTCAGACCTGAACTGGTCCTTAAAAAGTGGGTTTTTGCTTCTAAACTTCTAAGCCTTGTAACATCCCCAAAAAATAAAATGGCATTCCCAAAATGATCCAAACAAGAAGTAGACATATGGGAAATGTAAAGTAATAACTATTTTTGGAGGTATTACTATGTATCATAGAAGTAGAGAAATAGAAAATTGGAAATGTGCAATTTTTCAAATTTTTTGGTAAATTTGGTATTTTTTTATAAATAAAAAATATTTTTTTTTACTCCATTTTACCAGTGTCATGAAGTACAATATGTGATTAAAAAACAATCTTAGATTGGCATGGATATGTAAAAGCGTTTTAAAGTTATTCACACATAAAGTGACTCTGGTCAGATTTGTAAAAATTGGCCTGGTCCTTAAGGTGAAAATTAGCCCGGTCCATAAGGGGTTAAATGATGAACATGAACCAATTCTCTTGTGCGCTGATGTGTGATGTCACCACGTGATCACGTTGGGCTGGCGTGGTGACGTCATCAGCACCTGAGAGTTGGCACATTTTCTTCTATCAAGATGGCTGTGACGGCCTCTCCACAATCAAACGGATGAGATGAGGTTGTATTTTTTTGTTTTAACCCCTGATTATCCCCCTGGTAGGTTCAATGTGACTCTCAAGTACCACGATCAGCATTGAATGCAGCATCTAAGAGATTCAGGGAGGGGGGGTGCGACGCGATCCATACAATGGAATGCAATTCATTATGAAGGCGCCGTATCGAATTTTTGAAAACTTAGCTCATCACTACTCATTCCATTGTAGCAAAAGCATTTTACAGCAATAACACCTTTTTATATCAGTTAAATTAAACGTAAATTACACTGTAGACAAAAATATTATTGCCTTTTCTACATCGTTATTTTGGTGGCATTTGTTATACTACAAAAATATAAATTTTTTGACCAAACATTTTGAAACGCAAATTACACAGAACACATAAATAAT
Organism: Bufo gargarizans; assembly: GCF_014858855.1. Taxonomy (NCBI): domain Eukaryota; kingdom Metazoa; phylum Chordata; class Amphibia; order Anura; family Bufonidae; genus Bufo; species Bufo gargarizans. Next base: position 380,502,652 of record NC_058080.1, on the reverse strand, counting down.
ACAGGCTTTCCTGCATCATTATATTGATGGCGATGGGGGCATTACAAGATTGCCACATGTGCTTTATAAGATAGAAATCTCTTTTTTGACCCAGCGTTCTGAAACGCAAATTAGACAGTACACAGAATATTACCAGCCTTTTCTGCATGATTATACTGGTGGTAGGAAGGTGCATTATCGAATTATAAGTGTGCAATGTGTGTTTTATAGTATAATATTCGCGCCTCGCCATGAATTACATGCCTCGTCCACCAGCGCAGGCTCTATCAAGGCCAACATAGTACTCGCCTGCCTTAATAAATTAGGGCCTTAGGCCTCTTTCACACGGGTGAAATTTCCACGCGTACTGAATCCGGACCCATTCATTTCTATGGGACTGTGCACATGAGCGGTGATTTTCACGCATCACTTGTGCGTTGCGTGAAAATCGGAGCATGCTCTATTTTGCGTGTTTTTCACGGGCCCCATAGAAGTGAATAGGGCTGCGTGAAAATCGCAAGCATCCGCAAGCAAGTCACGCATGGTTGCTAGGTGACGATCGGGATGGGGACCCGATCTTTATTATTTTCCCTTATGACATTATTATAAAATGTGGCAAAATTAAAATGTGGATTGAGGGATAAAAAAAAAAAAATTAAATAACTCACCTCCTCCTCTTGATCGCGTAGTTGCCGATCTCTTCTTACTTCTTTAATCATGAGCTGCCGGCTAAAGGACCTGTGGTGACGTCACATCACAGCGTGGAAAAAACTGAATCACGCAATGCAATCGCAGTCAAAACTGACTGAAATTGTGTGCTCACTCACTGATTTCCCCGCCACGCACCCAGATCCTATTCGGCCCCAATCTGTAACGGCCGCGTGAAAGAGGCCTTAGACTTAACTCCTGCACTGTAGTTTCTACAGATGTAGCAGAGTTAACACACGTGCTTTAGGAGAAGTGTTATCTAAACTTAATGTGTTAAGCAAACACCTTCAATTGCTTTTTAATGCCTTTTGTTTCAAGATAACGAGATGAGTTAAGAAATTTTAGTTAAGAGTTTGTGTGTTAACCCTGCTACATCTGTACATATGTGCCTGAATATCTACGTCTTAGTCTCTCTCTACAGAGCTTGTACACTGTGATGGCTTTGTGAGGACATCTCTGTCCAGGAGATGTCCACACAGAGCTGCCACCAGCAATGCTTGCAAAATGTATGCCACCACTATCACATGAACTTGCCCTAGGTCTGACAACATCTGAGCTCACTCCAACAGCAGCAGCTGTATCACCTGCTTCTGAGCTGACCACAGTAGAAGCACATCTGTCCATGGCAGGTTTTCTTGACATTATGGCCATACAATCAGATCCACTCTTTTCTGCCACCACCACTTCCTCCTCTGATGTCATCATCGCCTCCTTGTCACCATATTCTGGTTCCTAGGCCCTGTCCAACACATACAACTCATCAACTACAGTATTTCCTTAGCACTCCGGGTTTTGTCTGTTCTGTGTCTCCTCAGTGAAGATAGATGATGGAAAATAAATGCTTCCATCAGGCCTCAAATTAACTGTTAAAAAGGAGGAGCAGCAGAAATGTGCTCAATACTGGCTGAGATACCGGTAAGAGAGAAAAAGCACATTGGAGCACTCCATCGTGAAATATCACCACTAGAGATGAGCAAATGCAAATTTCCTAGCGCTTCGTTGTAACGAATTGCATTTTTTTCTAAAATGGCTGCTACACGTGTGAGGACATGGGGCAATAAACTCTGGGAAGGCGGGATCACCCATACTGTAAGCAGCCAATCAGCAGCCAGACAGCCCTGTGATGTCACAGCACTATATGTACACACAATGTAATGGATGGTGAAATAGATATATGTAGAATAGGGAATATACAGGGGAAATGCACGGGATCTAAATTAAAAAGCATCACAGAAGAATTGGGCTGGATGGGTAATGTACCCAAGGTTAAAGAAATACTCATGCTTTTCTTAAAACGCATAGGAGTTTATCACAGATTGATTTAGTTTTCACAAATAATAAAGGCTCACTGGATATTGAACGAGTCAGGCATGGACAACGTTCAATATCCTATTATTACAAATTAAAAAATGGGCGAAAAAAAAATAAAAAAAGAGGAATGAATATAAATATAGGTTGGATAAATATAATGGGTATACACAATAAGATTTTGAAAGAGATTAGGGAATATTTTGATTGATTAAATGAAGGTTCAGCGGAAATTAACATGGTTTGGGAGGCTGCAAAGGCCTTTATTAGAGGGATTATCACAAAATACACGGTAATATATAAGAAAGGTATAAGGAGGAAAATATTGGAATTAGAACAAGAGGCAGAGAGGTATGAAAAAAATATGTCAAAGACCCCACAGAGCAAAATTATAAAGAATGGATAGATAAAGTTACTAAAATGGAAGATGAACTGTTTCTGCTGGCGGAACAACAAAAAGAAAACTATGTTAGCTAGCCGCCCGGGTGGCAGCCCAGACAAAAAAAAAATATATATATACATTGTTTAGTAGATAAACGGGGGCAGAAAACTGTGGAACAAACAGCTAAGTTAGATCTGCTCAAGGAATACTTTGAGGATATATACAGCAGTAAGATAAAGGAAAATATGGCGCAAATACAACAGTTACTTGATAAAACTATTGTTACCTCATTAACATTAGATCAGGGGTGCACAACCTGTTTTGGTTGGGGGCCACGTTGTGAGCCTGAACCAATTCCAAGGGCCGAAAATAAAACTTAAAGGGGTATTACCAACTGAAATACTATTTTTATGGCATATTGAACATACAGTATATATCATAAATGTTTAGTTACACTTCTAGTACTCCCATTTAATGGGAAAATACATGAAAGATACATGTGAGCAGCCACAAGACATAGATATACACGTCTGTTACCAGATGATTGGGGGCCGTACAGAATGGTATCAAGGGCCGCAGGTTGTGCATTCCTGCCTTAGATCAAAGGGAAAGCTTGGAAATTCCTCTTGACCCTACAGAAATGGATAAAATATTATTAAGGATAACTAAGAACAAGACCCTAGGTATAGATGGCATCCCGTTTGAATACTGATTCCTAAATTGCTTAAAATGTGGGCTGCCTCGAGGGAGTCGGGAAGATTGCCCGACTCTTTGAAGGAAGCCCTAATTACACTTATTTTGAAACCTGGTAAGGATCCTATTTCTCCGGATTCATAACGCCCCATCTCATTGATTAACACCGACAACAAAATACTAGCACGGATTCTGGCAGCCAGACTTAGGGGGGTAATGTCGACGCTAGTTCATGAGGATCAGTCGGGTTTCATGTCAGGGAAAACTAGAACTGAAAATATTATGAGATACTTTATGAATATCCAATTGAAACCCACAAACAGGGGAGAGCGAATGATTCTAACACTATATCTCAGCTTTTGACACTATAGAGTGGCCCTTTTTAATGGCAACACTGAAGAAAATAGGATTCGGCTATATATTTCTTTCTTGGATCAAACTGTTGGATCAAACGAAATCTCTGCAAGGGTGATTTTGAATGGAGAATATTCTGACAATATAGCTATTGGCAGGGGGGTTAGACAGGGATGCCCCCTTTTCCCCCTGCTATTTGCTATAGTCATGGAACCCTTAGCGGATATGATCAGGCAAGATAAAGAAATTGTGGGTTTTAGGTTTGGATCTCATGAAGAAAAAATTGCTTTATATGCAGATGATATTATGCTGTTTGTTGGTTCCCACGGATCACTCGATAGGATTTTTCAGATATTTGATGATTATAGTAAATATGCTGGACTAAATATTAACTGGTCTAAATCGGCCTGTATCCCGATTGATCCTTTGAACAACTTAATACCGGGGTCATTGGAAATTAAGAGAGTAGATGAACCTGTAAAATATTTAGGAATTCAGATAACCCCTAACTCTAAGGACTATGTCCAGTAAATTTGGAACTATGCCCCGGATTTGGAACTCAATTTTTTCTCTGGCCATATTGGAAATATGTTAATATGGAGCAATTCACAAAGATATAAAACCATGATAGCAGGGATCAATAAAAAGTTGGACAACTGCAGCATCTTCCAACTGGTGGAAGCTGACATTTTGTCACAACAGCAAACCAGTTAAATACCGATATTTGGCCTGTGGGCTAAAAATCTGGAAAGAGGTAAGAGAACTGTGGCCACAGACCAGATTACATACAGACACATTACTGTGGGATAATACTCAACTTATAGAATTAAAGCTGAACAGGAAATCTGGTGGAAATATGGAATCTTTAGATTGGGCCAAGTATGGAAGGAGGGAGATATAATCACATACCTGGATCTTAAAGGGCTTCTGTCACCCCCCAAAAGTCATTTATTTTTTTGGGCTAATTAAAATCCTTATACTGTGATTTTTCAATATATAGGGCTCTTACCCTTTTCTGTTGGCTAGTTCCTTTAAAAACTGCACTTTTATAATATGTAAATTACCTCTCTACCAGCAAGTAGGGCGGTTACTTGCTGGTAGCTGCAGCATCCTCCTGCTGATTGACAGGGCCAGCGAGTGATCTCCTCCTCCGGCTGGCGCGGGATTTGAATTGCAGACAGGCCAGCCGGAGGAGGAGAGCACTCGCTGGCTATGTCAATCAGCAGGAGGAGGGGGCGTTTTTTTTAAAGGAGGATGCAGCAGCTACCAGCAAGTAACCGCCCTACTTGCTGGTAGAGAGGTAATTTACATATTATAAAAGTGCCATTTTTAAAGAAACTAGCCAACAGAAAAGGGTAAGAGCCCTATATATTGAAAAAGACTTTTGGGGGTGACAGAAGCCCTTTAAAAACGAGTGTGGAATTGGGGATAAAGACATGAGTTTCTTTTATCGACAATTGAAACATGCTTTACGTGTGTCGTTGGGAAGGGGAACACAAATTGTCACTTTCCCACACCCTTTAGCTAATATTTATAAATTTACAGTAGGAAAGAAACTGGTGTCTAGGATATATGAATGCCTGTTACATCAAAAGACAGAAAAAAGAGCAATTAATTGTCTAACGAATAAATGGCAAGATGCTCTTAAGTTTCAACGAGAAGAGTTCTGGGAGACGGTTATACAGGCTAAAAGTGGGGTTTAAAACAACTTCTCTCATAGGATCACTCAATTTAATATACTATATCGATTATATTACTCCCCCAAGAGTCTTATGAAATATTATAAATCTAAAGAATTTAGCTGTAAAAAATGTGGCCACATAGGTGTGGATGATGTGCATATACTTTGGACATGTATAAAGATTCAAGAATTCTGGCGGAAGGTAAACGAAAGAATAGAGGCATATCATAGGGAGTTTGAATTATGTATTTTGGGGTGATGGATACGATAGATAACTTTAAAGATCAAGTTATAGCCTCTAAACTCCTATTTCAGGCTAGGAGGTGCATTATTGGACATTGGGGAGATAGTGTGGGAGAACCTGACTTGGGTCTCGCTTGTCAGAGAAGAATCTCATCTGGTATCTACAAAAAAAAACATAGATTCGCTGGATTATGGCAGAAATTGTAAAAAAATTAAAGATGAGGAGATAGCCGATGCAGGGGATGGGATCGGGGGAGGGGTCAGAGGGGAAGAAAGGGGGGAAATTAAAAGGTGTTTTATTTTATTTTTTCTCCCCTAAAGGGGGGGGGGGGCAGCAGGGAAATGTGGGAGGGTAATATGTTAAATTGTATATATGCTGTTTTATAATGCAATACAATTTAAGTGATTGTTGAAGATGTATGGAACTTATAATAAAAAGAAAAAAAAAGAAATGAGCGATGCAAATTTCCTAGCGCTTCGTGGTAATTAATTGAATTTTTTTCTAAAATGGCTGCTACACGTGTGAGGACATGGGGCAATAAACTCTGGGAAGGCGGGATCACCCATACTGACATGTAAGCAGCCAATCAGCAGCCAGCCAGCCCTGTGATGTCACAGCACTATAAATACAGCGGCCATCTTAGATTCTGCCATTCACCAGCGTGCTTAGGGCATGGAGAGACGTGTCTGCTGGCACTAGGGACAGTGATAGGAAAGATTGTGGTGAAAAAAAAAAATTACAAGTGCAGGGAAAGAATCCTCAAGGTGTAAGGAGAGAATAGGGAAGAATCATTCCACCAGCATTTGTGTTGAACAGGGTTCAGTCGGAGAGGTGACAGCCTGGGTAATAGGAACAATCCGATTACACCTTGCTGCACTGACTGGGGATCCAAATTGCCATTATACAGCTCTGTAATTCCAGCAAACCTGTCTTATGCTGTTTGATACAGGCATTAACAGGGTTTTATTACAAGGAAATATTTATACGTTTTGTTTTCCCTTGTGCGGTGCAGTTATATGTTCTAAAGCATTTTTTGGCTTGTATTAGTGGGGAAAAGGGCTTATTATCAGTTGTGTGGGGCAAAAATTACAGCCCTTTTTGTTGTGTATTAGTGGCAAATGTGAAATATATTTGCGGCTCAGCGGTGCAGTTATCTGTTCTTAAAGCTCTTTTTTCCGTGTATTAGTGGAAAAAGAAAAAATATCTTTGCTGCTCAGCGGTACAGTGATATATTCAGAATCCCTGTGAAAGTAGAAAAATATTTGGGCTTAATTGACATTCTGCGGTGCAGTGATATATTGTGAAGCCCTGTTTGCAGTGTATTAGTGGCAAAATAAAAATATATTCACTGTCCAGCGTTGTACTTCTCTGTTGAAAAGCCTTTTGTGTAAAAATGGAAAAAAATTAGGGCCTAATTGCCACTCAGCGGTGCAGTGATATATTGTGAAGCCCTGTTTTCAGTGTATTACTGGCGAAATAAAAATATATTTGCCGTCCAGCGTTGTACATCTCTGTTGAAAAGCCTGTTGTGTAAAAGTAGACCAAAATTTGGGCCAAATTGATTTTCTACGGTGCATTGATATATTGTGAAGCCTAGTTTGCCGTGTATTAGTGGCGAAATAAAATTATATTTGCCATCCAGCATTTCATTTATCAGTTGAAAAGCCTTTTGTGTAAAAAGGGAAAAAAATAGGGCCTAATTGCCACTCAGCGGTGCAGTGATATATTCGGAAACCCAGTTTGCCATGTATTAGTGGAAGAAAAAAAAATTATATTCGTCGTTCATCGTTGCATTTATCTGTTGATAAGCCTTGTATAGTGTAAAAGTTGAAAAAAATAAAGACATACAGTTGCAAGAAAAAGTATGTGAACCCTTTGGGATGATATGGATTTCTGCACAAATAGGTCATAAAATGTGATCTGATCTTCATCTAAGTCACAACAATAGACAATAACAGTCTGCTTAAACTAATAACACACAAAGAATTAAATGTTACCATGTTTTTATTGAACACACCATGTAAACATTCACTGTGCAGGTGGAAAAAGTATATGAACCCCTAGACTAATGACATCTCCAAGAGCTAATTGGAGTGAGGTGTCAGCCAACTGGAGTACAATCAATGAGATGAGATTGGAAGTGTTGGTTACAGCTGCCCTGCCCTATAAAAAACACACACCAGTTCTGGGTTTGCTTTTTACAAGAAGCATTGCCTGATGTGAATGATACCTCGCACAAAAGAGCTCTCAGAAGACCTATGATTAATAATTGTTGACTTGCATAAAGCTGGAAAGCGTTATAAAAGTATCTCCAAAAGCTTTGCTGTTCATCAGTCCACAGTAAGACAAATTGTCTATAAATGGAGAAAGTTCAGCACTGCTGCTACTCTCCCTAGGAGTGGCCGTCCTGTAAAGATGACTGCATGAGCACAGCGCAGACTGCTCAATGAGGTAAAGAAGATTCCTAGAGTGTCAGCTAAAGACTTTTTTCTGGCATATGCTAACATCCCTGTTAGCGAATCTACGATACGTAAAACACTTAACCAGAATGGATTTCATGGGAGGATACCACAGAGGAAGCCACTGCTGTCCAAAAAAAACATTGCTGCACGTCTACAGTTTGCACAAGAGTACTGGCAAAATATTCTGTGGACAGAAAAAACCAAAGTTGAGTTGTTTGGAAGAAACACACAATACTATGTGTGGAGAAAAAGAGGCACAGTACACCAACATCAAAACCTCATCCCAACTGTGAAGTATGGTGGTGGGGGCATCATGGTTAGGGGCTAGTTTGCTGAGTCAGGGCCTGGACGGATTGCCATCATCGAAGGAAAAATAAATTCCCAAGTTTATCAAGACATTATGCAGGAGAACTTAAGGCCATCTGTCCACCAGCTGAAGCTCAACAGAAGATGAGTATTGCAACAGAACAAAGACCCAAAGCATTGAAGTAAATCAACAACAGAATGGCTTAAACAGAAGAAAATACGCCTTCTGAAGTGGCCCAGTCAGAGTCCTGACCTCAACCCGATTGAGATGCTGTTGCATGACCTCAAGAAAGTGATTCACACCAGACATCCCAAGAATATTGCTGAACTGAAACAGTTCTATAAAGAGGAATGGTCAAGAATTACTCCTGACCGGATGTTCAACCAGTTATTAAATCCAAGGGTTCACATACTTTTTCCACCTGCACTGTGAATGTTTTCATGGTGTGTTCAATAAAAACATGGTAACATTTAATTCTTTGTGTGTTATTAGTTTAAGCAGACTGTGAGTGTCTATTGTTGTGACTTAGATGAAGATCAGATCACATTTTCTGACCAATTTGTGCAGAAATCCATATCATTTCAAAGGGTTAACATACTTTTTCTTGCAACTCTATTGCCGATTAGTGGTGCAGTTATATGTGGTAAAGGAGTTTTTGCTGTGAATTTTTTTTCTGTGAAGTGGGCTTTTTTGGGGAAATTTTAATGGGTGCCTGTACACCTCCTTTTTCTGTATGGACTGAATTACGTAGTGGTGACATTTTTTCTGTGAAACTGAATTTTTGGGGAAAATCATGGGTGACTGTACACCTCCTTTTGCTGTATGGACCGAATTACATAGTGGTGAAATTTGTTATATGAAAGAGGATTTTTTTCATCAAATTTATGGGTGATTGAACATCTCCTTTTGCGGTATCAACCAAATTACTTAGTAGTTAAATTTTTTATGTGAATTACGACTTACTTAGTGGTGAAATTATTTATGTGACACTGGCTTTTTCTCAGAAAATGTATGGGTGAATGTACATCTCCTTTTGCGGTATGGGACGACTTACTTGGTGAAATTTTTTCTGTGAAGCTGGATTTTTTGGTGAAATTTCGTGGGTGCCTGTACATCTCCTTTTTCTGTACGGACCGAATTATGTAGTGATGACATTTTTTATATAATACTGGATTTTATTCATCAAATTTATGGGTGATTGGACACCTCCCTTTGCTGTATGGACGAAATTACTTAGTAGTGAAATTTTTTATGTGACACAGGCTTTCTTGGGGAAAATTTTAGGGTGATTGTACCCTTCTTTTTGCGGTACGGGCCGAACTACTTAGTGGTCAAATTTGTTATATGAAATTTTTTTCAGAAAATGTATGGGTGAATGTACACCTCTTTTGCGGTATGGAAAGACTTACTTAGTAGTGAAATTCTTTATGTGACACAGGCTTTTTTTCGTAAAATATATGATGAATGTACACCTCCTTTTGTGGTATGGACTGAAGTATTTAGTGGTGAAATTCTTTATGTGACACTGGCTTTTTTTGGGAAAATGTATAGGTGAATGTAAACCTCCTTTTGCGATATGGAATTACTTACTTGGTGGTGAAATTCTTTATGTAAAACTGGCTTTTTTTCAGAAAATATATGGGTGAATGTATACCTCCTTTTGCGGTATGGAAAGACTTAGTGGTGAAATTATTTATGTGACACTGCCTTTTATTCAGAAAATGTATGGGTGAATGTACACCTCCTTTTGCGGTATGGAACGACTTATTTAGTGGTGAAATTCTTTATGTGACACTGGCTTTTTTTAGGAAATGTATGGCTGAATGTACACCTCCTTTTGCGGTATGGACTAAAGTACTTAGTGGTAAAATTCTTTATGTGACACTAGCTTTTTTGGGGGAATATGTATGGGTGAATGTACGGTATACCTCCTTTTGCGGTATGAAACGACTTACTTAGTGGTGAAATTCTTTATGTGACACTGACTTTTTTTTCGGAAAATGTATGGGTGAATGTATACCTCTTTTTGAGGTATGGAACGACTTACTTAGTGGTGAAATTTTTCATGTGACACTGGCTTTTTTTCAGAAAATGTATGGGTGAATGTACACTTTCTTCTGTATAAACAGAATTCCATTATGCTTTCATTGGTGACATTTTTTATTTCAACCATGTTTTCTTTGGGAAAATTGATGGGTGCTTGTAGACCTTCTTTTCCGGTATGGACCAAATTACATTGTCGTGGGTCCAGCAGTAAACATAATGAAGACGCAGATGACAACACACCAGCAGACTTTGCCTTTACCATCTATGCACAAGTAAATCAAGCAGCTTCAGCAAGTTGAAAACATTAATGTGTTTTTATCTGTTCCGTCTGCATTCGATCTCCACAGCACACAAGACATGATAGGAGAGCTTCTGCTTTGGATTCCAAGTCCAGTTTCTTAAGATCAGGAGTTCTATCAGAATTGTGCACAACATTGTTGCTTCCTGTGGAAAGCCATAACAATAGGACTCTGTAGACATACACATCAGAGGAAGTTGAAGCTACATGTTGCTTACGGTGGTACATGTTTCTCGCTCTGAAGGAAGCTAGGAAGGTTCAGCCCGAACTTCCGGCTGGGAGACAGGGCCATAGCAAAAACCTTCTGGGGTCTGTCACCGCCAGTTCTGTGAGAAGGTCTGGCAGACGTTCTTCTCTACCTCTTGTATGATGTTCTTTGTTTTGGTTTCACTTTCTCATCTCCTTTCCTTTATTGTGTTTCCTTGCTGGCTTGATTCTAGGTGACCCTGACTCCGTCCGTATTAAGTGCAGGGAGCCGGTGGTCGTGTCCCCTCACTATTATAGAGTTTTCAGGTGTCACACAGTCTTAGGTACGTGGGCATGCAATAGTCTACCATAAAGACCCTTGCATGTGCGTAGCAGTCAGGGAGAGCTCTTAGGGTTTTATAGGGCTCACCTATATGCTCCTTAGTTTGGGATCAAGCCAGTCGCTTGTTTATTTATAAGTTCCAGCTATCTGCAAATTAATCCGTGACAGGGTCTCACATAGGCCACAAGCAGGGAGGTCAGTGGTTTGGTGCTCCTCCCATCTCTCAGGTGGAGTAGGCATCCCTGGGATGAGCGGCTCCAGCTTTGGCTGAGGTTGTTCTCGGAAGCAGAGCACACAGTCTGCCGACTCTTGCAGACAGCGCACTTTGCTTATTGCAGCTGGGTCATCCGGCCATACCTCCGGTGCTGACAACGAGACCAGAGGTTTCTCGAGGCAGATTAACACTACAGCAAATGGACCCTGAAGGGACTCCATGGGGATGTATTCTACGGTGTCCCCCTTATATACAGGTGTAGCAGAGTTAACATTCATGCTTTAGGAGACGTGTTATCTAAACTAAATGCGTTAAGCAAACACCTTCAATTAATTTTCAATAGCTTTTGTCTCAAGATAACACGATGAGTTAAGAAATTTGAGTTAAGAGCTTGAGTGCTAACCCTGCTACATCTGTAGGCTGTGGCAGGCCTGAGGAAGGTAACAGCGCTTCACAGACGGAGGTAGGGAAGCGTGCACCCCTGACTGCCACCCATGCCTCTGCCCCTACCTACTTGCACGATCCGTCCTAGATAACAGGGCGCAACTGGACGGCAGTCCCTAACTTAAGTAAGTGCAGGGGAAACAAAAGACAGGACAAACGGAACACAAAGCAAGTCAAACTAGCCAAAGTCAAATACCAGGAAGTAAAATCAGTACAAGGGAGCAACAAGAGCGAGTCCAAACACAAGCCAGAAGTCAGTACCAGGAGATCACAACAGGGGATGAGCAGAAGCGAGGTCAAATGAGCAGAGCCGAGGTCAGGATTCAGGAACACAATCCCAAGAATACAGGATCATATAAAGACCTTAATCTCAGGCAACCTGTGGCCAGCAGACTGCCTGTTTAAATACGCCTGGATGGTGAGTCACATGACGTGGCCAGCATCACGTGACTCACAGCAGCCAAACTCAGCCAAGCACAGATCATCATTAACAGAGCTCGGCTCCCCTCCTGCTGCCATGGAGACGAGGACACAAGCTAAGTCCTTTCCTCTCTCCTTGCACAGGTTGCCGGTGGTGTTGCAAAGGAAGCACGTGCCGCCTGCCCCTCGTTACAGTACCCCCCCTTCTACGAGGGGTCGGACCCAAAGTCATAGGATTGGGTTTCTCCGGATGAGCCAGATGGAACCTCTTCACCAGTCTGGCAGCATGTAACTTACTCATTGGCACCCAAGACCTCTCTTCTGGCCCAAAACCCTTCCAATGTACCAGATACTGGAAAGAATTCCGGACCTTTCTAATGTCAATAATCCTTAAGACCTCGAATTCCATTTGTCCGGCAACTTCCACTGGAGGCGTAGGTTCCTCTGAAAGAACGACAGGTGACACATACTTCCTTAGTAAAGATTTGTGAAACACATTGTGGATGCGAAAGGAATCAGGTAGTTTTAGTTTAAATGATACAGGGTTAATAACCTTAATAATAACCTTAATAATCTCGTAAGGACCAATGAATCGTGGAGCAAACTTATTAGATGGTACTTTAAGAGATAACTTTTTGGTAGATAGCCATACCTTCTCGCCCACCACAAAATCCACCCCATGAGAGCGTCTATTATGAGCCTTGATTTTCTGAACCTCCTGGGCTTTCTTCAGGTTCGCCTGAACCTGGGCCCAGACTGTGCACAGTTCTCTAACCAATTTATCTGCTTCCGGAACTTGGGAAGAAGACAGCGACAATGAATTTAATCGTGGATGGAACCCAAGATTACTGAAGAATGGTGACACTCCCGTGGATGAGTTCACCTGGTTATTGATAGCAAACTGAGACAAGGGTAGATGTTGCACCCACAACAGTTGAAAAGGACAAAAAAATATCACATTTATGACAGAAGGCTCTCCAGAACCTAGAAACAAATTGAACGCCTCTATCAGAGACAACATTCTCTGGAATCCCATGAAGACGTACCACATAATCTACAAACAGAGAAGCCAAAGTTTTAGCATTAGGGAGCTTTGTAAGTTGAACAAAATGGACCATTTTACTAAATCTATCGATCACTACCCATACCACCGACTTATGCTCAGAGACTGGCAATTCGGTGATAAAATCCATGGAAATATGGGACCACATTCTACTGAGAATGGCCAGTGGTCGTAACTAGGGATGAGCGAACTCGAACTGTATAGTTCGGGTTCGTACCGAATTTTGGGGTGTCCGTGACACGGACCCGAACCCGGACATTTTCGTAAAAGTCCGGGTTCGGGTTCGGTGTTCGTCGCTTTCTTGGCGCTTTTGTGACGCTTTCTTGGCGCTTTTTGAAAGGCTGCAAAGCAGCCAATCAACAAGCGTCATACTACTTGCCCCAAGAGGCCATCACAGCCATGCCTACTATTGGCATGGCTGTGATTGGCCAGAGCACCATGTGACCCAGCCTCTATTTAAGCTGGAGTCACATAGCGCCGCCCGTCACTCTGCTCTGATTAGCGTAGGGAGAGGTTGCGGCTGCGACAGTAGGGCGAGATTAGGCAGATTAACTCCTCCAAAGGACTTGATTAACTGATCGATCTGCAGCTGTGGATCATTGAGCTGCTGATCCTCAATTGCTCACTGTTTTTAGGCTGCACAGACCGTTTGTCAGTCTCATCTTTCTGGGGTGATCGGCGGCCATTTTGTGTCTTGTGGTGCGCCAGCACAAGCTGCGACCAAGTGCATTTAACCCTCAATGGTGTGGTTGTTTTTTGGCTAAAGCCTACATCAGGGTGAAGCTGTCACACCAAGTGCATTTAACCAGCAATAGTCTGTTCATTTGTTGGCCATATACAAAATCAGGGGCAAGCTGCGCCTGTCACCAAGTGCATTTAACCCTCAATGGTGTGGTTGTTTTTTGGCTAAAGCCTACATCAGGGTGAAGCTGTGACACCAAGTGCATTTAACCAGCAATAGTCTGTTCATTTTTTGGCCATATACAAAATCAGGGGCAAGCTGCGCCTGTCACCAAGTGCATTTAACCCTCAATGGTGTGGTTGTTTTTTGGCTAAAGCCTACATCAGGGTGAAGCTGTCACACCAAGTGCATTTAACCAGCAATAGTCTGTTCATTTTTTGGCCATATACAAAATCAGGGGCAAGCTGCGCCTGTCACCAAGTGCATTTAACCCTCAATGGTGTGGTTGTTTTTTGGCTAAAGCCTACATCAGGGTGAAGCTGTCACACCAAGTGCATTTAACCAGCAATAGTCTGTTTATTTTTTGGCCATATCCCAGTCTAATTCTGTCACTAAATCCATACCGGTCACCCAGCGCCTAAATACTAGGCCTCAAATTTATATCCAGCTAAATCTGTCCCTAGTGCTGTAGCTGGGCGAGTTATTTAGTGTCCGTTCAAGCACATTTTTTGTTCTGGGTTGAAGTACAATTCCCAATTTAGCAATTTCATAATTTAGTGGTTCCTGCTATATCAGAGCTATTTGAAATCTATCCCAAAAAGGGTATATAATATTGAAGGTGCACATTGGGTCATTCAGAATAACTTCACACACACCCGCTACTGTGTATTTCCAAGTCTAATTCTGTCACTAAACCCATACCTGTCACCCAGCGCCTAAATACTAGGCCTCAAATTTAAATCCCTCTAAATCTCTCGTTACCGCTGTACTGTTGTTGCTGGGCAAGATATTTAGTGTCCGTCAAAGCACATTTTTTGTTCTGGGTTGAAGTACAATTCCCAATTTAGCAATTTCATAATTTAGTGGTTCCTGCTATATCAGAGCTATTTGGAATCTATCCCTAAAAGGGTATATAATATTGAAGGTGCACATTGGGTCATTCAGAATAACTTCACACACACCCGCTACTGTGTATTTCCAAGTCTAATTCTGTCACTAAACCCATACCTGTCACCCAGCGCCTAAATACTAGGCCTCAAATTTAAATCCCTCTAAATCTCTCGTTACCGCTGTACTGTTGTTGCTGGGCAAGATATTTAGTGTCCGTCAAAGCACATTTTTTGTTCTGGGTTGAAGTACAATTCCCAATTTAGCAATTTCATAATTTAGTGGTTCCTGCTATATCAGAGCTATTTGGAATCTATCCCTAAAAGGGTATATAATATTGAAGGTGCACATTGGGTCATTCAGAATAACTTCACACACACCCGCTACTGTGTATTTCCAAGTCTAATTCTGTCACTAAACCCATACCTGTCACCCAGCGCCTAAATACTAGGCCTCAAATTTAAATCCCTCTAAATCTCTCGTTACCGCTGTACTGTTGTTGCTGGGCAAGATATTTAGTGTCCGTCAAAGCACATTTTTTGTTCTGGGTTGAAGTACAATTCCCAATTTAGCAATTTCATAATTTAGTGATTTCTGCTATATCAGAGCTATTTGAAATCTATCCCTAAAAGGGTATATAATATTGAAGGTGCACATAGGGTCATTCAGAATAACTTCACACACACGCTTCTGTGCATTTCCAAGTCTAATTCTGTCACTAAATCCATACCGGTGACCCAGCGCCTAAATACTAGGCCTCAAATTTATATCCCGCTAAATCTCTCGTTACCGCTGTACTGTTGTTGCTGGGCAAGATATTTAGTGTCCGTCAAAGCACATTTTTTGTTCTGGGTTGAAGTACAATTCCCAATTTAGCAATTTCATAATTTAGTGGTTCCTGCTATATCAGAGCTATTTGAAATCTATCCCAAAAAGGGTATATAATATTGAAGGTGCACATTGGGTCATTCAGAATAACTTCACACACACCCGCTACTGTGTATTTCCAAGTCTAATTCTGTCACTAAACCCATACCTGTCACCCAGCGCCTAAATACTAGGCCTCAAATTTAAATCCCTCTAAATCTCTCGTTACCGCTGTACTGTTGTTGCTGGGCAAGATATTTAGTGTCCGTCAAAGCACATTTTTTGTTCTGGGTTGAAGTACAATTCCCAATTTAGCAATTTCATAATTTAGTGGTTTCTGCTATATCAGAGCTATTTGAAATCTATCCCTAAAAGGGTATATAATATTGAAGGTGCACATTGGGTCATTCAGAATAACTTCACACACACGCTTCTGTGCATTTCCAAGTCTAATTCTGTCACTAAATCCATACCGGTGACCCAGCGCCTAAATACTAGGCCTCAAATTTAAATCCCTCTAAATCTCTCGTTACCCACCGCTGTACTGTTGTTGCTGGGCAAGATATTTAGTGTCCGTCAAAGCACATTTTTTGTTCTGGGTTGAAGTACAATTCCCAATTTAGCAATTTCATAATTTAGTGGTTTCTGCTATATCAGAGCTATTTGAAATCTATCCCTAAAAGGGTATATAATATTGAAGGTGCACATAGGGTCATTCAGAATAACTTCACACACACCCGCTACTGTGTATTTCCAAGTCTAATTCTGTCACTAAACCCATACCTGTCACCCAGCGCCTAAATACTAGGCCTCAAATTTAAATCCCTCTAAATCTCTCGTTACCGCTGTACTGTTGTTGCTGGGCAAGATATTTAGTGTCCGTCAAAGCACATTTTTTGTTCTGGGTTGAAGTACAATTCCCAATTTAGCAATTTCATAATTTAGTGGTTTCTGCTATATCAGAGCTATTTGAAATCTATCCCTAAAAGGGTATATAATATTGAAGGTGCACATTGGGTCATTCAGAATAACTTCACACACACGCTTCTGTGCATTTCCAAGTCTAATTCTGTCACTAAATCCATACCGGTGACCCAGCGCCTAAATACTAGGCCTCAAATTTAAATCCCTCTAAATCTCTCGTTACCCACCGCTGTACTGTTGTTGCTGGGCAAGATATTTAGTGTCCGTCAAAGCACATTTTTTGTTCTGGGTTGAAGTACAATTCCCAATTTAGCAATTTCATAATTTAGTGGTTTCTGCTATATCAGAGCTATTTGAAATCTATCCCTAAAAGGGTATATAATATTGAAGGTGCACATAGGGTCATTCAGAATAACTTCACACACACGCTTCTGTGCATTTCCAAGTCTAATTCTGTCACTAAATCCATACCGGTGACCCAGCGCCTAAATACTAGGCCTCAAATTTAAATCCCTCTAAATCTCTCGTTACCCACCGCTGTACTGTTGTTGCTGGGCAAGATATTTAGTGTCCGTCAAAGCACATTTTTTGTTCTGGGTTGAAGTACAATTCCCAATTTAGCAATTTCATAATTTAGTGGTTTCTGCTATATCAGAGCTATTTGAAATCTATCCCTAAAAGGGTATATAATATTGAAGGTGCACATAGGGTCATTCAGAATAACTTCACACACACGCTTCTGTGCATTTCCAAGTCTAATTCTGTCACTAAATCCATACCGGTGACCCAGCGCCTAAATACTAGGCCTCAAATTTATATCCCGCTAAATCTCTCGTTACCGCTGTACTGTTGTTGCTGGGCAAGATATTTAGTGTCCGTCAAAGCACATTTTTTGTTCTGGGTTGAAGTACAATTCCCAATTTAGCAATTTCATAATTTAGTGGTTCCTGCTATATCAGAGCTATTTGAAATCTATCCCAAAAAGGGTATATAATATTGAAGGTGCACATTGGGTCATTCAGAATAACTTCACACACACCCGCTACTGTGTATTTCCAAGTCTAATTCTGTCACTAAACCCATACCTGTCACCCAGCGCCTAAATACTAGGCCTCAAATTTAAATCCCTCTAAATCTCTCGTTACCGCTGTCCTGTTGTAGCTGGGAAAGTTATTTAGTGCCCGTCAAAGCACATTTTTTGTTCTGGGTTGAAGTACAATTCCCAATTTAGCAATTTCATAATTTAGTGGTTCCTGCTATATCAGAGCTATTTGAAATCTATCCCAAAAAGGGTATATAATATTCAAGGTGCACATTGGGTCATTCAGAATAACTTCACACACACGCTTCTGTGCATTTCCAAGTCTAATTCTGTCACTAAATCCATACCGGTCACCCAGCGCCTAAATACTAGGCCTCAAATTTAATTCCCTCTAAATCTCTCGTTACCCACCGGTGTACTGTTGTTGCTGGGCAAGATATTTAGTGTCCGTTCAAGCACATTTTTTGTTCTGGGTTGAAGTACAATTCCCAATTTAGCAATTTCATAATTTAGTGGTTTCTGCTATATCAGAGCTATTTGAAATCTATCCCTAAAAGGGTATATAATATTGAAGGTGCACATAGGGTCATTCAGAATAACTTCACACACACGCTTCTGTGCATTTCCAAGTCTAATTCTGTCACTAAATCCATACCGGTCACCCAGCGCCTAAATACTAGGCCTCAAATTTATATCCCGCTGAATTTGAATACAATACATTGGGCCAAATAATATATTTGTTGTTGTGGTGAACCATAACAATGAGAAAAACATCTAGTAAGGGACGCGGACGTGGACATGGTCGTGGTGGTGTTAGTGGACCCTCTGGTGCTGGGAGAGGACGTGGCCGTTCTGCCACATCCACACGTCCTAGTGTACCAACTACCTCAGGTCCCAGTAGCCGCCAGAATTTACAGCGATATATGGTGGGGCCCAATGCCGTTCTAAGGATGGTAAGGCCTGAGCAGGTACAGGCATTAGTCAATTGGGTGGCCGACAGTGGATCCAGCACGTTCACATTATCTCCCACCCAGTCTTCTGCAGAAAGCGCACAGATGGCGCCTGAAAACCAACCCCATCAGTCTGTCACATCACCCCCATGCATACCAGGGAAACTGTCTCAGCCTCAAGTTATGCAGCAGTCTCTTATGCTGTTTGAAGACTCCGCTGGCAGGGTTTCCCAAGGGCATCCACCTAGCCCTTCCCCAGCGGTGAAAGACATAGAATGCACTGACGCACAACCACTTATGTTTCCTGATGATGAGGACATGGGAATACCACCTCAGCATGTCTCTGATGATGACGAAACACAGGTGCCAACTGCTGCGTCTTTCTGCAGTGTGCAGACTGAACAGGAGGTCAGGGATCAAGACTGGGTGGAAGACGATGCAGGGGACGATGAGGTCCTAGACCCCACATGGAATGAAGGTCGTGCCACTGACTTTCACAGTTCGGAGGAAGAGGCAGTGGTGAGACCGAGCCAACAGCGTAGCAAAAGAGGGAGCAGTGGGCAAAAGCAGAACACCCGCCGCCAAGAGACTCCGCCTGCTACTGACCGCCGCCATCTGGGACCGAGCACCCCAAAGGCAGCTTCAAGGAGTTCCCTGGCATGGCACTTCTTCAAACAATGTGCTGACGACAAGACCCGAGTGGTTTGCACGCTGTGCCATCAGAGCCTGAAGCGAGGCATTAACGTTCTGAACCTGAGCACAACCTGCATGACCAGGCACCTGCATGCAAAGCATGAACTGCAGTGGAGTAAACACCTTAAAACCAAGGAAGTCACTCAGGCTCCCCCTGCTACCTCTTCTGCTGCTGCCGCCTCGGCCTATTCTGCTGCTGCCGCCTCGGCCTCTTCCTCCGCCTCTGGAGGAACGTTGGCACCTGCCGCCCAGCAAACAGGGGATGTACCACCAACACCACCACCACCACCTCCGTCACCAAGCGTCTCAACCATGTCACACGCCAGCGTTCAGCTCTCCATCTCACAAACATTTGATAGAAAGCGTAAATTCCCACCTAGCCACCCTCGATCCCTGGCCCTGAATGCCAGCATTTCTAAACTACTGGCCTATGAAATGCTGTCATTTAGGCTGGTGGACACAGACAGCTTCAAACAGCTCATGTCGCTTGCTGTCCCACAGTATGTTGTTCCCAGCCGGCACTACTTCTCCAAGAGAGCCGTGCCTTCCCTGCACAACCAAGTATCCGATAAAATCAAGTGTGCACTGCGCAACGCCATCTGTAGCAAGGTCCACCTAACCACAGATACGTGGACCAGTAAGCACGGCCAGGGACGCTATATCTCCCTAACTGCACACTGGGTAAATGTAGTGGCAGCTGGGCCCCAGGCGGAGAGCTGTTTGGCGCACGTCCTGCCGCCGCCAAGGATCGCAGGGCAACATTCTTTGCCTCCTGTTGCCACCTCCTCCTTCTCGGCTTCCTCCTCCTCTTCTTCCACCTGCTCATCCAGTCAGCCACACACCTTCACCACCAACTTCAGCACAGCCCGGGGTAAACGTCAGCAGGCCATTCTGAAACTCATATGTTTGGGGGACAGGCCCCACACCGCACAGGAGTTGTGGCGGGGTATTGAACAACAGACCGACGAGTGGTTGCTGCCGGTGAGCCTCAAGCCCGGCCTGGTGGTGTGTGATAATGGGCGAAATCTCGTTGCAGCTCTGGGACTAGCCAATTTGACGCACATCCCTTGCTTGGCGCATGTGCTGAATTTGGTGGTGCAGAAGTTCATTCACAACTACCCCGACATGTCAGAGCTGCTGCATAAAGTGCGGGCCGTCTGTTCGCGCTTCCGGCGTTCACATCCTGCCGCTGCTCGCCTGTCTGCGCTACAGCGTAACTTCGGCCTTCCCGCTCACCGCCTCATATGCGACGTGCCCACCAGGTGGAACTCCACCTTGCACATGCTGGACAGACTGTGCGAGCAGCAGCAGGCCATAGTGGAGTTTCAGCTGCAGCACGCACGGGTCAGTCGCACTACAGAACAGCACCACTTCACCACCAATGACTGGGCCTCCATGCGAGACCTGTGTGCCCTGTTGCGCTGTTTCGAGTACTCCACCAACATGGCCAGTGGCGATGACACCGTTATCAGCGTTACAATACCACTTCTATGTCTCCTTGAGAAAACACTTAGGGCGATGATGGAACAGGAGGTGGCCCAGGAGGAGGAGGAGGAGGATGAGGAAGAGGGGTCATTTTTAGCACTTTCAGGCCAGTCTCTTCGAAGTGACTCAGAGGGAGGTTTTTTGCAACAGCAGAGGCCAGGTACAAATGTGGCCAGCCAGGGCCCACTACTGGAGGACGAGGAGGACGAGGATGAGGAGGAGGTGGAGGAGGATGAGGATGAAGCATGGTCACAGCGGGGTGGCACCCAACGCAGCTCGGGTCCATCACTGGTGCGTGGCTGGGGGGAAAGGCAGGACGATGACGATACGCCTCCCACAGAGGACAGCTTGTCCTTACCCCTGGGCAGCCTGGCACACATGAGCGACTACATGCTGCAGTGCCTGCGCAACGACAGCAGAGTTGCCCACATTTTAACCTGTGCGGACTACTGGGTTGCCACCCTGCTGGATCCACGCTACAAAGACAATGTGCCCACCTTACTTCCTGCACTGGAGCGTGATAGGAAGATGCGCGAGTACAAGCGCACGTTGGTAGACGCGCTACTGAGAGCATTCCCAAATGTCACAGGGGAACAAGTGGAAGCCCAAGGCCAAGGCAGAGGAGGAGCAAGAGGTCGCCAAGGCAGCTGTGTCACGGCCAGCTCCTCTGAGGGCAGGGTTAGCATGGCAGAGATGTGGAAAACTTTTGTCAACACGCCACAGCTAACTGCACCACCACCTGATACGCAACGTGTTAGCAGGAGGCAACATTTCACTAACATGGTGGAACAGTACGTGTGCACACCCCTCCACGTACTGACTGATGGTTCGGCCCCATTCAACTTCTGGGTCTCTAAATTGTCCACGTGGCCAGAGCTAGCCTTTTATGCCTTGGAGGTGCTGGCCTGCCCGGCAGCCAGCGTTTTGTCTGAACGTGTATTCAGCACGGCAGGGGGCGTCATTACAGACAAACGCAGCCGCCTGTCTACAGCCAATGTGGACAAGCTGACGTTCATAAAAATGAACCAGGCATGGATCCCACAGGACCTGTCCGTCCCTTGTCCAGATTAGACATTAACTACCTCCCCATAACCATATATTATTGGACTCCAGGGCACTTCCTCATTCAATCCTATTTTTATTTTCATTTTACCATTATATTGCGATGCTACCCAAAGTTGAATGAACCTCTCCTCTGCCTGTGTGCTAGGCCTAAATATATGCCAATGGACTGTTGCAGTGGTGGCTGACATGAAGCCTGATTCTCTGCTATGACATGCAGACTAATTCTCTGCTGACATGAAGCCAGATTGTCTGTTACGGGACCTCTCTCCTCTGCCTGGGTGCTGGGCCTAAATTTATGACAATGGACTGTTGCAGTGGTGGCTGACGTGAAGCCTGATTCTCTGCTATGACATGCAGACTGATTCTCTGCTGACATGAAGCCAGATCCTCTGTTACGGGACCTCTCTCCTCTGCCTGGGTGCTGGGCCTAAATTTATGACAATGGACTGTTGCAGTGGTGGCTGACGTGAAGCCTGATTCTCTGCTATGACATGCAGACTGATTCTCTGCTGACATGAAGCCAGATCCTCTTTTACGGGACCTCTCTCCTCTGCCTGGGTGCTGGGCCTAAATTTATGACAATGGACTGTTGCAGTGGTGGCTGACGTGAAGCCTGATTCTCTGCTATGACATGCAGACTGATTCTCTGCTGACATGAAGCCAGATCCTCTTTTACGGGACCTCTCTCCTCTGCCTGGGTGCTGGGCCTAAATTTATGACAATGGACTGTTGCAGTGGTGGCTGACGTGAAGCCTCATTCTCTGCTATGACATGCAGACTGATTCTCTGCTGACATGAAGCCAGATCCTCTGTTACGGGACCTCTCTCCTCTGCCTGGGTGCTGGGCCTGAATATATGCCAATGGACTGTTGCAGTGGTGGGTGACGTGAAGCCTCATTCTCTGCTATGACATGCAGACTAATTCTCTGCTGACATGAAGCCAGATTGTCTGTTACGGGACCTCTCTCCTCTGCCTGTGTGTGTGCTGGGCCTAAATATATGCCAATGGACTGTTGCAGTGGTGGCTGACGTGAAGCCTCATTCTCTGCTATGACATGCAGACTGATTCTCTGCTGACATGAAGCCAGATCCTCTGTTACGGGACCTCTCTCCTCTGCCTGGGTGCTGGGCCTAAATTTATGACAATGGACTGTTGCAGTGGTGGCTGACGTGAAGCCTGATTCTCTGCTATGACATGCAGACTGATTCTCTGCTGTCATGAAGCCAGATTGTCTGTTACGGGACCTTTCTCCTCTACCTGGGTTCTGGGCCTAAATTTATGAAAATTGACTCTTACAGTGGTGGGTGACGTGAAGCCTGATTCTCTGCTATGATATGAAGACTGATTCTCTGCTGACATGAAGCCAGATTGTCTGTTACGGGACCTTTCTCCTCTGCCTGGGTTCTGGGCCTAAATTTATGAAAATTGACTCTTACAGTGGTGGGTGACGTGAAGCCTGATTCTCTGCTATGATATGAAGACTGATTCTCTGCTGACATGAAGCCAGATTGTCTGTTACGGGACCTTTCTCCTCTGCCTGGGTTCTGGGCCTAAATTTATGAAAATTGACTCTTACAGTGGTGGGTGACGTGAAGCCTGATTCTCTGCTATGATATGAAGACTGATTCTCTGCTGACATGAAGCCAGATTGTCTGTTACGGGACCTTTCTCCTCTGCCTGGGTTCTGGGCCTAAATTTATGAAAATTGACTCTTACAGTGGTGAGTGACGTGAAGCCTGATTCTCTGCTATGATATGAAGACTGATTCTCTGCTGACATGAAGCCAGATTGTCTGTTACGGGACCTTTCTCCTCTGCCTGGGTTCTGGGCCTAAATTTATGAAAATTGACTCTTACAGTGGTGGGTGACGTGAAGCCTGATTCTCTGCTATGATATGAAGACTGATTCTCTGCTGACATGAAGCCAGATTGTCTGTTACGGGACCTTTCTCCTCTGCCTGGGTTCTGGGCCTAAATTTATGAAAATTGACTCTTACAGTGGTGGGTGACGTGAAGCCTGATTCTCTGCTATGATATGAAGACTGATTCTCTGCTGACATGAAGCCAGATTGTCTGTTACGGGACCTTTCTCCTCTGCCTGGGTTCTGGGCCTAAATTTATGAAAATTGACTCTTACAGTGGTGGGTGACGTGAAGCCTGATTCTCTGCTATGATATGAAGACTGATTCTCTGCTGACATGAAGCCAGATTCTCTGTTACGGGACCTCTCTCCTCTGCCTGGGTGCTGGGCCTAAATTTATGACAATGGACTGTTGCAGTGGTGGCTGACGTGAAGCCTGATTCTCTGCTATGACATGCAGACTGATTCTCTGCTGACATGAAGCCAGATTCTCTGTTACGGGACCTCTCTCCTCTGCCTGTGTGTGTGCTGGGCCTAAATATATGCCAATGGACTGTTGCAGTGGTGGCTGACGTGAAGCCTCATTCTCTGCTATGACATGCAGACTAATTCTCTGCTGACATGAAGACAGATTCTCTGTTACGGGACCTCTCTCCTCTGCCTGGGTGCCGGGGCCTAAATATCTGAGAATGGACTGTTCCAGTGGTGGGTGACGGGAAGCCAGATTCTCTGCTATGGAACCTCTCTCCAATTGATTTTGGTTAATTTTTATTTATTTAATTTTTATTTTAATTCATTTCCCTATCCACATTTGTTTGCAGGGGATTTACCTACATGTTGCTGCCTTTTGCAGCCCTCTAGCTCTTTCCTGGGCTGTTTTACAGCCTTTTTAGTGCCGAAAAGTTCGGGTCCCCATTGACTTCAATGGGGTTCGGGTTCGGGACGAAGTTCGGATCGGGTTCGGATCCCGAACCCGAACATTTCCGGGATGTTCGGCCGAACTTCTCGAACCCGAACATCCAGGTGTTCGCTCAACTCTAGTCGTAACTCACCAGCCGGGCGAGTTCTGGGAGTTTTGGCTCTGGCACATACCTCACATGAAGACACATACGAGTTCACATTTCTAGATAACGTGGGCCACCAGTAGGACCTGCACATGAGTTCCTTGGTGGCATAAACACTGGGGTGTCCACATAACACTGAATTATGACACTCCCCCAAAAGCCGGAGACATAAGTGAACTGGAACAAACAATTTATCATGGGAAGACTGTACCAGAGCTAGATGTTGTGCAGCCTCAATTTCGGTGGTAAGATCGGAGGACATTGAGGCCACAATGATAACAGCGGGCAAAATAGGTTCAGGAGGAGTGTCTGGCGGTTGAAAGGCATGAAAACTTCGGGACAAGGCATCGGCTTTTACATTTTTACTTCCTGCCCTGAAAGTAATAGAAAAGTTAAAACGCGTAAAGATAACGCCCAACTTGCTTGTCTAGGATTTCAATGTTTTGCGGATTCCAGAAACAATAGATTTTTATGATCCATAAGAACAGTGATGCAATGCTGAGCCCCCTTCAAAAAATGTTGCCATTTCTCAAAAGCCCATTTAATAGCGAACAGTTCTCGGTTCCTGAAGTCGTAATTTCTCTCGGAAGGGAAGAACTTCCGGGAGAAAAACGCACATGGCCTTAAATTAGTAAGATTAGATGATCCCTAAGAGAGAACTGCTCCTACTCCGTCCTCAGATGCATCGACCTCGGCTATTAACGTCTTTTCTTGATCCGGCTGAATCAGGACCGGGGCGTTACTGAAACACCTCTTGAGGGTTTTGATGGCTTCTATGGCCTCAGATGACCAATTAACAAGATCCACCCCCTTCCTGGCTAGGTCGGTCAGAGGTTTAGCGATTACCGAAAAGTCTTTAATACATTTTCGATAATAATTAGCAACCCCAGAAAGCGTTGCAACACCTTAAGGGAAGAAGGTCTCACCTACTCTTGAATGGCTTGTACTTTCCCCGGGATCCATCTTAAAAGATTGAGGGGTAAGTATATAACCTAAAAACAAAATCTCTTGTACCCCAAAAATACACTTTTCTTTCTTGGCAAATAATTGATTTTCACTAAGAACTTCCAACACTTGTCTGGTATGGGTGACATGGGATTCCCAACTAGGTGAAAATATAAGGATGTCATCCAAGTAAACTATCATAAATTTGCCAATAAAGTTCCTGAAAATGTAATTAACGAAGTTTTGAAATACCGCCGGCACATTACAGAGACCAAACGGCATGACCAAATATTCATAGTGACCCTCAGCAGTGTTAAAAGCTGTCTTCCATTCATCCCCCTCACTAATACAAATCAATTTGTAGGCTCCTTTTAAATCAAGCTTTGAAAACCAACAGGCCCCAAGGACCTGATTGAACAGAACAGGTCTGGAATCAATGGTAGGGAATACTGATTTTTAATAGTGATTTTGTTTAATTCCCTATAATCGATACAGGGTCTCAAACCTCCATCCTTTTTCTCCACAAAAAAGAACCCTGTCCCCCATAGGTGAAACAGGGGGTCTAATATGACCTTTTAATAAACTTTCTTTGAGATACTCTTTCATAGAAATTCGCTCAGGATCGGATAAATTATAAATACGGCCCTTTGGAAACTTAGATCCTGCAACGAGATTAATGGCACAATAATATGGTCCGTGGGGTGGCAGCTTCTCAACTTCACCAGTAGCCCAATTAAGGAAAGAGTTATGAAGTTGAAGCCATGGCATGCCCAAAAGCACTTCTACAGGCATGGGTAGTTGTACTTGAGCTCTTTGGTATACTAATTATGTTTGGGCAGATTTGGACTTATTATTACCTTGTCCAGTATCTCACTACAATTCTTGTCAGGAACCATCTTTACCCCCCTCCCTTCTTATGTGTCTTACAGATACAGCATCGCTAACGCTCCCTTCAGACTCGCGTGAGTGCATAGCGATATCCAATTTCATTAACAAACCCGAAGCGCGTAAATAGAGTGAGAAAATTTAGGGTGCAATTTAGGTTTGTGAACACCAGATGGCGGATGGAACTACATGGCTAACCCTTCTCCCGCAGCCTGCTGCTGGCATATAGATGAGATTATAAAAAAATGTGTACCATTTATTAATATATAAACACAGACATTAAAATGTGTTATATAATAAAAGACCATTAATAAACAAAAGATTTAAAAAGTTGTATTCAATAATCCTTATTCAGTATAAGATCTACGGAGGGTTGGTGTAGATACGAATATATTTTTGCTACACATTTGAGTTCCCTTCAAATATATATATAAAGTTATTTGATATATGTAATCACAGCCATATATCTGTATGTCCCGGTATATATCATCAATAGTTGTGAATTTCTCCATTGAGCCAGAGTATGAGTCTCTCCGATCCTTAGTCCGGTAATATAGTCTCCCCAGCTTTAGTGTAGATATCCCCGATATCTTAATTATGTGATAGAGAGAAGATCTATATCTTAATTGCAGGGATATCTACACGAAATCTGCGGAGTGAAGGTGTACTATATATACATAGGCATGTATAGGTAACAAAAATATTTAACCTGCCTTTATTTCAATTATAGAAGAGCTGTATGCTGGCGGTATGCGCCGGTGACTAGCGCGATGTGGCAGCAGGAGGAGCACGGTCCCGCTGTGTGTCTATAATAATATTAATAAACTGTTACGTTATTTAATAGTCAATTCAGCTAAGAAGGAGTTAACATTGGGACTCTGGATGTTGGGAGATGGTGCTATGGTGGGTTCAGGCGGAGAGAGATTTCGATGGGGACTCCAGATGGTAATGCTGCCAGAGACCGCAATCCTTTTTTTTTTTTTTTTTTTATTTTCAAAATACTTTATTGTTGTAATACAAAACTTTATATCCATATTACTTTGCAATATTATAAAATTCATAAGCCCGTCAGTTCTAGTCTATGAACATGAGTGACATTGATTTCATACCAATGTCGAGAATTATATAAACCTAGAAGAAGAACAAAAACAAGTGGAGATCTCTTACTGGTAAGATCGATAGGATCTGCCCGACATCCTGAGCTTAATAAAGCGGATCCATGGCCGAACTTAAGCCATTCCCATATATATATATATATACTGTAGATATGCACATTATATTATATTATTAACTGCACAGTTTTCAATATAATATAATGCGCATATCTACAGTATATATATGTAGGAATGTCTCAAGTTCGGCCATTCATATAATTTCATAGATAGCCGTTTTTGTGGTGAACAATCGTGTATCTTGTATAGTGGTTATCTGCTCACTACAGTACTATACTATGGTAGTAATAACATGGATTTTTGTGTTTTTATGCACTGTATATTATTTTATATATACAATATTTATATTGCATATATTTACATATATACAAAAGGGTAGACACGGTACTTTCTTGTTTAATGTGGTTTGTCCCTAGTAATAGTGCCAACATACTGTACAATAAAAGATGGATACTTTACTTTCAGTGAGTCCGCAATCCCGAGATATGTATGTGGTTGTATAGGGTTGTCCCCTCCCCCTTCCACTGCAGCATTGGAGCCCCCAGCATGGCATGTGCACACCTGCTTGTTATAGCAATATTTAATTGATTACAAAAATTGATGTATAAAAATTAATCATTAATTAATAAAAATAAAAATATTAGAGAGTGGATATATATGTACAAAGCTTTGTACTAATAAATAACTTTTTCCCCCCTACACTAGACACCTTCTTACCACATGTAGCATTTTCTTTCATGACATGAGCGCACCTACCTCTGTTAATCATTGCCGCAGCACAGATACAACAGGCGCTCAGTGCGATCCTGCTATGTAGTTAGGATTGCGGTCTCTGGCAGCATTACCATCTGAAGTCCCCATTGAAATCTCTCCCCGGCTGAACCCACCATAGCACCATCTCCCAACATCCAGAGTCCCAATGTTAACTCCTTCTTAGCTGAATTGACTATTAAATAAATTAACAGTTTATTAATATTATTATAGACACACAGCGGGCCCGTGCTCCTCCTGCTGCCACATCGCGCTAGTCACCGGCGCATACCGCCAGCATACAGCTCTTCTATAACTGAAATAAAGACAGGTTAAATATTTTCGTTACCTATACATGCCTATGTATATATAGTACACCTTCACTCCGCAGATTTAGTGTAGATATCCCTGCAATTAAGATATAGATCTTCTCTCTATCACATAATTAAGATATCGGGGATATCTACACTAAAGCTGGGGAGACTATATTACCAGACTAAGGATCGGAGAGACTTATACTCTGGCTCAATGGAGAAATTCACAACTATATATGGAACATTAAGATATACAGGGATTGATGATATATACCGGGACATACAGATTGAATATAGGGCTGTGATTACATATAGCAAAGTGTATTGTGTAGTGTAATTACCTACTTTAGATTAACACTGCCATCTACTGGCTTTGTTATGTATTGCAGCTGCAGTGTTTGTTTCGTTTATAGCAAAGGATGAGAACTCGCGCTTCAGTAGTAACGTTATGCAAAAAAAAGGAGCGTTAGCGATGATACAACTGTATGTCTAACGCCTTGTATTCCTATGTCGTGTTGTCCCCATCGAGGTTCAATTGCATATATATACCTGAAGTTGATTAATTGGTATGTCTTATGAATCAACAGTGTAACCACTTGCTAATTTTTATGGTCCTTTGATTGTATGTACATATATGTACACAGCCTCGGCCTGCAATCGGCGTCTGTTTTTGTTGTATCACATCTTTTCTTGGCTCTTCCTAATAAAAGAATTTGAACAACAAAACCACTTCTACTGGTAAGTTCCCTAATACAAGAAAATAACAAATTTTAGTGTGACAAACACCCACAGTCATAGTAACCTCAGGAGTACAAAATTTGACTGTACAACCTACCAAAGCAGTAGAGTCAATGGCAACTATGTGGATGGGGTTAGAAAGAGCCAACATGCGTATTCCCATAGAGAGAATACATTTATAATCAACAAAACTAGAGGTGGAACCCGAGTCAATAAAGGCCTCCCCAGTACCCTTACAGGAACCAAAAGAAATCATCACTGGTACTAATAGTTTTTTCTTTACCACCTCTGGAAGTACCTTATCCTTGGAAACATCCGGTTTGGGTGACCTTCCGGAAGGAGGGACCTTGGGGCAATGTCGTACCCAATGGCCGAACTTGCCACAATAGAAATATGTACCACGCTGGTGATGTTGGTCTCTCCTCATCATGCTAAGTTGTATAGGCTCATCCAAAAGAGCTTCCCTATTGACCCCCACAGGAAAGGAGTCAGGTTTGGTTGTAGCCTGTGGAAACTTACAGCTCTCCCTAAATGCAAGGAAACATATGCGGTCCCCCGAAAACCGATCCAGCAACTTAAGGTGGGGTTCCATGTGCTGTACGGCGGAACCTGGTACAGGTAGAGGCTGAGCAGATTCCTGTTGCTGTAATCTTTCTCTTAACTCCTGTACAATTTGCGCAAGGTTATGGACCTGATCAGTAAGCACTCACATCGGGTCCATAATGTAGGTGGCCTGTGATTCTGTCACGGATGGGGTTAGGGAAGCGTGCACCCCTGACTGCGACCCACGCCTCTGCCCCTACCTACTTGCACAATCTGTCCTAGGTAACAGGGCGCAACTGGACGGCAGTCCCTAACTTAAGTAAGTGCAGGGGAAAGACAGGACAAACGGAACACAAAGCAAGTCAAACTAGCCAAAGTTAAATACCAGAAAGTAAAATCAGTACAAGGGAGCAACAATAGCGAGTCCAAACACAAGCCGAAAGTCAGTACCAGGAGATCACGACAAGCAACAGGGGATGAGCAGAAGCGAGGTCAAATGAGCAGAGCCGAGGTCAGGATTCAGGAACACAATGCCAAGAATACAGGATCGTATAAAGACCTTAATCACAGGCAACCTGCGGCCAGCAGACAGCCTGTTTAAATAGGCCTGTGTCATGGTCTTACCTTCTTGCTGTTCTCCTTCGTTTGACATGTGCTGGCGGCCATCTTGGTTTCTGGGTTTCTTGTAGCCTCCCACCCTGCGGCTTCTCCTTCCCACTGGGAGGAGCTGGATGCCTAGCTCATATATATAGGAGGTCTGTGGCTTCAGTTCCTTGCTTGGTCCTCCTGTGTTCACATGCTTCTAAGACTGCTGCTGCTTCTGGTTCCTGATCCTGGCTTCGTCTGACTACCCTTCTGGTTCCTGATCCTGGCTTCGTCTGACTACCCTTCTGGTTCCTGATCCTGGCTTCGTCTGACTACCCTTCTGGTTCCTGACCTCTGGCTTCGCAAGACCCTGCTTCGGTTTAGCCATCCGTTTGGACTTTTGCCTTACAGCTTGGTTTTCAATAAAGCCTTCTTATTTCCACTTATCTCTTGTGTAAGTCTGGTTCATGGTTCCATGACATTAGGACCAAGCCATGAATTCTGACGGTACAGGGCCATCCTCGCTACCTACGCTGGTTGCCAGACTTGATCAGCAGGATCACCTGTTGGGTCGGTTCGCTGTGGCGTTGCAAACCCTGCTTGAACGCACGGCTCATTTAGCTTCCGTTGCCGATGGGTCGGTTGTCGCTCCTGGGCCCGCTCCTACTGCCGCTCCGGTTGTTGCGCCAGAGTCTACCCCGACACCTGTTGCTGCGCCTGCGGTGTTTCGGGGTATGACCGGTTCTGCCCCCCTTCCACAGCGCTTTGGGGGAGAGCCAACTCAGTGCCGAGGTTTCCTTAACCAGGTGGGCATTTATTTCGAGTTGCTGCCACATGCCTTTCCTACTGAGAGATCAAAGGTGGGCTTCTTGATCTCGCTGCTCTCGGACAAGGCCTTGGCCTGGGCCAGCCCTTTATGGGAGAACAACAATCCGGTGGTTGCCGAGTTTTCCGGTTTTGTTGCTTCTCTTCGGAAGGTATTCGATGTGCCGGCTCGTGCTGCCTCTGCTGCGAAGCTCCTTATGTCCATCAGACAGGGTTCACGATCCGTAGCTGAATACGCCATTGAGTTTCGTACCCTGGCAGCAGAGGTGGGCTGGAATAATGAGGCTCTGGTCGCTGCTTTCTCTCATGGTCTCTCGGATGCCTTGAAGGATGAGGTTGCAGCTAAGGACCTACCAGTGGAGCTCGAGTCTCTTATTTCTTTCCTGATTTTGATTGACACCAGACTCAGGGAGAGACCTTCCTTTAAGGAGAGCCTGCGGAGGTCTCCTAACAGATTGGCGCCTACGTTTGCTGTCCCACCCGTGCCTCCCTCTCCTCCCACGCCTCCTGGGGATGATTTGTCTGGGGGTGAACCCATGCAGCTGGGGTTTGCTCACCTGTTCGAGGGGGAGAGGGCACTCCGGAGACGCGAGGGCCGATGCATGTACTGTGGTCTCGGTGGGCATTTTCGGTTGGCATGCCCGAACCGTCCGGGAAACGCTCGCACCTGAGATCCTGTCGGGGGCAGATCTTGGGTGGAGTCTCCTCGTCCCCGGTTTCCCGTGTTGACAAAACACTGTTTACTGTTGCCCTCTCCTGGGTCGGGGGCTCGGTGACGACCCAGGCGTTGGTGGACTCTGGTGCTGGTGGTTTGTTCATTGATGGTGTGTTCGCTGCCGCCAATTCCATTCCTCTGCAGCCTCGAGGTTCCCCACTGGCTCTTGAGGCGATAGACGGCAGACCCCTTCTGCCGCCACACGTGACTCAGGAGACCCTTCCAGTGGGGATGGCCATTGGTGCCGTTCACAGAGAGTCGGTCTGTCTCCAGGTTATTTCGTCTCCACACTACTCGGTGGTCTTGGGGTACCCCTGGCTCCAGAAGCATAATCCGACTTTTGATTGGAGATCGGCCGAGATCCTCTCGTGGTCACCGCAGTGTGGGGCTAGTTGCATCCATGGGCCTGTCAAGTTGCTGTGTACTTCCTCTGACTCTCTGTTGCCTCCTGAATACGAGGAGTACCGGGATGTATTCGATAAGGTGCGTGCGGTTGCCCTACCTCTGCACCGCCCATACGATTGTGCCATAGAGTTACAACCTGGTGCCGTTCCTCCTCGTGGCAAAGTCTATCCACTGTCGGTAGCGGAGAATGAGGCCATGGAGGAGTACGTGAGGGAGGCGCTTTCACGCGGACACATTCGCAAATCCTCGTCCCCGGCAGGGGCTGGATTTTTCTTTGTGAAAAAGAAGGGCGGTGAGTTGAGGCCTTGCATCGATTACAGGGGTCTTAATCGCATCACGATCAAGAACGCTTACCCTTGATTTCCGAGCTGTTCGATCGCCTCAAAGGGGCCACGGTCTTTACCAAACTCGACCTGAGGGCGGCATATAACCTGGTAAGGATCAAGGCGGGCGATGAGTGGAAGACCGCGTTTAACACCAGGACCGGTCATTATGAATCCTTGGTTATGCCCTTTGGGTTGTGCAATGCGCCCGCAGTCTTCCAGGAATTCATCAACGATGTTTTCCGTGACCTGTTGCAGCAGTGTGTGGTGGTCTATTTGGATGACATCTTGGTTTATTCTGAATCCATGGAGGCCCACATTCTGGATGTCAGACGAGTGTTGCAACGGTTACGAGAGAACAAGCTGTTCGGTAAGCTTGAGAAATGCGAATTTCACCGATCCCAGGTAACCTTCTTAGGTTACATCATTTCCGCTGAGGGGTTCTCCATGGATCCTGAGAAGGTTTCGGCTGTCTTAAAGTGGCCCCAGCCCAGTGGTCTTCGTGCCCTGCAGCGCTTTTTGGGCTTCGCCAATTATTATCGGAAGTTCATCAGGGACTTTTCCATGCTAGCCAAGCCTCTCACGGATCTGACCAGGAAGGGCAGTAATCCCCAGGTCTGGCCGCTCGAGGCCATCCGAGCTTTTGAGGCTCTAAAGTCCGCCTTTGTGTCGGCTCCGATTCTGTCGCATCCCAACCCTGGGTTGCCTTTTGTCCTCGAGGTGGACGCGTCTGAGACGGGAGTAGGCGCCCTTCTGTCTCAGCGTAGAACACCAGAGGGTCCTCTGCTTCCTTGTGGGTTTTACTCCCGGAAACTGTCTTCCGCGGAGTGCAACTATCAGATTGGTGACAGGGAGTTATTGGCCATCGTGCAGGCCCTTAAAGAATGGAGGCACTTGCTCGAGGGCTCGGTGGTTCCGGTTCTCATCCTGACGGACCACAAGAATCTGACCTACCTCTCTGAGGCCAAGAGATTGACACCACGTCAGGCCAGATGGGCTCTGTTCTTGTCACGTTTTAATTACGTGGTCTCCTACCTACCCGGTTCCAAGAACATCAGAGCGGATGCCTTATCACGGCAGTACTCCGAGCTGTCCGGGGAGGAGTCGACTCCGACTTCGGTCATACCTCCGAATCAGATCCTGGCCGCCATTCGCACCAGCCTGACCTCTCCCCTGGGTGAGCAGATTTTGGCGGCTCAATCTGGTGCTCCCTCTGGGAGACCCAACGGCAGATGTTTTGTGCCTGAGGAGTTGCGCACTCGGTTGTTGCGAACCTACCATAACTCCAAGGCCGCGGGGCATCCTGGAAAGAATCAGCTGTCCTGGGCTGTTTCACGTCTGTTCTGGTGGCCTTCTCTACGTTCCGACATCGCCGCATATGTAGCGGCATGCTCCGTTTGTGCCCAGAGTAAGTCCCCTCGGCACCTTCCGTTGGGCCTTTTGCAACCCATAGCCACCGGGGAGCGTGCATGGTCACACCTGGGGATGGATTTCATTGTGGACCTCCCTGCATCCCGAGGCCATACGGTCATTCTCATGATTGTGGATCGGTTTTCCAAAATGTGCCACTGTGTTCCTCTCAAGAAGTTACCCTCTGCACAAGAGTTGGCCACGATTTTTGCCAGGGAGGTCTTCCGGTTGCACGGTTTGCCCAAGGAGATTGTGTCGGATCGGGGGAGTCAGTTTGTGTCCAGGTTCTGGCGCGCCTTTTGCTCCCAGTTGGGGATTCATCTCTCTTTCTCCTCGGCCTACCACCCTCAGTCCAATGGGGCCGCAGAACGATCCAATCAGGCCTTGGAGCAATTCCTTCGTTGCTATGTCTCCGATCACCAAGACAATTGGGTTGACCTCCTGCCTTGGGCTGAGTTTGCCAGGAACACGGCGGTGAACTCTTCCTCTGGGACGTCTCCCTTCATGGCCAATTATGGGTTCCAACCTGCCGTGTTACCGGAGGTATTCTCTCCCCAGGATATTCCGGCTGTGGAGGATCACCTTTCCGTCCTACGTGCTTCTTGGGTACAGATCCAGAGGTCCCTTGAGGTCTCTGCGCAGCGCCAGAGACTCCAGGCTGATCGCAGACGAGCGCCCGCTCCTTCCTACCAGGTCGGAGATCGCGTATGGTTGTCCACCCGCAACCTCAACCTTCGAGTGCCCACTCCCAAGCTGGCGCCGCGCTTTGTTGGTCCCTTCCGAGTGCTTCGCAGGGTAAACCCGGTAAACTATGCCCTTGCGCTTCCTCCTGGCATGCGGATCTCCAACGTGTTTCATGTCTCCCTGTTGAAGCCACTGGTGTGTAATCGTTTCACTTCCTCGGTTCCTCGGCCTCGTCCGGTCCAAGTGGGCAATCGTGAGGAGTATGAGGTGAGCAATATCCTGGACTCACGCCTGGTCCGCGGTCGGGTGCAGTTTTTGGTCCATTGGCGTGGTTATGGTCCAGAGGAGCGTTCCTGGGTTCCCTCCGCAGATGTCCATGCTCCTGCCTTGCTCCGAGCCTTCCACGCACGCTTCCCTCAGAAACCGTTCTTTACTCCGCGGAGGAGGGGCCCTTGAGGGGGAGGTACTGTCATGGTCTTACCTTCTTGCTGTTCTCCTTCGTTTGACATGTGCTGGCGGCCATCTTGGTTTCTGGGTTTCTTGTAGCCTCCCACCCTGCGGCTTCTCCTTCCCACTGGGAGGAGCTGGATGCCTAGCTCATATATATAGGAGGTCTGTGGCTTCAGTTCCTTGCTTGGTCCTCCTGTGTTCACATGCTTCTAAGACTGCTGCTGCTTCTGGTTCCTGATCCTGGCTTCGTCTGACTACCCTTCTGGTTCCTGATCCTGGCTTCGTCTGACTACCCTTCTGGTTCCTGATCCTGGCTTCGTCTGACTACCCTTCTGGTTCCTGACCTCTGGCTTCGCAAGACCCTGCTTCGGTTTAGCCATCCGTTTGGACTTTTGCCTTACAGCTTGGTTTTCAATAAAGCCTTCTTATTTCCACTTATCTCTTGTGTACGTCTGGTTCATGGTTCCATGACAGCCTGGCTGGTGAGTCACATGACATGGCCAGCATTACATGACTCACAGCAGCCAAACTCAGCCGAGCACAGATCATCATTATTGGCGCTCGGTTCCCCTGCTGCCATGGAGACGAGGACGCAGGGTACGTCCTTGCCCCTCTCCTTGCGAAGGTTGCCTGAGATGCTACGAAGGAAGCACGTGCCGCCTGCCCCTCGTTACAGCACCTGTTAACATACAGCTCCTGACCGGTCTTGTCATCTTGGATGAAGCCAGACCCCCTCTCAACCGAGAACCACACCATGCTCCCGGTCCTCCTCTCAAAAATCGGGTCCCTGGGCTGGGGTCGATCCCATACTCTGACTGACTGCTGCCACATATTTCCCCCATGGGCCGTAATCTCTCTGGGGACCATGGGATTTAGTCTTTCAAAAGAGCCAGGCTTCCTGGGTGGCGGAGTGGTAACTGGAATATGCAGTTCTGGGCACCAGTCCATAGAAAGGAAGCACTGCAGCTGGAAAAAGTACAGAGGAGAGCGACTAAACTGATAAGGGGCATGGAGGGTCATAGTTATGAAGAATGATTAAAAGAATTGAATTAATTTAGTCTTGAGAAGAGATGTCTAAGAGGGGACATGATTATCCTATACAAATATATAAATGGGGCATACAAAAAATATGGTGAAAAACTGTTCATGTAAAATGCCATCAAAAGACAAGGGGGCACGGCCTCTGACTGGAGAAGAAAAAGTTCAATCTCCAGAAGCGTCAAATCTTCTTTACTGTAAGAACTGTGAATCTGTGGAATAGGCTTCCTCAGGACGTGGTCACAGCAGGAACAGTGGACAGTTTTAAAAAGGGTTTAGATGAATTCTTAAAAGTAAGCAACATTAATGCTTATGAAAACATGTAGAATTCTCACTTCCTTTTGCGATTCGCGCCCCCACCTATCTCTTGGTTGAACTTGATGGATTTATGTCTTTTTTGAACTGTATCAACTACGTATGTAACTATATAACATTCTATTATTAATTTGTGTTCATGCTCTAAAAATCAAATCAAGGAAATATACCAGTCCAGGGTCATGCAATATTACATCAGATTCCCTATAAAGCAGAACGCTCTATGCTGTATTTGTGACCTGCTGCATACCTGTTGACATATTGCTGCACTGGGTATGGCTTGTAGATATACAGTATTTTGTTTCTACACTTAGACACATGCACGTGTGCTGTCATTTGAGATAATTGAGTCCTAATTTTAGAAGGAAATGATTGCTCGGGAGGGAAATGTGTTGATATACATTAATACAGTCCACAAGGGATCATTAACATGATAGCCTCACCTAGGAGTCACATAGGCACATACTAATTAGTACTACAGTTAAAGATTATTGTCCAGAATAGGATTAAACACATAAAGAATTCTACTGTTAATTGTATGGCATAGGCGTTCAGCTGAAGATAGCTGCAGTATGCACAGATAGCTGTATCACCTGGTTCTCCTGTAAGATGTTAACAACTCCTCCTTTCCACCCTTCGTCATACTATAAAGCACCTTCTCCCTGCCTCCTAAGTTTCTTGAACCAGCAAAATCTAGGCGTCTTTGATTTCAGCCATAGGTGAGTTCTGACCCTAAAATCCATTGAGATTTATGAGTTATTAACATAAAAATATTTATGCATTATGTTTAATTTGATTTATTGTTTGCAGTCTTAACTCCCATTAATAGGTTAAGTTGATTTTCATTGTCAATGGAATCTAGAATATCAGATGAATACGATACTAGGATAGGATACAAAGTGACTTTTTATTTTCTTTTGTTCATTTATCTTAGGTCCAATGGCAGATTATGTACCATACGTGAGGGACAAATTGACCTTTTCTCTGTGGGACTATGGGGTGTTTGCTGCAATGCTCCTGGGATCCACAGGAATTGGACTTTTCTATGCTCTGGCACGTGGAGGGCAAAAGACATCAGATGACTTCTTTACAGGGGGTAGAAGCATGTCAGCTGTGCCAGTAGGATTGTCTTTATCTGCCAGCTTCATGTCTGCTATACAAGTGCTTGGAGTTCCAGCTGAAGCTTATCGTTATGGTGCCAAGTTTCTTCAGATGTGCCTAGGTCAGGCATTAAACAGTGCCCTGACTGCCTACGTATTCATGCCTATGTTCTACAGGCTTGGTATCACAAGTACTTATCAAGTAAGGAAGTTATATAATCAACTTATTTCTGTAGTGCAAAAATCCGATTTAGGCTTTGCTGCATAAATCATTATGCGTTGTTTGTTTAGGGCTTTTTTTTGGTGTATTTTCCCAGCATTTTACCTACTGATCACCAAGGGTGCACAACCAATGAGGCTAGGTGAGGCGATCGCCTCAGTCAGCACCAGGTGGGGGAAAGAGAGGGGCAGCTGAAGGGCCATGGGCTGAAAGGAAGGGTTTAGGTTAAGAAATTGGCAATGGGGAGGGAGGGGCGCCATTCCAGTTTTCGCCTCAGGAAGCGGAAAGGCTAGGTGCACCCCTGCTGATCATGTAACTTGCCCCATGACAACCTGATAATGTTTCTTCATCTTCAATACAGTATTTGGAAATGAGGTTTGGGAGAAGTGTTCGCCTCTATGGTACTATCCAATTCCTTTTGGGAACTGTGAGTATACATTTGTCATAAAAGGACAATTAATAAAGTAGACGTGCTGTTATTAAGTGATCTTCCTCTTTCTGCAGATGTTATACACTGGCATTGTCATCTATGCTCCTGCACTAATACTCAACCAAGGTTCTTATATTATTGCTACTTTTATTGCTCGCATATTAACTAAAGTTCTTTCATTCATTTTTTTCTTCATATTATTATTATTAGTCACGGGATTGGACATTTGGGCATCTCTGTTTTCCACTGGAGCAATATGCACATTTTATACATCAGTAGTAAGTAGAAAAAATACATTATCCAACAAATTTTTTATCACTGAAATATGAAACTGTTTTATAGGTTAATAATGAAATGACTGCTATATTTTAATGATTTGGACATAAAAGTGACATATAACGTAAATGCCTGTGAAACTACTGAACATGTTTAGTGCTCATATCTACTAGTTTCTAGTCAGTCACTACCAGGTCATTTTGGGGACCAGCAGGTGGAGTGAGTGACTGTTTGTCTGTTACTAACCTGTGCAGTGGGATTTGTGTATGTGCCATACTCTTCTGACTTAACAGATTTAGTACACTACGGCCTCTTGCCCATGACCGTATGCCCTCCGAGATATACGGTCCGTTAGCGGGCCATAGGTCCCGGAGCAGCATTGATAGTGTGCACGGGAGCGCACAGCATCATAGGTTACAATGATGCTGTGGACATCGGCCCGCCCGCAGGGCTATTGTCCCGCGCTCATATGATCATAGCAACCAATAAGATTCCACTTTTCATTTTGGATAGCTCCTTTGGAAAATGAAAGGTGGAGTCTGATTGGATGCTATGGGCAACTAAGCCAGTTCTACTTTACACCAATTTGATTAAAAAAAAAACTTTATCTAGAGACTGGACCATTGTTTTAATCCAGTTGGATTGTAATTAGAGTTGAGTGGACACCTGGAAGTTCGGGACCCGAACTTGACCCCGAACCCCATTGAAGTCAATGGGGACCCGAACTTTGGAGCACTAAAATGGCTCTAAAAAGTAATGGAAAGGGCTAGAGGGCTGCAAAAGGTAGCAAAATGTGGTTAAGAGCATGGCAAATGCTCTGAAACAAATGTAAATAGGGAAATGACTTAAAATAACATAAAATACGTAATAATATAAAATAAGATTCTTGATCTAGGAGGAGGAGGTCCATATGGAGTAGGAGGATGATGAGGCGGTGGATGTGGCGGTGTAAGTGGAAGCATCGGTGGAGGAAGAGGAGGTAGCAAACACAGTTTTTTTGTTTTGTTTTTTATTTTCTGTTTAAATTTGGGTAGACCCCAAAACATTTGGAAATATAAAAAATAAAACAAAGAGTGCGCTGGAGAACAACAATGGCTGGGTGAGGCTGGTATACATGTCTATTCTGCACAAGGTACGGACAAGTCCTGTGCGATCCATACCTGGTTCATTTTAATGAACGTGAGCTTGTCCACATTGGCTGTGGACAGGCGGCTGCGCTTGTCTGTGATAACACCCTCCTGCCATGCTAAACAAATGTTCAGACAATACACTGGCTGCAGGGCAGGCCAGCACCTCCAAGGCGTAAAGGGCAAGCTCAGGCCATGTGCCCAATTTGGAGACCCAGAAGTTGAAGGGAGCAGACCCATCATTCAGTACATATAGGCGTGTGCACACATACTGCTCCACCATGTTGCTGAAATGCTGCCTCCTGCTAAGACGTTCCATATCAGTTGGTGGTGCAGGTTGTTGTGGCATGCTGACAAAACTTTTCCACATTTCAGCCATGCTAACCCTGCCTTCTGAGGTGCTGGCGGTGCCCGAGCAGCGCTGGCAACCTCTTCCTCCTCCTCAGTCTTCGCCTTGTGCTTCCACTGAGCCCCCGCTGTCAGGTGGGAATGCCATCAGCAGCGCGTCTACCAGCGTGCGCTTGTGGTCACGCATCGTCTGATCAGTAACAGACATTTTTACTAAATTTAGTTCACGGTCAGCAATGCAGAGCAGGGTTTTTTCACCAGCAAAAATAAGTTAATGTCAACCATCAATGTAACAGACGAATTTTAGAAATTTAGGTCCCTGCCAAACTGCACACGTCACACGCAAGACCTTGATTCCATGTGGGGTCTAGTACCTCATCATCTTCAACCCACTCTTTACCCCTGCCCTCCTTCTCGGTCTGCAGACTGCAGAAAGCTGCAGCAGTTGGCACCTGTGTTTCGTCATCATCCAAGAAGTGCTGCGGTTGTCCTCCCATGTACTCATCCTGAAACATAAGTGGTTGGGCATCGGTGCACTCAATCTCTTCCACTTCTGGGGCAGGGCTATGTGGATGGCCTTGGGAAACCCTGCCAGCAGAGTCATAAAAAAGCAGAAGAGATTGCTCCATGACTTGGGGCTTAGACTGCTCGGTTGATTTGCAAGGGGGTGAGGTGAAAGACTGATGGACATCGGCTGCAGGTGCAAACTCTGATCTTTCAGCAGGAGACTGGGTGGGAGACAATGTAAAGGAACTGGAGGCACTGTCAGCAACCCAATCTACTATCGCCTGTACTTGTTCTGGCCTCACCATTCGTAGATCCGCATTCGGCCCCACAAAATTAAGCTGAAGGTTCTGTTGCCTACTTGCACCTGAGAAAGGTATTTCACTTGGGCGAGTAGTTGGCAGAGATCGACCACGTCCTCTCCATGCAACAGGATCTCCACCAACACCAGCAGCACCACGAACAGGGCCACGTCCCTTGTTTGACGCTCTCCTCATTTTTTGCGGTCACCCACCGAAGTAACAGACATTTTTACTAAATTAAGTTCCTTGTGAACAATGCAGAGCAGGGGTTTTTTGATAGCCAAAATGGGTTAATGTCACCCAACAATGGAACAGTCAAATTTTTGAAATTTAGGTCCCTGTCACCTAGGCAGAGCAGGGTTTTTTTGACGGGAAAAATAAGTTAATGTCACCCAACAATGGAACAGATTAGTTTTTTTAACTTATTGCCCGGTCTGCTATGCAGTGCAGGCAGCAAAGGTACTCTATTGCCAAAAAAAAGTTTTTTTCTCACACACAATGAAACAGATGGATTTAACTGTATTTCTTTAACTACCAGAAATGCAGAACAGGGCAAAAAGGTACTTTATTGCCCCCCAAAAAAGGTTTTTTTAACCCTAAATGAAACAGATGGATCTTACTGAGATTATATTTCACTCTCACAAATGAAGCACATGTTTTTTTTTACATAAAAAATGGTGGCTATGTCACCTGTACAATGGAACAGATGGATTTGCTGAATGTATCTGCCTGCCTGTAACATGCGCAGGCCTCAGAGGTACTTTACACCCAAAAATGGGAATTTGAAACCCAAAAATGTAACAGCGGTATTTAATGGTTTTATTTGACTGACAGGAATGCAACGTAGGCCGCAAATGTACTTTCTAGCAACAAAAATTGGCATTTTTCAACAAAAAAATTTAACTGCAGTATTTGGAGGTTTTATTAGACTGTCAGAAATGCCGCACAGGGCAAAAAGGTACTTTATTGCCCAAAAAAGGGTTTATTTTAACCCTAAATGAAACAGATGGATTTAACTGAGATAATATTTCATTCTCACAAGTGAAGCACATGGGTTTTTTAAATAAAAAATTGTGGATATGTCACCCCTACAATGGAACAGATGGATTTGCTGCATTTATGTGCCTGCTTGTCACATGTGCAGGCTTTAGAGGTACTTTACACCCCAAAATGGGAATTTGAAGCCCAAAAATGTAACAGCGGTATTTCATGGTTTTGACTGACAGGAACGCAGCGTAGGCCGCAAATGTACTTTATAGCAACTAAAATTGGTATTTTTCAACAAAAAATGTAACTGCAGTATTTGGCGCTTTCATTGGATTGTCAGAAATACAGCACAGGGCAAAAAGGTACTTTATTGCCCAAAAAGTTTTTTTTTACCCTAAATTAAACAGATGGATTTAACTGAGATTATATTTCACTGTCACAAATGGAGCACAGGGGTTTTTTACATAAAAAATTGTGGTTTTATTGGACTGTCAGAAATGCAGTACAGGGCAAAAAGGTACTTTATTGCCCCAAAAAAGGGTTTCTTTAACCATAAATGAAACAGATGGATTCAACTGAGATTATATTTCAATCTCACAAATTAAGTACAGTTTTTTTTTTACTTAAAAAATTAGGGCTATGTCACCACTACAATGGAACAGATGGATTTGCTGAATTTATGTGCCTGCCTGTCACATATGCAGTGCAGGCATCAGAGGTACTTTACAACCAAAAATGTAAATATGTCACCCCACAATGGAACAGATGGATTTAACTGATTATATTTCACTCTCAGAAATGCAGCACAGGGGTACTTTATAGAAAAAAATAGGGATATGTCACCCCCTGGGTCCCTGAACTCACAGACGGTATTTTTTTCCCTTTCCATGGCACATATGCAGTGCAGGTGCACTTTAAAAATGGGTATATGTCAGCCACTGAACTACAAGAACAGGATTAAATGATTGTCCCTGGCACATATGCAGTGCTGGTGCACTGCTGTTGCACAAAATGGCCGCCAACGCCCACCTAACTAACAGACGGATTAAAACTTTGTTTTCAGTCTCACTGGGCTCAGGGCAGGGTACAAAAATGTTGCATTGCACCCCCAAAACAAAAAAAACGCTGTAGATCGCAGACTTCACACCAAGTGCAGATTATTTCCTAATCTCTCCCTCACAGCAGCAGCATCCTATTCCTACAACTAGTAAAAGCAGAGTGACGTACAGCGCTACGTGACTCCAGCTTATATAGAGGCTGGGTCACATGCTGCACTTGGCCAATCACAGCAATGCCGTTAGTAGGCATGGCTGCGATGGCTTCTAAGGGCACACGAGTTAAACGCTTGTTGATTGGCTGCCCTGGAGCCTTTCAACAAGCACCATTAAATCGCCGAACCTCGGACTCAAACCTGAACTTTTACGAAAATGTTCGGGTCCGGGTACAAAAAAACCTTAAAGTTCTGTACAAACCCGAACTTTAGAGTTCGGGTTCGCTCAACCCTAATTGTAATGCAACAGTAACACAATATAAAAAGCAGAAACTACGTATAATTTAAGATTACAAGTTATCACCTTGGGGCACATTTGCTATAGTGTCTGCGCCTGTTTTTAGGCATAAAAATGCTGTTTTAGACTGTCTTATTTTTTTTGTTGCATTTACTTCTGAAAATGGCCTGTTTTGGAGGCATTTGTGCCTTGTTTGCCTGTTTGGCCTGTTGATTTTTTAGACTACTGGTAATTCAAAAGTTTTCCAACTTTTGCGCCTATTTTCTGACTTATTTATGTAGGTGCGCCTTATTTTGCACCACATTTTGTTGTAAAAACATTTTAATTTGTACTCCAAGTGTGTTTTGAGTGGTGAGTTGCGCCACATTTTGCCTAACAAGTCGCCCTTTCACAGAGATGTGCGCCT
This sequence comes from Bufo gargarizans, assembly GCF_014858855.1. Classification (NCBI taxonomy): domain Eukaryota; kingdom Metazoa; phylum Chordata; class Amphibia; order Anura; family Bufonidae; genus Bufo; species Bufo gargarizans. The sequence goes on along the minus strand of NC_058080.1, from coordinate 380,458,475 downwards.
ACTTTGAGCTAAATTGCGCAACATTTTTATGCACATACTAATTAGATATGTCTTAGTGAATATGAACCTGTCGTACTGATAAAGTGATAAAGAACCACCAGATGTCAGACTACTAGCAATACGTAGGGCTCATGCACACAGCCGTTTGCGGTCCCCAATGAACGGGCAACATCCATGCGGCAGCCGGGTCGGATCGATACCTATTCAACTTGAATGGGTCCATGATCCATCCGCACCATAAAAAAAATTGAACATGTTTTATTTTTTTGCGGTGCAGAGGCACGGACAGAAACACCACAGAAGCACTCCATAGTACTTCCATGGGGTTCTGATCCGTGCTTCCGTTCTGCACCGGACCGCATCTCCCAGATTGCGGACCCATTCAAGTGAATGGGTCCGCATCCGTGATGCAGGGTGAAAATGGCCGGTGCCCGTGTATTGCAGACCCACCATATGTGGGCCGCAATACGGCCACGGCCGGGCAACGGCCGTGTGCATGAGCCCTTAGTCTAATTCATGATATGCTGTAAGACTGTAAGACTTTTAAAAAATTGTCGGCAAAAGAAAGACAGACAAAGCAAATATTTGTCTAAGTGCACGCCTAAAAACAGGCGAGCTTGATGTGCCTCCTTGTGTATGTCTCCCATAGGGTGGTATGAAAGCTGTGATATGGACAGATGTATTTCAAGTACTAGTAATGATTTCTGGTTTCCTGGCAATCGCAATTCGGGGTGCTTTGCTGGTTGGTGGACCCACTGCTGTCCTTGAAATTGCAAGAAATCACTCCAGAATTAACTTTGGCGAGTAAGTATAAAATGCTTAGCAATCGTAGAATTTATTTTAAGCCCTTGAGGATGCAGCTTTTAACCACTTGAGGACACATTCTTTCATTTCAACCATTTGAGCTCAGTTTTTTTTTTCTTTTTAACATTTGCATTCTGAGAGCCATAACTTTTTTTTTTTTCTTATCATTTGTTTGTGTCACCATATTAGGAGAACCAGCATTATACATGTACGGATGCACTCACATGTGGTAGAAAATTCTACCTGAAACATCAAGACTTCCCATATGTTATCCTATGCGGCTGAAAATTGTCTATCCATTCCCCAGCGTAAATAATGTTGTGTTACAGATTTTCTGTATGAGAATCTCTCCATTCAATTCAATTGGAGATTGATTCTGCAGAGGAAATATCCGCAACAGAAACATCGCAGATTTTGTTATGGATTTTTCCGCAGTGTTATCCACTGCAGAATCAGTTTCTCATTGAATTGAATAGAGAGAAACCCACAACAAAGTCCGCACCATAATTCACACCCAAAAATCTGCACCTTTGCATTTTCTGGAGGAAAATTCCACCATGTGTGATTGCACCCTACAGTCACGGTAATTTTTATTCAGATCCTCCTGTCCATGACATAAATGTATTTGGGGAAGGGGTTAATAACTCAAGAACAGCCTTGCAAAACCTGTCAGGCTAAGTTCACACGGCAAAATAAGTGGCAGAAAATAAGTAGCAGATTAGTAGCTGAAAACAGGTCGTTTTTAGTGGCAGATTTGTCATTTGGTGAAGGTTGTAGAGGCGTTTTTAGAAGAGGTTTAGGGCTCATGCACAAAGCCGTCGGCGTTTTTGCGATCTGCAAACTGTGGATCCACAAAACACAGATACTGGCCGTAAATGTTTTGCATTTTGCGAAACGAATTGTCCTGCCCTTTATAGAACTGTCCTATCCCTGTCCATAAAATGGAATATCCATGTTCTATTCTTTTGTGAGGCCACGGAATGGACATACTGATGCAGACAGCATCTTTTGCTGCCCCATTGAGGTGAATGAGTCCACACACGACCCGCAAAAAGTGCAGATTGGATGCAGACCAAAAATACATTCGTGTGCATGAGCCCTTAGGGCTCATGCACATGAACACATTTTTTTTCCGTGACCGTTCTGTTTTTTTGACATTGCCGATCTGATATTGAGGATATGACATTGATGCGAAAATCATGGAAAACCCCTTTAGGGCTCATGTACACCGACCGCTGTTGCCCGGCCATTCCGTGCATTGGAGACCGCAATTTGTGTTCCCCAATGCATGGGCAACATCCGTGTGGCTGCCGCAGACAGATCCAGACCCATTCAACCTAAATGGGTCCGTGATCATTCCACAACATAAAAAAATAGAACATGTTCTATTTTTTTGCAGTGCGGAGGCAAGGAGAGAAACCCCACATAAGCACTCCGTAGGGCTTCCGTGTAGTTCCGTGCCTCCATGATGCTGTGGAAAAATGTCCGGGGCCCGTATAGTGTGGACCCGCTGCAATACAGGCCCGGCCGACACATGTTCATGTGCATGAGCCCTTAATAATATAGTATTATATGGCTTCTCACAGGTGTGTACATGACAGTGATATTCTGTATTTGTAACAGCTTTGACCCAGACCCTCGCAGGCGATACACCTTCTGGACGTTTGTCTGTGGCAGCACGTTTCTGTGGCTATCTATGTATGGGGTCCATCAAGCACAGGTTCAGCGCTACATATCCTGTAAATCTGAAAGTACAGCCAAACTGTGAGTAATCCATTCTCATATTAAAGTGGGCCTGTTAGTTCTCCAGACAAGTCTTATTTTAATAAATGCTTGTATTATTCCTGATTTTTTTCTTAGAACTGTGCATTGTAAGTGAGTAATGCACTGGATGGTATCAACTGGGGATGTGTCCTTACAGATTATGATAAGATACACCCTTTTGACAAGATGAATGGTAACACCCAGTTGCCTATCTATTAAGGCATATTCAGGAGGAACGGCACAAAGCTGACTTATGAGAAAAGATGCTTAAGAATTGTTGTTTCACATGTCAGGAGAGCTGACACATCCTCTGTAATTATAGATTATTGTGAATGTTTTAATTTCCTACGGTTGTTTGTGTGAAAAGTAACTTAAAAGGGATAAACCATAAATGCCTGACATCACAGTGCCATAGGTGCTATGCGGATGGTGCTAATAACTTACATCTACAGTAATTTGGTAGGCAAATAGATATTTTATAAGAGGTTATCGAAGGACCAGTCCCTGTTACCTCAAACGCTTATTAGGCCTTCCTAGGCTACCTGCAGACGTTGCGGATTACACACTTTTTTCTGAGCGGATTTTTGTGTGGAAAAACCACAGCATAATATAGTATAAGAAATTAGAATCTATCTCATGTACACTTTGCATATTTTTTCTGTGCGGAAATGGACTTGCTGTGCATATTTTCAAATTGGAGCATCGAAATTCGAAAGTAATAGGTGGATTTTGATCCAGAAACGTGGAGAAATCTGCACGAAAATCCACTGAAAAATTTTGTTTGGAAACATGCACCACAGGTAGCCGTAGAGAAGAGGACAGGTCTCACCATGCCTCATACAGTGAAGTAGAACATGGCATGTAAATGCATCAGTGTCATTCATTGAAGCAGCAGCTGACTCTCAGGAAGGAACGCTTCCTTCCCGACAATTGGCTGCAGAATCGTCTCTTCTAAATCCACCTTAAGGTGGAAAAAACCCTCTAACCACTGCAGCAGCCTATTAACTATGACACATAAGACAGATGATCTGCTTCACAAATTCATTTCTATTATTAATAAATTATAATAAGGAAAGGGGGGGACTGACCATGGGGACATTAGGATAGTAGCTAAGGGCCCATGACCAGAAGGGAACCATAGCCAAAGAGTCAGATATGCATCTGATATATATATATATATATATATATATATGTATATAGTAGGTGTTGAAGAAAATAAATACGATGTTTCTTGTAAGATAAGAATAAGTTGTCCAGCTACTGTCACAAACTCACCTTTCTGTGCTCCAGCGGCGCAATCTCTGGCTTTGGTGGCGGTCGAGCAGGGAGAGACGTGCTGACAAACCACGCTCTCTGATGACATGACAGCATCCTTAGCAACAGGATGTAATGCTCTGTTTCTCCCCACATCTGGTGTGTGCTGGAGGAGACAAGCAGTGGGCTAATTTCTCAGCTGCTTTATTCCTGTGTGCTAGTGTTCTGACTAATGGAGTGCGGAGTCATGACCTATCAGGTTTAATCCTGGAACTCGGTGCTCTATTTAAACCCCTTCCTGGCCATACACTAGTGCCATTGAGAGTCTCTGACTCACTAGCTGTGTTCCTGGTTCCTGTGCTTTTTGGATTGCTCATTCCTGTAACCCCGGTTTGTCTTCTGACCAATCTCTGTCTCCCGTTTGGTACTGCGTTCTCCGTCTGGTTCTGATCTCGGCTTGTCTTCTGACCACTCTCTATCTCTCGTTTGGTACTGCATAGCCTGTCTGGTTCTGACCCATTTACGTACGACCCTGTTTTTGTGTTGTGTGTGTTTGTGTGTCTCTGCACCTTAGTAGTATAAGGACCAGTTGCGGTCTTGCTACCTAGGGTTCTAGGTCAGGGCTCACAGTCTGTGTCTTTACCTACCTACAGGCATTACAGATACTCTACCAGATATAACTAATTGTTATGGTAGGGTAAAATCCTAACTATCAGTTGCACCATTAGTTTTTTCTAACCTGGTCTCCACCAAAGCCTTTGTTCACATTCCACAAGAGCCTTTTTCACAAACTCTGCCAAAAATTACTGTACAAAATAGCACACAGTCTAAGTGACCTGGACATAACAGGATTTACATATACAGTCAGGTCCATAAATACTGGGACATCAACATAATTCTAACATTTTTGGCCCTATACACCACCACAATGGATTTGAAATGAAATGAACAAGATGGGCTTTAACTGCAGACTGTCAGCTTTAATTTGACATCCAAATCAGGTGAACGGTGTAGGAATTACAACAGCTTGCATATGTGCCTCCCACTTGTTAAGGGACCAAAAGTAATGGGACATCATAATCATAAATCAAACTTTCACTTTTCAATACTTGGTTGCAAATCCTTTGCAGTCAATTACAGCCTGAAGTCTGGAACGCCTAGACATCACCAGACGTTTGGTTTCATCCCTGGTGATGCTCTGCCAGGCCTCTACTGCAACTGTCTTCAGTTACTTCTTGTTCTTGGTGCATTTTCCCATTCAGTTTTGTCTTCAGCAAGTGAAATGCATGCTCAATCGGATTCAGGTCAGGTGATTGACTTGGCCATTGCATAACATTCCACTTCTTTCCCTTACAAAAACTCTTTGGTTGCTTTTGCAGTATTCTTTGAAAGCGCTGTCCAATGAGTTTTGAAGCATTTGGCTGAATATGAGCAGATAATATTGCCTGAAACACTTCAGAATTCATCCTGCTGCTTTTGTCACATCATCAATAAATACAAAAGAACCAGTTCCATTGGCAGCCATACATGCCCACGCCATGACACTACCACCACCATGCTTCACTGATGAGGTGGTATGCTTAGGATAATGAGCAGTTCCTTTCCTTCTCCATACTCTTCTCTTACCATCACTCTGGTACAAGTTGATCTTGGTCTCATCTGCCCATAGGATGTTGTTCCAGAACTGTGAAGGCTTTTTTAGATGTCACTTGGCAAACTCTAATCTGGCCTTCCTGTTTTTGAGGCTCACCAATGGTTTACATCTTGTGGTAAACCCTCTGTATTCACTCTGGTGAAGCCTTCTCTTGATTGTGGACTTTGACACACATACACCTACTGTACCTCCTGGAGAGTGTTCTTGATCTGGCCAACTGTTGTGAAGGGTGTTTCCTTCACCAGGGAAATAATTCTTCGGTCATCCACCACAGTTGTTTTCCGTGGTTTTCCAGGTCTTTGGTGTTACTGAGCTCACCGTTGCGTTCCTTCTTTTTAAGAATGTTCCAAACAGTTGTTTTGGCCATGCCTAATGTTTTTGCTATCTCTCTGATGGGTTTGTTTTTTCAGCCTAATGATGGCTTGCTTCACTGATAGTGACAGCTCTTTGGATCTCATCTTGAGAGTTGACAGCAACAAATTCCAAATAGCACACTTGAAATGAACTCTGGACCTTTTATCTGCTCATTGTAATTGGGATAATGCGGGAATAACACACACCTGGCCATGGAACAGCTGCAAAGCCAATTGTCCCATTACTTTTGGTTCCTTAACCGCCTCCGGACCGCCTAACGCAGAATTGCGGTCCGGAGGCGGCCGGTTTGTTCCTCTTCGATGCATCTACAGCCTGCCAGTGGCGATCGTTCGCTGGCAGGCTGTATATGCGATTTTTTAACCCTTGAAAGGTATATCAGACACTGTTTTGTTAACAGCATCTGATATACCTGCTACCTGTGTCCTCTGGTGGTTCCTTTTGCTTGGATCGACCACCAGAGGACACAGGTAGCTCTGTAAGTAGCACCAAACACCACTAAACTACACCCTCCACCCCCCCTGTCACTTATTAACCCCTGATCACCCCATATAGACTCCCTGATCACCCCCCTTCACCCCCCTGTCATTGATCACCCCCCTGTAAGGCTCCATTCAGACGTCCGTATGTGTTTTGCGGATCCACGGATCCGCAAAACACATACGGACGTCTGAATGGAGCCTTACAGGGGGGTGATCACCCCATATAGACTCCCTGATCACCCCCCTGTAAGGCTCCATTCAGACGTCCGTATGTGTTTTGCGGATCCACGGATCCGCAAAACACGGAAACCGGCAATGTGCTTTCCGCATTTTGCGGATCCGCACATTGCCAGAGCTATATAGAAAATGCCTTTTCTTGTCCGCAATTGCGGACAAGCATAGGACATGTTCTATAGGCTCTACATAAAACGCAGTGTTCGCCCGATCAGGCCTGATCTTGTGCGCACACTTGCGTTCAGTCCGCCCCACCGCAGTGACAGAATTTTTTTTTCTGATCACTGCAAAAACACCGTAAAATCGATGCAGCGCTATAAAAAGATCACTTTTGAGGGGCATGGCGAGTTCATAGAATAATTTTTTTTTTGGGCACAAGTTAGCGGAAATTTATTTATTTATTTTTTTCTTACAAAGTCTCATATTCCACTAACTTGTGCCAAAAAATAAAATCTCACATGAACTCACCATACCCCATACACCATAAATGCGTATTTTTTTTTAGATATTTACATTCTAGACTTCTTCTCACGCTTTAGGGCCCCTAAAATGGCAGGGCAGTATAAATACCCCACAAGTTACCCCATTTTGGAAAGAAGACACCCCAAGGTATTCCGTGAGGGGCATGGCGAGTTCCATATATATTTTTTTTTTGGCACAAGTTAGGGGAAAATTATTATTTTATTTATTTTTTTCTCTTACAAAATCATTTTCCGCTAACTTGTGCCCAAAAAAAAAAAAATTCTAGGAACTCGCCATGCCCCTCACGAAATACCTTGGGGTGTCTTCTTTCCAAAATGGGGTCACTTGTGGGGTATTTATACTGCCCTGGCATTTTAGGGGCCCTAAAGCGTGAGAAGTCTGGAATCCAAATGCTTAAAAATGCCCTCCTAAATGGTACTCATTGGAATTTGGGCCCCTTTGCCCATCTAGGCTACAAAAAAGTGTCACACATGTGGTATCGCTGTACTAAGGAGAAGTAGGGCAATGTGTTTTGGGGTGTATTTTTACATGTACCCAAACTTTGTGTGAGAAATATCTCTGTCGAATGACAACTTTGTATAAAAAAAAGGGAAAAGTTGTCTTTTAGAGAGATATTTCTCTCACCCAGCATGGGTATATGTAAAAAGACACCCCAAAACACATTGCCCTACTTCTTCTGAGTACGGCGATACCACATGTGTGACACTTTTTTGCAGCCAAGATGCGCAAAGGGGCCCAATTTCCAATGAGTACTTTCAGGATTTCACAGGGCATTTTTACGAATTTGGATTCCAAACTACTTCTCACGCTTTAGGGCCCCTAAAATGCCAGGGCAGTATAAATACCCCACATGTGACCCCATTTTGGAAAGAAGACACCCCAAGGTATTCCGTTATGGATTTGGTTAGTTCATGTAGAATTTTCTCATTCAAGGATTTATTGAGTTTTTCAAATAAGTAGATGTAAATGTAATACATAAAGGTAACATATTACAGTGTCATGCAATTCCGCGTACATTATAGAGCAATCTCCAGACAAGGGAGGCAGCAAGGTACAATTTCTCATATGAAAGGGCATTAAGAACATGTGGCAATATATGAGTAAGAGAAGCATATTGCTCAAATGGAACATAGAAGGCCATAGGAATCTAAGCTTGGTAAGACATATACACAACAAGAAAAGGGGGACACTTAACAATAGACCAAAGACAGAAAAGGAAGGTACAGGGGAAGCAGAGAGTGGGGGAGTACGGGGTTAAAGACGGGCATTACGAAACTCATCTGACCCCCGGAAAGTTTCCCAAGGGCTCCAGGTTTGAACGAATCGAGAGGTGTCCTGAGGGGAGACGCAGATGAGATCCTCCATCCGCTGATGTAGGGCAATTTCTTCAAACCATTCCTCCGGGGAGGGAGGCGTAGGTGATTTCCAATGGCGAGGGATGACCGTTTTTGCAGCCTGTAACATATACTTAAGGAGCGAAACTTTAAAAGCAGGGATAGTCAAATCAAAGATAAACAACAAAAGCGCTTCAGGAGCGTTGGGAATGGGTATTCCCGTCACTGCCCGCACAATACGATGTACAAAGTTCCAGTAAGGTCGCAGGACGGCACAATGCCACCAAATGTGTAACAAGGTGCCTTCATCAGTATAGCACCTCCAACAGCGATCTGAAACAGATGGGAACCATTTGTGAAGCACAGATGGCACTCTGTACCACCTGGAGAGAACTTTATAATTCGTCTCCTGCTCCTTAGTGGAAATTACTGCTTTATGAGAGAGAAGAAAAGCCCGCTTCCATTGAGATGAAGTAAGGCCATTCCCTAGGTCACGATTCCAGGCGTGGCAGAAGGAGGGGAGCTGGTCAGAAGTCTGGAGAGCAAGCAAGTTATAAATGGTGGAAATGTCCCTGAGGACAGCAGAAGGGGCCAGACACATCTGTTCAAACACCGTAAAGCTCCTGCGTAAGGTGTGGGTTGTACGTATAGAGGAGTAAAAATGTTGGAGTTGTACATATTCAAAGTTATGCCGGAGACGTATTTGAGAGGGCTCCATCAATTTGTTTAAGTGTTTCAGTCCTGTGGTAGTGAGGACATCACAGAACCGAAGGGGGCGCAAATTAGTTCCAGTAAGGAAGGGTTTCGAGGAGTGTCCTGGGCGGAATGCTGGGTTATCGTTCATGTAGAATTTTATTTTTTGTCACAAGTTAGTGGAATATGAGACTTTGAAAAAAAATAATAATAATAATAATCTTTCTCTGCTAACTTGTAACAAAAAATAAAAACTTCCATGAACTCACTATGCCCATCAGCGAATACCTTAGAGTGTCTACTTTCCGAAATCGGGTCATTTGTGGGGTGTTTCTACTGTCTGGGCATTGTAGAACCTCAGGAAACATGACAGGTGCTCAGAAAGACAGAGCTGCTTCAAAATGCGGAAATTCAAATTTTTGCACCATAGTTTGTAAATGCTATAACTTTTACCCAAACCAATAAATATACACTTATTGCATTTTTTTTTTATCAAAGACATGTAGAACAATACATTTTGAGAAAAATTTATATAGAAATGTAGTTTTAATTGAAAAATTTTACAACCGAAAGTGAAAAACTACCTTTTTTTTGCAATTTCAATTAATATAAAAAAAAGTAAAAATGTCAGCAGCAATCAAATACCACCAAATGAAAGCTCTATTAGTGAGAAGAAAAGGAGGTAAAATTCATTTGGGTGGTAAGTTGTATGACCGAGCAATAAACGGTGAATGTAGTGTAGTGCAGAATTGTAAAAAGTGGTCTAGTCATTAAGGGGGTTTAAGCTAGGGGAGCTGAGGTGGCTAACAAGTGGGAGGCACATATGCAAGCTGTTGTAATTCCTACACCGTTCACCTGATTTGGATGTCAAATTAAAGCTGACAGTCTGCAGTTAAAGCCCATCTTGTTCATTTCATTTCAAATCCATTGTGGTGGTATATAGAACCAAAAATGTTAGAATTGTGTTGATGTCCCAATATTTATGGACCTGACTATATTTGGATCAGTTAGCAATCAATACATACTCACAATCCTTGTGGGAATTGTAAACTTTTATTTTCCTTTTACATCCAACATTCTTTACATAGTAGCCATAAGGATCACTGGGTCTTTCAAATTTTGGCCTCCACACCCTGCCACAATATTTCAGGAGTCTCCACCTTACACATGCTTACCTGAGCATTGTGGCTAACCAAGTTCATCCTTTTATAGTAGCTGCCACAAGGGTCAGATAGTCATAGATTGAAGGCCAGGGAAGCAAGGGGAACTCATGTTCCTGGAACCAGAGTCCTCAGCTGTGCCTTCAGCACTCCAGCTGTGGTAAAACTACAACTCCCAAGATGCCCCCTTTGCTTTGGCTGGTCTCAGAACTCAATAGAAATAATTGGAGCATGCTCGAAGTCATAGTTTCACCCCAGCTGCAGTGCCAGAGGCTAGCCATCACTGCCATAGAGCACCTATGGGACAAGCTAGAACCGGCTTTTCAGAGAACGTCAATACCTCCATCTAACTTGTGGCAGCTGTGAGAAGCCATCTTGTCAGCACGGACCAATATTTCTGCAGAATGATATCAACACCTGCTGGAATCTATTCCACAAGGAATTGTTGCAGTTCTGGAGGCTAACAGAGTATGTCTCTGATAAAGTGGCCATTTAATGTATATTAGGTATGTCAGTACAAGTTAACCAATATTAGTATACACTCACCATAGACTAATAGAAGCAATAGGTGCAAAAATGGTGTAATATCCAGAGCAAAAAAAATAAATCCATACTAAAAACCTCATCCATATTGCATATACATAAGAGCTATACCAGGCTATGTTACTTTGAAATGTGCAATCTTACAAATTACCGTATGTGCTAATTGTTATGTACATATACTGTAAAAATAAAAAATAAATGAGTACTTGTACAGCATATACTGGTACAACAACCAGAATCTGAAACTAGGGACGGACTGAAGCCTGTATGCAATTAAATACAATCAATATTATAATGAACATATTAAGGTGGGATGTTAGACATACAGAAGTCAGTAGAATAGAACAGAAGACAGTTTAGATTCCCTACTCTTTTAACTTCCCCTCTCCTACTTGTGTTGGTTTTGGATGGATTAGAGTCTGAGAGTCTTGTTTCCCACAGAGCAATCTTGGTGAATCAAGTGGCCCTTTGCATCATCGTGTCAAGCGCGGTCATCTGTGGAATTGTAATGTTCACATTCTACGTGAACTGTGACCCACTTGTTGCTGGATATGTCTCTGCTCCTGACCAGGTAGTTATATAGTCACGTATTTAAGGAGTTAAAAGTATTGTGACCTGTTATAAAAATATAACCTGCCATTATGTCTTAATTGCAAAAGGTATTCTCAAGAACAGAGTAAGGACTCATGCACACGACCGTATGTATTTTGCGGTCCACAAAAAATATGAATGACGTCTGTGTATATTCCGTATTTTGCAGAACAGAACATCTGGCCCTTAAAGGGAGTCTTTCACCTAATCTGAGCGTTTTAGACCGCTCAGATCAGGTTATAGACTCTTTAATCACAGAAAAAATGCACCACACGGATATGCCACTGACTATACTGGCTAGTCATAAATGCAGATATTAAAAGCTGAGACTTTTGCCAATATATTCCTGTCAGGAAGATATCGGAGCCCCAAGCACCACGTCACGGTTCTCAGCATGGCAAGGGGTCCTACCACTACGCTACCTATGGTGTGAACAAGGTCTGAGGGTGATGTAATCCAGCTCACAGCCAGGCTTCCACACAACCGCCTAGCAGGACAACTAGTGCAATGTGAACAAAGCCAGACTGTAAGCCACACCCATATCAGACTATGTAATGGAGGCTACCAGGTGCAAAGAGTGTTTGAATGCCAGGTGAAGGCACATACACTACATATAAAACAAGACAAAAACACAGAAATATAGTGGCAAATCTGGGGGAGCTGCTCAACCCCTAACACTGTAGCGTGTTTTTCATTGGGGGAGCAGTCCCACCGCATGTGGACCGCAGCAAACGACTATCCCCAGCAAAAAATATTTTGCATACGGTGGAGGATGTCGGCGCGGTCCACATGCACCACAAAGGCATCCTACACAAAACGGAGCATTGTGCGGATGAAAATATAATCATAAATCACAGAAAAAATGCACCACACGGATATGCCACTGACTATACTGGCTAGTCATAAATGCAGATATTAAAAGCTGAGACTTTTGCCAATATATTCCTGTCAGGAAGATATCGGAGCCCCAAGCACCACGTCACGGTTCTCAGCATGGCAAGGGGTCCTACCACTACGCTACCTATGGTGTGAACAAGGTCTGAGGGTGATGTAATCCAGCTCACAGCCAAGCTTCCACACAACCGCCTAGCAGGACAACTAGTGCAATGTGAACAAAGCCAGACTGTAAGCCACACCCATATCAGACTATGTAATGGAGGCTACCAGGTGCAAAGAGTGTTTGAATGCCAGGTGAAGGCACATACACTACATATAAAACAAGACAAAAACACAGAAATATAGTGGCAAATCTGGGGGAGCTGCTCAACCCCTAACACTCCGATATATTCCTGACAGGAATATATTGGCAAAAGTCTCAGCTTTTAATATCTGCATTTATGACTAGCCAGTATAGTCAGTGGCATATCCGTGTGGTGCATTTTTTCTGTGATTTATGATTATATTTTCATCTGCACAATGCTCCGTTTTGTGTAGGATGCCTTTGTGGTGCATGTGGACCGCGCCGACATCCTCCACCGTATGCAAAATATTTTTTGCTGGGGATAGTCGTTTGCTGCGGTCCACATGCGGTGGGGCTGCTCCCCCAATGAAAAACACGCTACAGTGTTAGGGGTTGAGCAGCTCCCCCAGATTTGCCACTATATTTCTGTGTTTTTATAGACTCTTTAAACCTCATTACGATCATACCCTTCTCTTATGTGTCCCTCGCCCAGATAATGAAAATAACACTTTTTAAACTTATGCAAATTACCTTCTGAAGGTGCCCAGGGGCGGCGTTACTGTGCGATGTGCCCAGAAAAACACACCTCCAGCAGGTGGACGTCACGAGCGGCACCAGAGGACGGCGGGCTTGGAACTGGCCCGCACCTGCGCACTGCTCTGCCCATTATGGGCAGAGGAACATCCTTTCATATTGCGCATGCGCCGGCCATCTAAAGACAGCCGGCCGGCGCATGCGCAATACTATGCTTGTTCATAATGCAGACAATAATAGGACATTTTTTTTTTTTTGCAGAACGGACATACGGAAACGGAATGCACATGGAGTAACTTCCATTTTTTGCGGACCAATTGAAATGAATGGTTCCGCGTACGGTCTGCAAAAAAACAGAACAGACACGGAAATAAAATAAGTTTGTGTGCATGAGCCCTAAGGCAGAGTTCACATCACCGTTATATTTCTGTTCTTCTGATCCATCATAAGAACAGAAAAATTAAGAAAAATAACAGATTCAGCAAAAATACGAATCCTGTGCATCCATTTGGCATCCTTTTGACCCATTTACGTCATAACAGCTAATTAATTATTTCTGTCATCATTGTTCTACACAATAGGGGTCATTTACTATTCTGAAATACGTCTAAACTAGGCGTATTTCAGGCGCTGTCTGCAACTTCTCCCCGCTGACGCCGGGTCTAAAATTGTGGCCGTGTCGTGGGTGGGGAAGAGGATGGGCCGGCAGGCACTGCTCATTCATCATGCCTGTTTTAGGTGTAGAAAATGATCTAAATGTAAGACAGCAAGGAAGCTGTCTTACATTTAGAACTGGCGCTAGATGCGCCGAAGTTATGGAACCACCGCCAGCTATGGGCCTTTATTAAGACCGGCGTCTAAAATGCCACTCTTATTCTGCGCAAAGTTCTGCTGTTAATAATATATAACCATTAAAGAAGCACTATATAGCACTCAATTTGTCTATATTGTTCAGTATAGGCTATTATTAAAGAATAATTTGTATAAAAATATGGAGGGGCACTCACTAAATGGGACTTACGGTACACAACACAATTGTTTAATCCATTCACTCTAATACCACTTGACTAAAATACATATATTAAAATACATATAAAATCTCATGCGGTTAAAAAACTACAAGGATAGACACAAATGATGAGATGGTCCCAAGGGCACTGTTGTATCCTAATAACACACAGCCCGTAGTTGATATGTCCCCTGGATCCGGTAGTGTCTAACTCAATTCATATATGAGTCCGGACTAGTGCTAAAATAACCGGCAATTTGTATGTGCACAGCCTGACTCAATAGCAGTATGGCTGTGTACGCCCGACTCACTGGCGGTATAACCGGGTTAATAAATATAGCATTCCTCCCTCAATTCAGGTAGAGAGGGTTGGTTAGTTTCACTGCATTAGTACTTTACCACTCCCACTTGTTATACAATTTGTTTCTTGTTACCGGCAATTCCCGGAGGTGTGCACCCATTTTTTTGTATTCATTAGGTGAGCCACTGATATATTTTTAACGCCTATTAAAGAATAATGTAGAAGGTCTTGTGTATGCCTGTTTAGGTTGATGTGACATTTGTACATTGTCTGCTATCTTACATAGTTAATACGGTTGAAAAAAGACAAGTCCATCAAGTTCAACCAAGGATAGGTGGGGACACGAATCCCAGAAGGAATTGAGACTCAGATTTCTACACGTTTTCATAAGCATTAATGTTGTTTACTTTTAAGAATTTATCTAAACCCTTTTTAAAACTGTCCACTGTTCCTGCTGTGACCACGTCCTGAGGAAGTCTATTCCACAGCTTCACCGTTCTTACAGTAAAGAAGCTTTGACGCTTCTGGAGACTGAACTTTTTCTTCTCTAATCGGAGGCAGTGCCCCTTGTCTTTAGAGCGCATTTTACATGAAACAATTTTTCATTGTATTTTTTGTATGGCCCATTTATATATTTGTATAGGTTACCCTTAGACATCTCCTCTCAAATTGATTCCTTATTCCCCTCTGATGTGGTTCCCCTGATGCAGACTGCACTTCCCATGATGCCTCTGGCTTTGCAGACACATAGTTAGCATAGTTGCTTTGTTCTGAGTCCTATCTAAGTGCAGTGAGTGAGAGATCAGTGACATAGAACTTAGAGCAAAGTCTCAGTGTATCGCTATGTGATGCAGCTTTAATCTATCTCCCACTTGTGATAGGTTTCTCTCTGTCTGCTATTACAAGCAGGAGGCAAGGGAGAGCAGTGTGAAGTTGCATCTCATAGAATACACTGGAGATTCTGCACATGGTACTCACAAATAAAAAAAGTATGAGTCAGGGGAGTTTAATAACTAGACCTAACCACTGACTAAGGCCTCTTTCACACGACCGTATAGCTTTTTCAGTATTTTGTGGTCCGTTTTTCATGGATCCGTTGTTCAGTTTTTGTTTCCGTTGTGTTTCCGTTTCCGTTCTGTTTTTCCGTATGGCATATCCAGTATACAGTAATTACATAGAAAAAATTGGGCTGGGCATAACATTTTCAATGGATGGTTCCACAAAAACAGAACGTACGTGTTCAGATTTTTTTTTGAGGACTTATTGACTTGTATAGAGCCACGGAACGTGATTTGCGGGCATTAATAGGACATGTTCTATCTTTCAGTGGAACGGAAAAACAGAAATGGAATGCATACGGAGTACATTAAGTTTTTATTTTTTTACGGAACCATTGAAATGAACGGTTCAGTATACGGACCGCAAAAGACGTCCCGCAAACAGGGGAAATAAACGGTTGTGTGAAAGAGGCCTAACTCTGCTGCTATATCACTGTTCTTAGAGAAAATAAATCTTCAGCATCATTCTATGCATGGAGGGACACAAAGAGAAACAAGGAGGGAACAGCTGGGCGGAGAGGTATGTGAGAGGTGTCAGGAGAGCTTTGAGAGATGGTGATGTAATCATGTAAATCACAGGCAAGCAAGCTCGGGACTGGTGATCAGATTGGAGATCACATGACCCAGATGCCCATAATGGAAGTTTCAAATGTATGACTGTGACTGAGCTGGGATTAAACAAATTACATCAGTAGATATTGCTGGTGAGTTTGCATTATTTCTCCCCCCCAAAAAAGAAATACTGACTAAACCAAGAGCACAGCATGGAGATGCATTAAGAGGGAACACAAATGTTGTTGTTTTTTCTCTCAAAGAACAAATCTCTAATAAACACAGTCAAGTGACATTGTTAAGCTAAGGTGGCACCATAGTAATAACAGGGATTTAGATCTGGGAAAGACTAGCCAACTAATTACTGTTTTCTTCTAGTACATTCCATACCTGGTGTTGGAGATATTTGAACAATATCCAGGTGTCCCAGGTCTTTTCCTTGCCTGTGCATACAGTGGGACACTCAGGTACAGTGATTCATGGAGCTATACAATTAATAGGCTTTTCTGCAGTGTAGTCTTCTTCTTCATGTTTTTCCTGTTCCTACAGCACAGCATCTACAAGCATAAATGCCATGGCTGCAGTGACCGTTGAAGACCTCATTAAGCCAAAAATGCCACATATTTCTATGAAGAAAATAATAATCATTTCAAAGGGACTGTGTGAGTATTTAAAATTGTATAAGAGATTTTGGAAAATACCGGAAGAGTTTACTGCAGTGCTTGCCAACAGGTCCTGTTTATTGAGCATGCCTATGAAGGTAGGTGATTATAAGTATGGGAATCAAAGTCTTATGTTGGTATTATACATTTGTAACACAAGCCGACAGTCAGGCTAGGTTCACATTGTAAAATCTGCAGTAAAAACATAATTAGCAGAGTCATTAGCTAAAAACAGGTCCTAATACTTTGACTGACAGGGTCAGGCAGTGTAGACATGCTCATGGCCGACCCAGAAGTCTCGCGGCAGAACATTCGGCACACAGTACATAGCTGGAGATCGCAGGATATGGATTACGCAGCAGAAAATACCTTTTTTCCACTGCTGAATCAGTTGCAGATTTTGCCCATGTGAACATAGCCGAAATGCTGAGAAAGGGTCTCCACAGTTACTTTTAACTGATGGAGAGGATTAGTATACGCTAAGGCAGACCTGGGCTGACAGACTGAAGATGAGTTGGACACATACTACAGGCTTTATCAGATCCTGAACTAAGCTTGTCACCTCTGGGTAGGCTACTGTTCCATCCCTAGCCTTGCCCCTGCGGGCTGTAAACAGGGAGCTAAACACAGAAAATGTACAAAATATAAATAAAAAAATATAGAGAAATATTCTCTCTCTGTCCCAACTCAGCCATGTTCCCCCTACTCCTTTTCATTATCCTGTGATAAACTGTAAAACAAATGGCTGGAGCCTCCCTGTTGTGTTCTGTCTGTGTTAGGGCAAAATGATGTTAAGCCCCGACCCCTAAGCCGGTCTCTAGTAGTGTTGGTCGAGCACCAAAGTGCTTGAGTAGAACACCTCAGGATGCTCGGGTGCTCTACCGAACACCTGAGCACAATAGAAGTGAAAGGGAGAACCCGAGCATTAAACCAGACAATCCCTGCTCTGAAGAGGGGAGGGTGTCTGGTTCACAGGAAAAGGTCAGAAATTGATGGAAACGCCACTGAAATGGCTCAGGAACAGCATGAGGAGGATGTCTGGATGCATCTTGGACTCCCGGGTCGCTGCTGGGAACAATGTTGTCCAAATAGTACGCCACTTTTACAGACTGACAATAATACGCACCAAACCGAAGATAAAATAGATTTTAGAGGAAAAATTGTTAGAAAACATTCTTTCCTGTATATTTTCTTGTATATAAAGTGCAAGTGCTGCCAAAAATTACAAGGAAGAGGGACTCTGATACAACCTGTATATCACATAAAGGAGGGCTTCATTCACATAGTGGTACAATTGTTCAGGTAGTGGGACTCCTACACTCATAAAGCCTATGCACTAAGGGAAAGGGCTGCCAAAAATTACAAGGAACCGGCACTCCAATACACCCTTTATTACACATGAAGGAGGGCATCATAGGCACCCTTAAAAAATTATGATTGATGGCCTGCTGGTGACCCTCAAAAACATTAGGAGCAAGGGCCTGCTGGTGACCCTCTAAAACAGGCATGCTCAACCTGCGGCCCTCCAGCTGTTGCAAAACTACAACTCCAAGCATGCCTGAATAGCCTACAGCTATCAGCAGGGCATGGTGGGAGTTGTAGTTTTACAACAGCTGGAGGGTCGCAGGTTGAGCGTGCCTGCTCTAAAACATTAGGGGCAAAGGGCCTGCTGCTGATTTGACCATCTAAAACATTAGGGGTGAGGGTCTGCTGCTGAGCTGACCATCTAAAACATTAGAGGAGAGAGCCTGCTGCTGAGCTGACCATCTAAAAAATTTTGTGGTTGAGGGCCTGCTGCCCAGCTGACCATCTATAAAATTTTGTGGGCGAGGGCCTGCTGCCGAGCTGATCATCTAAAAATATTTGTGGGCGAGGGCCTGCTGCCGAGCTGACCATCTAAAACATTATGGGTGAGGGCCTGCTGCCAAGCTGACCATCTAAATAAATTTGTGGGCAAGGGCCTGCTGCCGAGTTGACCATCTAAAAAATAGGGGTGAGGGTCTGTTGCTAAGCTGACTCTCTAAAATATTATGGTTGAGGGCCTGCTGGTGACCCTTAAAAACATTATGGGTGAGGGCCTGCTGGTGACCCTCTTAAACATTATGGGTGATGGCCCGCTGCTGAGCTCACCCTTTAAAACATTAGGAGTGAGGGCAGCCTAATAAGCATGGAGGAGGAGGACGAGAAAAGGGAGATTGAACCATATACCCTTTTTAGTGGTGGAAGGGGTGCATGGAATATAGTGTATTCAATACACCATAAAAGGCACATTTAGAGTGCCTTTATGTTCAGCCGCTTTCCTCTGGTGGAGTAGAGAAGTCAGGGGCAATCCAGGCCTTGTTCATTTTTATAAGAGTCAACTGGTCAGCATTTTCAGTTGACAGGCGGATGTGCTTATCAGGTATTATGCCCCCAGCAACACTAAATACATACTTTAACAAAACGCTGGCGGAGTTGTAAGGCACACAGGGATCAGTGAGGATGCTGACACGGTTTTCCCTCCTTGTGACACTAGGCCGCGCATCAGGTTGAGGGTGCTGGCAGGGTGTCATAAAACTGTCCCAGGCCTTGGAGAGTGTTGACCTGCCTCTGTTGGAACTGCTGTGTGTTCCCCTACTCGATTGGCCAAGGAACTATGTACTCTGCAGCCAGCGTTATCAGCTGGAAATTTTTGGAGCAATTTTTCCAAAAGGACCTTCTGGTACTGCACCATTTTGCTTGTCCTATCCACCACAAGAATGAAAGATGAGAAGTTCTCTTTGTAGCAGGGGTCGAAAAGGGTGACCAACCAGTAATCGGTGTTGTCCAAAATGCGTACAACGCGAGGGTCACGGGAAAGGCAGCCGCACATAAAGTCAACCATGTGTGCCAGAGTCCCAACAGACAAGACTTCACTGTCCTCATCAAGAGGAAGACTCTCAATATCCTCATACTCTTCCTCCTCTTCTACCCATCCACGCTGAACAGATTAAATAAACCTTCCACGGGTACTACCCTATGTAGCGGAGGCAACCGTCTCCTGGTCCTCCTCCTCATCATCCAATTTGCGCTGAGAAGACAAACTGAGTGTGGTCTGGCTATCACTCTGTGTACTGTCTTCCCCCATTTCCACCTCTTCCACATGCAAACTTTCCGCCTTAATTGTGAGCAGCGAGCGTTTGAGTAGACACAGAAGTGGGATGGTTACGCTGATAATAGAGTTATCGCCGCTCACCATCTGTGTTGATTCCTCAAAGTTGCCTAAAACCTCACAGAAGTCAGACATCAATGCCCACTCGTCGCTTGTGAAGAGCGGAAGCTGACTGGAAAGGCGACGACCATGTTGCAGCTGGTATTCCACTACTGTCCTCTGCTGCTCACAAAACCTGGCCAACATGTGGAATGTGGAGTTCCAGCGCGTGCTCACGTCGCACAACAGTCGGTGAGCTGGAAATTCCAAGCGCTGCTGCAGCATTACCAGACCGGCGGAAGCTGTTGATGACTTGCGGAAATGGGCACACACGCGGCGCACCTTAACCTGAACCACTAGGTTGAATACGTGGGCTAGGCTAGGCATAAGCCGCCACCAAGTTACGGTCATTATCAGACACAACCATGCCTAGTTCTAGGTTGAGTGGCGAGAGCCACAGCTCAGTCTGGTCCCTTATCCCCTTGCCACAGCTCTGCGGCAGTGTGCTGTTTGTCACCTAAGCAGATCATTTTAAGCAGGCCTGTTGCCGCTTCCCCACTGCAGTGCTACGCTGCTTCCAGCTACTGACTGGTGCTGCAAGATGATAATACAGAGGTGGAAGTGAAGGAGGAGAGGGGGGTTGTAGCCACTAACGTAGGTGTCGGCGGAAACCCTGATGGAAGTAGGGCCCGCAATCCTTGGCATTAGTAGCACCTGTGCCATCCCAGGGTACGACTCGCTCCCAGCCTCCACACCACAACGTTTATCCAGTGTGCCGTCAGGGAAATGTAGAATGCCTGGCCAAAAGCACTTGTCCATGTGTCAGTTAAGTGGACCTTCCTAATAACTGCGTTGGTCAGGGCACAGGTGATGTTAAGGGACACATGCTGGTGTAAGGCTGGGACTGCACACCGTGAAAAATATTGGCGGCTGGGGAAAGAGTACCGTGGGACAGCCGCCGCCATCAGGCTGCATAAAGCCCCAGTGTCCAGAAGCCTAAATGGCAACATTTCCAGGGCCAGCAATTTGAAAAGGTGCACATTTAGTGCTATGGTCTGTGGATGGTTGGCTGGGTATTTGCGCTTTCGTTTAAAGGCCTGGGGTATGGACATCTGTACGCTGTGCTGGGACACAGAAGTCGATGTGCAGGCTGATGGTGCTTGCGAAGGTCCAGGTGCATGGCGGGAGGCATCCGGGCCTGCGTCTTGGACAGGGAATTGGCCAGCAGATAACACAGGGGAAGAGGAGGCAGTGGTGTGACCCACAGACACTGATTGTGGACCCAGGCGTTCGGCCCACCTATTAGGGTGCTTTAATGCCATGTAGAGGATCATGCTGGTGAAGTTGCTAGTGTTCACGCCCCTGCTCATTTTGGTACAGCACAGGTTGCAAATGACAATTCAATTATCGTCCGCACAAAAGGGCCAGACTGCAGAACACCTACCCCTTGGCAAGGGAGATTGCCGCAAGGGGGTGCTCCAGGGAACAGTTGCGGGCCTGTTTGATGTGGCCCGCCTTCTCCCTTTTGCCACCCCACTGCCTCTTCCAGGCTGTTGCAGTGCTGCGGATCCCTCCCCCTCTGTATTGCTGTCCTTGCTTGGCTTGCCACCTTTCCAGGTTGGGTCAGTGATTTCATCGTCCACCACCTCCTCTTCCACTTCCTCACTCTGGTCATCCTCCTGACTTGTTGACCTAACAAGAATCTCACTTATTGACAGCTGTGTCTCATCCTTATCATGAACCTCTTCAGACGCTAATTGCGGTTGACTTATTGGCAACTGTGTCTCATTATCATGCTCCACCTTGCGAAACACTAATTGCCGTACCCCACCGTCATCTTCTTATGACTGTGGATGCTCCAGAGTTTGGGAATCAGGGCACAAGATCTCCTCATGTTCCTCTTCAAGTAGTCTTGGCGAGAGGCCAAAATTAAAGAATGAAAACAGCTCCTCGGAATATCCGAGTGTGGGATCACTTGTTTGCCAAGACTCTACATGGTGGGTGGAAGGAGTATTCTGTTGACCAGACTCTTGGCTACTGAGACTGGACTTTGTAGAAGACAGGGTGGTGCTTAACCGACTGGAAGCATTATCTGCTGCAATCCAACAGACCACCTGCTCGCATTGGTCTGACTTCGAGAGTGGTGTCCTGCGCTGCCCTGCAAACTGGGACATGAAGCTAGGTATCATGGATGAGTGTGTTTCTTGTGCTCTGGCAGCAGGCACAGTTTCACCGCACCCAGGGCCACGGCCTCTGCGTGCACCACCGCCTAATAAAAAATTACACTGAATGAATGTCACTGATATTTAGGATGCGCACATGTTAAACAGGAGGTATAGCGCAAGTAATGTCGCTGTCACCACCGCCTAAGAAAAAAATTACACTGAATTAATGTCACTGATATTTAGGTTGCACAAACATTATACAGGAGGTATAGCACAAGTAATGTTGCTGTCACCAGCGGCTAATAAAAAATTACACTGAATTAATGTCACTGATATTTAGAATGGTAAAACGTTATACAGGAGATGTAGCGCATGTAATATCGCTGCCACCAGCAGCAAAAAAAATTGAATGTCACCGATATTTTGGATACGCAAACGTTATACAGGAGATGTAGCGCAGGTAATGTAACTGTCCGCAGCGGACACCGTCTACAGAAAAAGTACACTTTTTAGGCTACTTTCACACTGGCGTTTTGGCTTTCCGTTTGTGAGATCCGTTTTAGGGCCCTCACAAGCAGTCCAGACCAAATCAGTTTTGCCCTAATGCATTCTGAATGGCTAAGGATCCATTCAGAATGCATCAATTTGCCTCCGTTCTGCCTCCATTCCACTCTGGAGGCGGACACCAAAAAGCTGCTTGCAGCGTTTTGGTGTCCGCCTGACGATGCGGAGGCAAACGGATAACACAATGTAAGTAAATGGGGACAGATCCGTTTTCACTGACACAATATGGATCCGCCCCCCATTGACTTTCAATGGTGTTAAAGACGGATCCGTTTTGGCAATGTTAAATATAGTACAAACGGATCCGTTCTAAACAGATGCATGCGGTTGTATTATCGGTGCGGATCCGCCTGTGCAGATCCATGACAGATCCGCACCAAACGCGAGTGTGAAAGTATAGGCTGTGCACACGTTACACAGGAGATATAGCGCAGATAATGTCGCTGCCACCAGCAGCAAAAAAAAATTGAATGTCACTGATATTTCGGATACGCAAATGTTATACAGGAGATGCAGCGCAGGCAATGTAACTGTCCGCAGCAGACACCGTCTATGGAAAAAGTACACTGGATGTCACAGATATTTTTAGGCTGTGCAGACGTTACACAGGAGATGTAGCACAGATAATGTCGCTGTCTGCAGCGGCCAAACAATTGCAAGCTATTTAGCGCAGGTTGCGCTAAAAATATATTGTAACGGATTTCCTGGCACCCCAACTGGGTACCTCCATTGATGGATGCTCCTAGTGCTTTCCGAGGACTCCAAGCATTCCACTCGACACCGTAACCACCACAGGAACCAGGAACAGCTCTTACAAGAGCTAGTAGTTATAGCCAGTGGAGTATAGCAATTCTTCAGCGTATAGCAATCCCCAGTGTCGGTCAGTTACCCAAACACCAGCCTCAACATGATGAAGGGTAAAACAGGAACTCCTTATTGAACACACAAGCATTGACTTATATACACATTTTCCAACAAGGGTACCACCCCCGTGGACCTGGATGGGAACTGAGGACATAACATAGCAGCCAATCCTTTACAGTTTTACAGTTTAAACACAAAAACGATACATTCAACAAACACAATGGCATCTTCTGTGACGCAATTAACAAACACAATGGCATTGCCTGTGACGCATTCAATAACAGAATAGGCATTGTCTTTGACGCAATCAACAATATACAATTACCAAACATAATGGGCTCTGCCTGTGATACAATTACCAAACATAATGGGCTAACTTAATCACTCACAGGCAGAAAACACAAATTTTTCTCCAACACACAGAAACCACCTCAAAACCCCACATATCCCCATAATGTATACATCTATGGATAGCTCTGATCTGGGTGAACAACATATCCAAAAATCACCCAGATCCGAGCAGGAGTTCCCGAATTCCATGGAAGTCACATTTGGCCGACCGCAAGCATGGCTTTCCTGCCCAAAACAGTTCCACAGATTTAGGCTGTGTGGCCGGTCTGTCTTCTCCTTCAAAGTTAGTATATGGGCCATATTCCTGAGGCAAGAGGCTGGCAAACAGGCCCCTCCAAAACCCAGTGGCGAGGTTATTTTCGCCACATATATATTGCTGCCAGATACAACTATAGTCCTTAAAAGGACTTTTGGGTCTATAACAAGTATAAAAACGAAAATATTGCTATTTCCATCCCTACACTATCTCTCTCTTCTGCTCTCCAGCTCTCCCTGACTAATACTGAGCCGAACACTTGTCATCGGGTGCTATATAGCAGTAGCACCCAATGACACGTTTCGGCCAGCTAATCACTGTAATGACACCAGCCAACATGGCTGGTTACAGTGAATGGCAGTTCTTACTTGCACGTTTATTGGCAGAGTAGCAGCCAACAAACGTGCTCGGAGGAGACTTGAGCATCGCGCTCGAGCACATGCGGTATTCGGCCAAACACTGCGGTGTGCCGAGCATCGCGATGCTCGAGCCGAACAAGCATGCTTGTCCAGCACTAGTCTCTAGCCAAAGATGGAAGAGATTGTCGGGAGGGGTTAACATATTTGATTTCTACAACACTTCATCAGGATCATGCAGAAAATGATGCAGACTGAGAGACTACATACTTCTTGTTTACTTTTAGCATTCATTTCTAGTTTTAGATTTTGGGGGGTACTATCTCTCCTTTGGGAGAGAGCGCCTTAGGCTACTTTCACTCTTGTGTTTAACTTTTTCGGTATTGAGATCCGGCAGAGGATCTCAATACCGGAGAAAAACGCTTCCGTTTTGTCCCCATTCATTGTCAATGGGGACAAAACTTAACTAAACAGAATGTAATGCTCTAAAATGCATTCCATTCCAATTAGTTGTGTTCCCATACCGGAGAGCAAACCGCAGTTTTATTTCCGTCAACGGATCCAGCATGACGCAATAAAAAACAGACTTTCAATGGTGTTCATGACATGATCCGTCATTGCTATGTTAAAGATAATAAAACTGGATCCGTTCATAACCGATGCAGATGGTTGTATTATCAGTAACAGAAGCGTTTTTTCTGATCCCTGCCGGATCAGGCAAAAACACAAGTGTGAAAGTAGCCCTAATGTGAGGTGTAAGGAGATTTATAGGCCATACGAACACTGACTTATGGTGGCATTAGAGGCAGAGCTTGTTAAGAGCTCATTTGTATCCCTTTCTTTCTAGGGTTAGTGTTCATTTAAGTGCCTGCTACTGTAAGTGTTTTCTGCATGCGTCCTCTCCTGCATGCTGCTGAGAGGTTGAACTTCCCCGTCCATACAGCTTACTCCTTGAACTTCCATACATACTATTGAGCGTTTTCACAAGCCTCGAGGAAAGTATCACCCTGTGTATGTAGTTATATTTATGAATGCATAAATATATGATTACATGCATGGCTATATGTAAAGGTATTTAAATGCATTTACTGTGTGTGTATATATACAGTACAGACCATAAGTTTGGACACACCTTCTCATTCAAAGAGTTTTCTTTATTTTCATGACTATGAAAATTGTAGATTCACACTGAAGGCATCAAAACTATGAATTAACACATGTGGAATTATATACATAACAAAAAAGTGTGAAACAACTGAAAATATGTCATATTCTAGGTTCTTCTTCTAGTAGCCACCTTTTGCTTTGATTACTGCTTTGCACACTCTTGGCATTCTCTTGATGAGCTTCAAGAGGTAGTCACCTGAAATGGTTTTCACTTCACAGGTGTGCCCTGTCAGGTTTAATAAGTGGGATTTCTTGCCTTATCAATGGGGTTGGGACCATCAGTTGCGTTGTGGAGAAGTCAGGTGGATACACAGCTGAGAGTCCTACTGAATAGACTGTTAGAATTTGTATTATGGCAAGAAAAAAGCAGCTAAGTAAAGAAAAACGAGTGGCCATCATTACTTTAAGAAATGAAGGTCAGTCAGTCCCAAAAATTGGGAAAACTTTGAAAGTATCCCCAAGTGCAGTCACAAAAACCATCAAGCGCTACAAAGAAACTGGCTCACATGCGGACCGCCCCAGGAAAGGAAGACCAAGAGTCACCTCTGCTGCGGAGGATAAGTTCATCCGAGTCACCAGCCTCAGGAATCGCAGGTTAACAGCAGCTCATATTAGAGACCAGGTCAATGCCACACAGAGTTCTAGCAGCAGACACATCTCTAGAACAACTGCTAAGAGGAGACTGTGTGAATCAGGCCTTCATGGTAGAATATCTGCTAGGAAACCACTGCTAAGGACAGGCAACAAGCAGAAGAGACTTGTTTGGGCTAAAAAACACAAGGAATGGACATTAGACCAGTGGAAATCTTTGGTCTGGTGAGTCCAAATTTGAGATCTTTGGTTCCAACCACCGTGTCTTTGTGCGACGCAGAAAAGGTGAACGGATGGACTCTACATGCCTGGTTACTACCGTGAAGCATGGAGGAGGAGGTGTGATGGTGTGGGGGTGCTTTGCTGGTGACACTGTTGGGGATTTATTCAAAATTGAAGGCATACTGAACCAGCATGGCTACCACAGCATCTTGCAGCGGCATGCCATCCGGTTTGCGTTTAGGATAAAATTCGCTATTCGAATATTCGCTCAACAATATTTGTCACCAGAGTTATGTTGCCCTATCTGAAGAGAGTGCTGGTACTTAATATTTATGAGCTGCAAGGTGCACCTCCCTTCCCTCACTAATTGGCAGCTTTCTCCGAAACACAGAATAGGAAGAAAACTATCAGTCATCTGCAGGATGGTTGAGGGAGCATTCATGATCAGCAGGACCCAACACTGGGCTCGAGCTGCTCAAGAGTGATTTTATGAAAAAATGTTTTTACCCCGTGGTGAATTTGGGGTCTCTGTTTAACTCTGCCCACAGATAATTGTAACAAGCTTCCACTGCAGATAAATATGAATGACTGATCCTGTCTTTTCTTTCTCAGCCGTGCTCTATGGGTCCTCGTGTATTATAGTAGCTGCCTTATCATCACTCCTAGGAGGTGGAGTCCTACAGGTACCAGTATACTAAACTAGGGGTAATAGCATAACTCCCTAACCATTGATTTAATGATCCTGACTGTAAATTCATCTTTCTCACTTATACAGGGCTCATTTACAGTGATGGGAGTGTTCAGTGGCCCATTGCTTGGGGCCTTTATGCTGGGAATGTTCACGTCTTCATGCAACACTCCTGTATGTCGGTTGTTCTACTGTATTTAAAGTTACATCGTAAAAAAAAAATCCATGTATATATTGTATTATTAGAGCAGATCAAGATGGCAGGCTGTGGGGGATCCTGGAAGAATTTTCCTGCAGCACCACCACAGGGGAAATGAAGTACTACACACTTTCCATTAAAATCAATAAGCTGTCTATGTAATGTATGGATATGCTTGGTCCTCCAGACTGGAACTGCTCTTTAGTAACTCACAATTTTGTAATATTTGAATATTTAAAATCCAAGCCATTTTAAATATGTTTGAATGTGAGACGCAGACACAGTATTGATAACTTAACTTGTTGTATTGGCTCGTTTAGCCAGCCATCCATTTAAGAGAACAATCCTGATCCCCCTGAGCATGCACAAGTTGTGAGTGGGAAAGTGCTGCCAGATACCTCCAACAAGCAGCTTATAGTATCTCCCTGAAAATTAAAGTATCTGGCAGGTGGAATCCAATTACTAGATATTATCTTCCTCAACGTCTGCCATTGAGGGAGAGTCTGGAAGCCCCCATGAGGTAATTAGTGAGTTTGCCCAACATACAAATACTGTGTATGACTGACTTTTCTGAAATGTGATATTTAATGTAGGCATTCATTAAAGGGGTATTCCCATCTCAGACATATCGCTAGTATGTGCCACCAATGTCAGATAGATGTGGGTATCACTTCTGGGACCCACTCATTTTTCCAGAACTGGCTCCTAAAGTGAAGGAGAGCTTATTGCGCAAGTGTGGCTACCCTCCATTCACCACTATGGGAGGTTTGAAAACAGCCAAGCGCTGTCTTGGCTAATTCTGCAATCCCTTAGTGGTGAATGGAGAGGTGGCCATGCATGCACAATGCTATTTCAATTTACTTCTATGGGACTTACGAAACTAACCAAGTTTGCAATTTTCGGAACTCCCATAGAAGTGAAGGGAGAGCATGCGTGCATGTGGTGTACTCTCCTTCAATTTGGGGGTCCCATTCTGGAGAAAGGAGCAGGTCCCAGATGTCGGACTTGCATCTGTCTGACATTGGTGGCATATCCTAGCGACATGCCACCAATATATGAGATGGGTAGAGCCCTTTAGCCATACGCTCTTGCTTAGGAAGTAGCCAACTTCATATTAAAATTATATGCAGGATTATATGTATTATGATATACAGTATGTTAAAATTATAAAGATAATACACTTCACATTTTATAAATATATGCCTACAGGACATTTCTATATAGACAGTGCATTTTAATAGAATGGTCTACTATAAGTTACTAAAAAAAATAAAAAATGAAATATACAGTAACTTATATATGTACAGTATACTAGTACAGTTGTCACGTTTAAAAAAAAGAAGTATGTTCTTGTAATTTTCTCTCCTTGCCTTAATAGTTTAATGGTATATTGTTTCATCACATCTCATAACAATGAATTACTATTCTTGCTCCCTAAGTCATTATCATCGCACCCGCCATTATTTAGAGAGAGCTTTCTTTAAACCACCTTCTTTAAAAAGATACCGGACCTCCTTCGCTCCCGTTCCAATGCTTACTAAGTCCCTGCTGGTCTTTACCTCCTGATGTGACAAACAGGAAATGCCTGCTCAGCCAATCACTCGAAAGGGTGGGTCACTGCTAGTCCTTGCTAGTGATGAGGTCTCTGACTCAAGGAGCAATTGTCAATTGTCATTATGAGGTGTGATAACACTACCTACTTCAAAAGTAATATAACCATCTGTCAACAAATGTATAAAGGAAAAAAAGTTTTCATGAGAACCTCCTTACTTAAGGAAACAAACAAGGAACCAGTGCCATGTTCCTGGCCACAATACATAATGTACCTCCATCACTAATCTCACTACAATGCTAGGTTTGCAAAGAACTACAGAAATACAAGGTTTTTCACATGGCAGGCACTGCTAACTGCTTAGCACTGTTATAACACTATTCACAAGGCTGGAGCTACACAGAGACTTTGGGCAAGACACAGGTTGCATGGTCAAAGATCTCAAGATTGCGTACTGTGCATCACAGAATCATAATTGTATATGTGACCCACAAATTGTGCGCCCATGACCTGTTGCTTTGCATTAGAGTACAGCAGCATTGCAATGCTGTAACCTTTGGTCACGTAATGTGCGTCATCCCCAAAGATGCCGAACACCCCCCAGCCTAAGAGAGCCAGGTATATCCAAATCAGAAGGAGAATGTAGAGTGAATCTCACAGCCTCCGTAGACATAATCAACAAGAGAAAACAGCCTTGGATTCTTCTTTGTCTGGATTCTGTATTATCAATATATGTGACTATTTTACTATAACGTATAACACCGAGACAATTTTATATAGGGATTAGGGAACCTATCACCAAGATATTCATTGTTAACTCCTTCCTAGTGCAGCCATTTTCCTTTTTTTTTTTGTTATTTATTCTCTGCCTTCGATGAGCCATAATGTTTTATTTTTCAGGGTTTGTTTTTTGAAGGATAAGTTATACCTTCTAGTGGTACCTTTTAATAAAATATATAGGGTTTTCCGGCGTTCCGTATGCAGCATAAATTACCTGTTAAAGGGGTTATCCAATCCTATAAAAGCCCCCCAACATGCCGGGCCCCCCACACTGAATATACTTAATCCGCTCCCTGCACCGTTCCTGCTCCCTGACACCAAAAACATCTGGTGTCAGGGAGCAGCAGCTAATGGCAGGCGGGGACGAGCCTCCGTAGCGTCACCCGTCCCTTTTTTTGGAGGAGATGAAGCAACCAAAAAAAAGCTAATCAGTTATTCTGATATTTTTTTTCCTGATATGGTGTTCACCATACAGGATAAATACTTTTATATTTTTAATCGTTCGGGCATTTTGTGGCGCTACCAATTATTTTTATTGTATTGTAAATGGAGAAAGAGGGGATGATTTGAATTTTTAATTCTATTTTGATATTTTAAAAAACTTTTAACATTTATTTTCACATTTAGTGTTAGCCCCCCTAGGGAACTTTAACATGCAATCTTCTTATGGTTTCTACCATAAACTGCAGTGATTTACCCTTGCACTCTATGGAGAATCAATCAGTGCATTCCTATCAAGCCCAGCCATGAAATTCATCCTTATCCAAGATTTGTTGGGTGATTGAGATTGTTATTTATTTATAATGTTAATAATATAGCTTTTTTTATCACTTATAAGTCATTCTTTTTCGTCATTATTCTTAATTGTTGTCCTTCCTTATTTCCTGTGTTCAGGGTGTGTTCTCCGGCCTCATTGTGGGAATTAGTCTAACCCTCTGGGTAGCAGTTGGAGGTACTCTTTATCCACCATCTCCAGAAATAATGGGAGTGCTGCCTACGTATGCAGAACAATGTCCTATCTATAATTCAAGTCAAGGTATCATATATGGGTTACCCCCACCAAGAAACATTACAGCTCCTATACCAAGGTGAGAGATTTACTAAGAGTAAAGTTAAAGAGGTTGTCTGATTTGATCAGTGGGGCTAAATTAACCTCGTCAGGACCAGGCCATTTTCCATTCTTTTTTTTTTTTTTCTGTTTTCCCAGTCTTCCCATTACTTTTTTTTTTTTTTCATTCACATAGCCGTATGGGACTTGTTTTTTGCTGGACAAGTTGTACCTTCCAATAGCACCATTTAGTGTTGCATACAATGTAGTGGATGACTGGAAAAATTTCAAATGGGTTGGAATTATAAAAAAATTTGGAAATGCTGTAAAACTGACCTGTTACTTTCATTCTCTGGGTCAGTACAATTACTACAATACTACATTTATATAGTTTTTCTTGTGTTCTAATACTGGAAAAAAAATAAAAAAATTTACATTGCCATATTTTTATGTGTACAGAGCTGTGTCAGGGCTTATTTTTTTTGCGGGACAATCTGTAGTTTTTCTTGACACCTCCATTCATCCTGAAGTCCCCTCCCAGCTCCTCTGACGTCATGCAGACCCTGCACTATAATCACACACAGGTGCAACAAGATGTCACTTGATTGCCCATGCGGTCTGCAATCCCTCTGCCGGCTTCAGCTTCATATAACCTACTGCACATGTGCCAGCTGTATGCACAGTTCTCCTGAACGTAAATATTAGTACAGTCACTTCCAATTCAGGAGAACTACGCATACAGCATGCGCAGTAGGTTGAAGCTGGCAGAGGGATTGTAGACTGCACAGGCACTCAAGTGACATCTTGTGCCTGAGCAAGATTACAGTGGAGGGCCTGCTTGATGTCAGAGATGCTGGGAGGGGACTTAATGATGGGGGGAGGTTCAGGGCTTAGTCAGAATGGGCGCTGGGCTCCACTAACCGCCAGGACAGTCCCTTGGCCTGTCAAGCAACAGCATTCATATGTCAGACACAGGTATATTTCTAACATACTCAAGGAGACCTCAGTGAACCTGTTGGCAGCTTAATATGAAAAATCGTGCTGACAGAATCCCTTTAAAGGTAACCTGTTATTAAGTGAAGGCAGCAAGAGAATCTGTCACCCCTGTACTAAATTGCAAAACAACTGGTTGTTATAAAATGAAATGGCAATAAAAAATGGGCAGTAAAATGACTCCTTACCTTTAGGCTAGGGCTACACGACGACACGTGTCGTGTGACAGTTTTCATAATGATAGTCTAGGTGTCGCACTGCAACATGCAACATGCTGAGACTGCGACACAACAGGAGCAACAAATCCATCCAAGTGGATTTTTCTGCGACTATTGTGTCGCAGTCGCATGTCTGTGTGCGACACCATAGAGTATTATTATAAAAATTGATGTGCGACATCAATGTCGCGCAAGACATGTTGCAGTGTAGTTGTGCCCTATGTGTTGTGCGACTTATTGTCACGCGACAAATGTCGTCGTGTAGCCCTAGACTTATTCTACAGGTCAATACCATTAAGCATTACCAAAGTTATACAGCCTTTTTTATGTTCTAAATAATTTTTATGGGGCTTAGATATTGATAACCTATTCGCAGGATAGGTCATCAATATCAGATTAATGGATTTCAAAGCCAACAAACCAGCTTGCCTGTGCAGCTCCTGGCACTGGAAACTATATACCGGATGAATCTGAAAGCGGAACACTCCATCCACTGTGTAAATGCCGTTCTTGGTTACAGCAGCTGAGCTCAGGAGAAAGAAAACAAATGTGTTGTCGAAGGCTACATGCACACGACCGTGCCGTTTTTTGCGGTCCGCAAACTGCATTGATATAACTGCCTATTCTTGTCCGTTTTGCGGACAAGAATAGGACATGTTATATTTTTTTTGCGGGGCCGCGGAACGGAGCAACGGATGCGGACAGCACACAGAGTGCTGTCCGCATCTTTTGCGGCCCCATTGAAGTGAATGGGTCCGCATCCGAGCCGCGACCCAAACAACAGCCGTGTGCATGAGGCCTAACCAGGATAAGTGACTGCATGTGCAATTCCTCCTGGATACTGCTCAAAAATACTCAAAGGCTAAAAGGAAGGGGAGCAGTTACATAATAAAACTTAACTTTTATTGTATTCAAAAATACTCCCAAGGCTGAGAGTTATAATACCCCTTACATACAAGCAAAGACAAACAAGTGTAGGACCTAAATTGGTGTGCTACCCATGGACATGGCGACACACCAGGCTAGGTGCAATCCACCCTGGGACTGAATGCGCATAAAACTGGGTACATGCAGGTCAGGACATGGGGTCCCTGAGTTCCAGTCCCATACGGAGGTGCCGGGACGGTGGGGACACTAGAAAAACACTGAATGGTCTTACCGGTTTCGTTGAGAACCTCACTATTCACAATGTATGAAAGTGTTGGTAGAAGGAGTGGTCACACAATATGGGCTTGTCGGTACCAGATGACAGTGGTACAGGCATCCGATTACTGGGTCAATTGTAGCAGTAGGGAGGCCTCAAAAAGAGAAATAAACTGTCCCTATTAAAGCCCTACATGACCTATTTAGCCCTAGTGACCTAACACGGGGTCCTCAGGAATCCCTATACGCCTTTCATCAAATGAACATATCAGAAGGCTGCTATATATACTGGAAAAGCCCTAAGAATCGTCAGGTGACACAGGGCTTGGTACTAAGCAAATCCTACTTATCTACCTGCTTTAAAGAGGAAGGGGGGGCACTTATATCATAACCCTACAATGAAAAGCAGGATAGAAAAATACTACAGTGAGGCATATGGCGTTATTCCACAATATCACTTGCAAGACATATGAACATACGGGGAACCCGTTATAAAAACGATCCCACACCGCCTACATAAATAATGGGTGAGGACTAGTACTCACAGTACTCCCGGAGAGGCGTGTCGCAGATGTCTAGGGTCGTGGGCACTGATGTTCACAGTGCCTCACTCACAAGCGTAGGCCTAACAGGCACTAAATAGCTCGCTGTATTTAAAAGGAAGGGGAGAAGGATCGGCCCCTGTCACATGATCTGGCCAACGGAGGTGCGGTTCTCAAATACAGTGCGCAGGCGCACGCGGCCGAACGGTGCCAGGGCTGCCAACAATGGGCGCAGCCTCGGTGACGTGTAAGCGTCGTTGGGGGGATGGAGCTGTTGGGAGAAATAAACAGACCCCACAGCTACTACATTACCACCCTAGATTCCTGGGGGAATGAGACCCACCAGTAGAGAACATTAGTGGCAGGGATCAAATCTATAAATCTATAAACCAAACCATAGTCAGAGAATTAAATAATGGAAAAATATCATTAATCCAGATGGAGATGCCAATGGGGAGGGGTTGTTTTTGATCTAGTGGAGGTTTTTAGAGGGCGATGAACAGTGACAAAAAGCATCCAAAATGCATCTGTTCATTCAAGCCATAGGGGTGGGAGGTGTTGAGTTTAAAAATCCAACAACACTCTTTTTTAAGGATGCGTCTATCCCAGTCCCCCCCTGTTGTGATTTTTTAACACACTCAATGCCCATAAAAGTAATAGCTGACGCAAGACCCCTATGTGCAGCGAGGACATGTCTCGCTACTGGGGTATACCTCCCATTACGTATATCTCCAATGTGTTTGCTCATCCGTTTGCGGAGCTCCATCCGGGTTTTACCCACATAGTGCTTCCCGCACTCACAAGTGAGGAGATAAATCACCCCCACAGTGCGGCAATTGATGAAATGCCGTACAATGTGGGTATTGCCCACAGGGTCCAACGCAAACGATTTGCCTTGAACCAACCAACCACAAAAACTGCAGCGGCCACACTTGTCATTCTGTCTAGCCATGTCTGTTGTCTTGCAGGGGGGCTAAAATGGCTGTGCACAAGTTTGTCCCTTAGATTAGTACCTCTTCTAAATGTCACTGAGGGATACGGACTAAGTACCTCAGCCAAGTCTGGGTACATCAGTAGGGTATCTCAGTTACGGCCCAAAATACCTTTCACTCGGGTTGCTGCTGAATCAAAGATACCTATGACCAGTATAGTTTTTTGTGAGTCATTCTCAGGGAGCGTGGTCGGGTGTAAAAGGGCAGTCCGTGTCCGTCCCAGGGCCATTTGATATGCTTGTCTCAGTGTCCTATCGGGGTAGCCACGTTCCCGAAACCTCCTTCTCATTTCATCTGCCTGGCGTTTAAACTGCCTTTGTTCAGAACAATTGTGTCTTAATTGTATGTATTGTCCAAACGGGATTCCCCGTTTTAGTGGGGCAGGGTGGCAACTGTCCCACCTAAGTAGGGAGTTTGTTGCCGTAGGTTTTCGGTAGATGGTGGTCCGCAGCCCGCCGACATCATCCCTAGAGATGGAAATATCTAAAAAAGGAAGATGGTCCTTCATAATGGTGGAGGTAAATCTGAGACCAATCGAGTTACTGTTGAGCTCATGGACCAACCCAGCAAAATCCCCTTCGGTCCCGCTCCACAGAATGAAAATATCATCTATGTAGTGGGACCAAAGGGCGATGTGCCCAGTATACCAGCTGGGCGCGTCCCCGAACACCATTGTCTCCTCCCACCAGCCCAGGAGCAAGTTCGCGTAGGACGACGCACATGAGCTGCCCATAGCGGTGCCCCTGAGCTGGTGGTATGTCCGGCCATCAAATAGGAAAAAAATCCTAGTGACAAATTCTAGTAATTCGAGGACAAGGTTGTTGTGTTCAGAGAACTGACAGCCCCTGGCTTTCAGAAAATGTGCGGACGCTGCCAGGCCCTTGTCATGGGGGATCGAGGAATTGAGTGCCTCTACGTCAATTGACGCTAGGAACCAGTCCGGTTCTATACAAATGTGCTCCAATTTCGTTAATAAATCACCTGCATCCCTCACATACGAGGGTAAAGACTCCCCACCCCTGAGACGATAGGACGTCCCCTCATGGGTAGGGTGTCCTTATGGACCTTCCGCAAACAGTAGAAGGTTGCTACCACTGGATGGGAGGGGTATAAAAACTCAAACTCCTCACCACTGATAAGTTGGACAGTCTCAGCGCTTGTTAATATCTGTTGTAATTCACTCTGGTATCTCATGGTCGGATCACTCGGTAGCACCTCATAACCCTGTCTGTCACTAAGGATAACTAGGCACATTTCCTTGTATGCCGAAGTGTCCATAAGGACGATATTCCCCCCTTTATCCGAGGGTTTAATAGTTATATTTTTATCCCCTTCTAGTGACTTAAGTACACGTCTCTCTTCCTTACTACAGTTGAACCTAGTAGAGGAAGAGTCGAGGGTGGAGAGTTCTGCAATGGTCTGTTTTACAAACACGTCAATGCATGAGACCTCCCCTACTGGAGGCCTTTTGGTGCTTTTCTTTTTCAGGTCTGTAAAGGGGACCTCCCCTCAGAGTTAATGGGCATGGTGTCCAAATTATACAGTAAATGGACATCCTCAAGGATCTCCACCAGTATGCCCAGATCACGACTTTCTTTATGGTCTTTCAACTTATAGTGCTTAAGCCACCTAAGCTTCTGAGCAAACAGGTGGATCCCTGACCCAACGAAACAAATCAAACCTCGTAGTTGGAACAAATGAGAGACCCCATCTGAGTAGCCTGTTTTCTAGTATTTTTGAATACAATAAAAGTTAAGTTTTATTATGTAACTGCTCGCCTTCCTTTTAGCGTGCAGCTCAGCTCCCAATCAAGTGAATGGGAGTTGAGCTGCAGATGCTGGAAACAACAGTGGATGGAGCCTTCTGCTTCCAGCTTCATCCAGTAGCTGCATCCAATGAATTCACTGATTAGTTTCCATTAATGGTGAATGACCGATAAAGTAGATCTGACATCAGACACCCCCACTGATATGATATTGATAACCTGGAAAACCCCTTCAATATTCTTAAAAAATAAAAACTTTGAAAAAAAAAAATGGCATCACCAAATTCAGAAACCCATAACTTGTTTATATTTCTCTCTATGGAGTTGTATGAGGGCTCTTTTTACAGGGTAAGCGGTAGTTCTATTCAATTTTAAGGGGGGGAGGCGAAGAAACAAAACAAAATGCAATTTATTTCCCTTTTACGTTGTTCACTGCACAGGATTAATAATTTCATATCTTAATAGTTCAGCCATTTTCGCATGTGACAATACCAATTATGTGGAGACTTGAACATGTAATTGTTCAAATAGTATAGAAGTCCATGGTAAAATTGCAGGGAACCGATGAGCATCAACATGGAACCTAAACTGCCCTTATTAACTTACAACTGATGTCATTGGGTTTCTAATGATGTGTTTGTCTAAGTAGTATAATGGGCATGATCGCTGTAAAACAACTTTTATTCCGCTACAGACTGTGTGCAAACACGCTTGAAGTCAAGCTTGCCTCTCTCCTTCCCACCCATTCGCAATTAATTGATGGGCTTTTTTATTTCCTTCATGTGCGAGTGCTAGAGAACATTATTATAGGGTGCACATGGCACATGTGCGAGATCTCAAGAAGGAATCGCGTGTGAAGGAAAAAAGGGAAAAAAAATCCAAAGGGGCGAGAAGGGGGCACAGCAAGCTTGACTTCAAACGTGAAAGTCGTTGCCCATTTGACTTTCAAATCCTCATTTGCATACGACCTACAACAATCATGCCCATCCAACGACTTAGACAAACACAACATTAGAAACCAGATGACATCAGCCATTTTGGTGCTCACAGGCTCCCTTTAAGCCATGCATGAGGGAGGCATTAATAGGAACTTTACTATGGCAGGCCTGGGAATCTTCAAAGAGCACCTTACTGCCATAACAACCAAGCGATTATGTCTCCGGTGAAGGGGCATTTGTTCACTGGAGGGAGTCTCATATCTCCAAATGACCACTAAGGTGCCATGATCACAATTGATCATTGCACCTGTGGCTAAATGTCTGTGATTGGAGTTTTTTAAAATTACAGACACTGCCAGCAGATATCTGCTGTGTATAACAGAAGGTACCCACCCATCTGCTATGGATCTGAGCATCTTTAAAGACCCACCAAGGGGTTAATAGTGGTCTGAGCCCTGGTCTTTTTCCTGTCTAACCAGCATGGTGAACATAATGGAAAAAAAAGTTCAAATGGCTACTTTGCCATTTTTGGGTCGCTTTACTTCCTAAACAAATTGAAGAACAAGTGATTAATAAGTCCTATATGCCCCAAAGTGTTATCAATAAAAACTACAGATCTCACAAAAAAAAGCCCTCACACAGCTCCACAGAAATAAATATAAAGAAGCTATGTGGGTCACAATACGGCAATGCAAAAAAAGTGGTATTGCTGTAATCATACTGACCTGCAGAATGAAGTTAACATGTTAGTTTTTTTACAAAAAAAAAAAAACACTAACACTATGGCGGAATTGCATTTTTTTCCAGTTCTACCCCATTTGAAATATTTTTACAGCTTACCACTACATCGTATGCAATATTAACTGGTGCCATTAGAATGTACAACTTGTCCCGCAAAAGACAAGCCATCATACAGCTGTTATAGATTTTAATAAAAAAATTGTACAGGTTCAGAGCTGAACCCGGACATATCCCCTTCTTCACCGCCTAACAGTGTAAAAATGTAAACAAAAAGGCCCTTGCTGTATCACGCATGGCAAGGGATTTTTTGTTTACATTTTTACACTGCTAGATGGAGGCTTCCACCTAGCAGTGTTCCCGGTGTCACTGGCACTAATGGGTGGCCTTTAGCCGTTTTACAGGCTAGGGCAGTGCTAAAGTGTGCCTATTAGTGCCGGTGACATCACCAGGAACACTGCTAGGCAGAAGCCTTCGCCTAGCAGAGACCTACCGTAGTTTGTCACCGGATATAATGAAAAAGCTCTTGCGTGGTTCAGCGCAGGGCAAGGGAAAGCATCAGAGTATGAAATGCTCCGATGCCAAACTCAGAGGGGCTGCCTGGGTGAAGAAGGGGATATACAGTATGTCTGAACCTGAACAACCCCTTAATGTTACAGTTTACCTACTTAGAATATTATACGTTAACAGCAAAAACTGACAACATTTGCTATTATTTGTGCCTTGCCATACTGTTCACAAATGTAAAACTGAAGTGTGAAATTGTTTCATTAATTTTTCTGCACAGGACAACCATTGCTGATGAATTCTACGCTCTGTCTTATCTGTATTATGGTGCCTTGGGCACCTTTTCTACAATTATAAGTGGAGTTCTTGTCAGCTATACAACAGGTAACATAACTTGAGATGAACGAAGTTCTCAAAAATTAAATTTGGCTGCTTCGCTGAATTTTACTTTGTCACAAATTACTTAGTCACCAAGCGCATTTCTTTGTAAATAGAGAACGCGATGAGAGTAAACAGCAATTGCGCCGCCCCCTTTCACTGAACCCCTCAGATGCCACATTCATCGTTGATCATGGCATCTGAGATCGGGCCTTTCAGGGGCTGATCAACAAAAAAAAATATATATTATATTATACTCATCCATTTGAGCGTGAAGAGGCCGCCGCAGGCATCTAACTTGAGGATCCAGCATGAAATCTCACGAGGGGAGTGATGA
The DNA here is from genome assembly GCF_014858855.1 of Bufo gargarizans. Lineage (NCBI taxonomy): Eukaryota > Metazoa > Chordata > Amphibia > Anura > Bufonidae > Bufo > Bufo gargarizans. The sequence goes on along the minus strand of NC_058080.1, from coordinate 380,419,288 downwards.
AGTCATCACGTTGACTGGCATGGTGAAGTCATATGTCCCCGCGCATGAGATTTTGTGTGGGATCTTCAAGCAAGATGGCCGCAGCGGCGTCTTCGTGCTCAAATGGATGAGGTAAGTATGATTTTTTTTTTTTTTTTACCACCATTTCAGGGGAAAATCGATTAGTTACCACAAAACACGAGGAAAATCGGCTTTGCAGCAAATCAAATTTTCCCCGAAATTCATATTGAAGTCGCTCAACATTGAACATAACACATATTCAGACATGTTTGATCACACATTCAGGATACATAAACAATGATAATTTGTTCTCTGCTATTTAGGACCTACCAAGAGAGAAACATTAGCTCATGGCCTGCTTTGGTGGGACCTAGGAACGGTACAGACTGTAAAATCAACAGAGATGCCACCCGAGGGGGAGAAGGTATGTGAACATGATAGTTTTTGTTGATACTTGTGCTATGGGGTCCTGACTAGCTTTAGTTAAAGTCCTCTGCTATTTCTGATGGCAAGAGTAGCGCAGTCTGCAGTGATCAAAAACCCTTGAGGTCCGGGTAAAGTCAGTGGAGTATATCAGGATTTGGGGAGGGGGAAATGAAATGTCTCTCAAGCTCTGGCCAACACAACTATGCATTATTACCAAAACATTACAGATGTGAACATAACCTTAAAGGGGTTGTCCAGGTTCTGCATGGACAGGTTGTGACACATGACCCAGCAGTGATGTGACACTTGGGAACATGTCACTGCTGAGGCCAGTCATTGGCTGCACATGACCCTGTCTGGGCAGAAATTGACAGACGAGGACCATAAGTGGAGTGAGGAATGAAGAGAGCCTGGGAGCGACAGAGCCAGAAGGAAGTGGTGAAGAATGGGTATATTTATTGTGCAGAATGTATAATTAACATACCTGGTGCCCTCCCTTCCCCTTTATTTATGTACAATTGCTGCCAAACCCCCAAAATAACCTATGTACAATGTGTTTCAGTAGTTTGTAGTCAGGGCAAAGAAACTGCAGGAGAGGGCTTACATGGGCGAAGTGTAAGATTCTTTATAATGCAAAAAAATATGATTTCTCTTGGGTCATGAATTTTACATCTACAGGCATATTCTTACTGTGAAAATGCATTGCGATCTGCAGGCATGACGTTGTAGAGCAGGAGGAGCTGAGCAGATTGATATAGAGTTTTATGGGAAAAAGTTCAGTATAATCTGCAATTTAAACATTTACATTTCTGCTTATTCTGATCACAACCTACATAAGGAAATGAGCCAGCAATGTACCTATAAATTATAAAAAAAATTTTTTTTTTTATCATAACACATGTTTACAATGAGTAAAACTACATGATACAAAGATAGGTGACAGAAAAGACGCCATCCCTGAGCCACAAAATGTCTAGTGGGATACACAAAGATGGCTGGAGTACCACTTCAAAATAAGCAGAGTGCATATACCAGGGATGGCCAACCTGTGGCTCTACAGCTGTTGTAAAACTACAAGTCCCACCATGCCCTGCTGTAGGCTGATATCTGTAGGCAGTCTGGGAATGCTGGGAGTCGTAGTTTTGCAACAGCTGGAGAGCCTCAGGTTGGCCATCCTGTCACGGAAGGTTTACAGAAAACTAGAAGACACAAATGAAGATCCGACTGACTTGATCCAAAACTAAGGAACAGGAGGGTAAGCCCTGTAAGAGCCCTAGCTCTCTCCCTTACTGCTCAGCCTATGCAAAAATCTCAATGGTAGAAAATTGCATATCCTCGTTCCTTGACTGTATGCACCTGAACACCCTATAATAGTGAGGGGACACGACGACCGGCTCCCTACACTTAATACGGAGGGAGTCAGGGTCTCCTAGGATCAAGCCCACAGGCAAACAGAAATAAAGAAAACAGACTTATCTTGTGGATGCAGTAGTAACAGCTTCTAGCATCAGCACACTCCAGGAAGTTGTATATACCGCAAAGTGATGCAGTATGGGAAGGGATTTAAAGGGATGCAATCAGTGCAACTACATGACAGCTGAGAGAGGCTAACGAGATGAGAAAACGAAAGCAAAACAAAAGGAACCTCAAGCAGGAGGTTCTGAAGAACATCTGTCAGAGCTTCTCAGATGACTGGTGGTGACAGTACCCCTCCTTCTACGAGTGGACTCCGGACACTAAGAGCCCACCTTCTCAGGATGGGACCTATGGAAAGCCCTGATGAAACGAGTGGCCTTAATGTCAGTCACTGGGACCCACATCCTCTCCTCAGAGACCTGAAATTCAAGATTACCATCAACCACAATCGGAGGAGGAGGCAAAGACGAGGGTACAATGGGTTGGACATAAGGTTTTAATAAGGACTTATGAAAAACATTATGGCTCTTCCAAGTCTGAGGAAGATCAAGACGGTAGGCAACAGGATTGATGACGGACAAGATTTTGTAAGGCCCAATAAACTTAGGACCCAACTTCCAGGAGGGAACCTTCAATTTGATATTCTTAGTAGACAACCACACCGGATTACCAACATTCAGGTCCGGACCAGGCACACGTCTCTTATCCGCCACACGCTTATATCTCTCACTCATGCTCTTTAGATTATCCTGAATATTTTGCCAAATAGATGACAAAGATGAGGAGAATCTGTCCTCATCAGGTAAACCAGAAGACCCCTCTCCAGAGAATGTCCCAAACTGCGGATGAAACCCATATGCACCAAAAAATGGTGACTTATCAGAGGACTCCTGACGACGGTTTTTTAAAGCAAACTCAGCAAGGGACAAAAAAGAACACCAATACTCTTGATTCTCCGCCACAAAACAGCGCAGATATGTCTCCAGATTCTGATTGACGCGCTCTGTCTGGCCATTCGACTGCGGGTGGAAAGCAGAAAAGAATGACAACCGAACCCCCAAGCGAGAACAGAAAGCCTTCCAGAATCTGGAAACAAACTGCGTGCCCCTATCAGAAACTATGTCTGAAGGAATACCATGCAATTTGACAATGTGATCAATAAATGCCTGCGCCAGCGTCTTAGCATTGGGCAAGCCAGGAAAAGGAATGAAATGCACCATTCTGCTAAAACGAGGGAGGTCCGTAATGAAGTCCATGGACAGATGTGTCCAAGGACGGGAAGGAATGGGTAAAGGAAGAAGAGGACCTGATGGCCGTGAATGAGGGACTTTGGCACGAGCGCAGGTCTCGCAGGCTGCCACAAAACCCTCAACCGACTTACGAAGCGCCGGCCACCAGAATCTCTGAGCGATGAGATCCACTGTGGCTCTTGCCCCCGGGTGCCCAGCAGGGACAGTATCGTGGTGCTCCTTAAAAATCTTGTGTCTTAAAGCGAGAGGCACAAACAACCTCCCAGGAGGACAAAGATCAGGAGCCTCTGACTGGGCTACCTGAACCTCTGCCTCCAATTCAGGATAAAGAGCAGAGACCACCACACCTTCAGCCAAAATGGGACCCGGGTCTTCAAAATTCCCACCTCCCGGAAAACAACGTGACAGGGCATCCGCCTTCACATTCTTAACCCCAGTGCGGAACGTGACAACAAAATTAAACCTTGAAAAGAACAAAGACCATCTGGCCTGTCTCGGGTTCAGACGCTTGGCTGACTCCAAGTAGGCCAGATTCTTATGGTCAGTAAACACGGTAATAGGGTGTGTGGCTCCCTCTAGCCAATGGCGCCATTCCTCAAAAGATAACTTGATGGCCAACAACTCCCTATCTCCCACATCGTAATTTCTCTCTGCGGAGGAGAGTTTCTTCGAGAAAAAGGCACACGGTCGCCATTTGGCAGTAGAGGGACCCTGAGACAAGACTGCACCCACACCCACCTCAGAAGCGTCCACCTCAACTATGAAGGGCAGAGAGATATCAGGTTGTACCAAGATGGGAGCGGAAGAAAAACTCTCCTTGATACTAGAAAAGGCCTTACGCGCCTCTACCGACCAGGAGGAAAACTCTACCCCCTTTCTAGTCATATCAGTGAGTTGTTTAACAAGAGAGGAATAATTCTAAATAAACTTCCTATAATAATTGGCAAAACCCAAAAAACGCATCAGCGCCTTCTGATTCTCAGGAAGCTCCCACTCAAGCACAGCGCGGACCTTCTCGGGGTCCATGCGAAAACCAGAAGCGGAGAGAAGAAACCCCAGAAATTGAATTTCTGGAACCGCAAATACACATTTTTCCAGTTTAGCGTACAATTTATTCTCCCGCAGGATGAGCAAGACCTGACGTAGGTGGTCCTTATGAGTTTTGAAATCAGGAGAAAAAATCTAAATGTCATCTAGATACACTAATACAAATTTCCCCATTAAATGATAAAAAATGCTGTTCACAAAATGCTGAAAGACGGCTGGAGCATTCATCAAACCAAAAGGCATAACCAAATTCTCAAAATGGCCCTCAGGGGTATTGAAGGCCGTCTTCCATTTGTCTCCTTCTCTGACCCTGACCAGGTTGTATGCCCCTCTTAGATCCAACTTGGAAAAAACTTTAGCCCCAACAATCTGGTTAAACAGGTCTGGGATCAGAGGAAGCGGATAAGGGTCACGAATTGTCATACTGTTCAGCTCCCTGAAATCCAGACATGGTCTTAAAGAACCATCTTTTTTCTTAACAAAGAAAAAACCAGCGGCAACAGGTGACTTTGAGGGTCGTATGTGTCCCTTTCTCAGACTCTCAGAGATATAAGCACGCATAGCGACCCTTTCAGGTTGGGAGAGATTGTATAAACGAGATTTAGGCAGCTTGGCGCCTGGGGTGAGATTAATAGGGCAATCGTACTCCCTGTGAGGGGGCAAGTCCTGAACACCACTCTCAGAAAACACATCCGAAAATTCAGAGAGAAAAGATGGTACAGTCTTAGTAGAAACCTCAGAAACAGATGTCGTGAGGCAATTCTCTCTGCAAAAGTCACTCCAACCATTTATTTGCCTCGCTTGCCAATCAATGGTGGGGTTATGTTTAGTGAGCCAGAGCAGCCCCAACACTAGAGGAGTAGGCAACCCGCTTAGGACGAAACATGACACATCCTCAACATGAGTATCACTCACAATCAAACGGATATTGTGAACTATGCCCTTTAACGATTTCTGAGAAAGTGGAACGGAATCAATAGCAAAAACAGGTATATCCTTTCCCAAAGTGCATACCTGGAAACCATGAGTTATAGCAAATTGATTATCAATGAGATTGACAGCTGCTCCACTATCTACAAAAATCTCACAAAAAATGTTCTTGCTCTCTAGCACCACCTTGGCAGGTAGGACAAAACGGGAACTACAAGCAAACGGAAAAGCTTCAATTTCCGCATCAACCTTGCCAATAGTAACAGATGGAATGTTTTTAGAGGATTTTTTTCTTTTTGTTTCTTTATTACTCTCAAAAACTGCCTGAATCTCCTAGAGGGACAAACATTTGCCAAATGATTTATACCTCCACAACAGAAACAAACCTTCCTATGAGAGCTGAATCCTCTATTGTCAGAGGCAAGCAAACCCAGCTGCATGGGATTGAGAGCGACTGAGACCCCGGTGCACTGAATGAGACCGCCGCACTGTCCTTGGACTGAGTATGACAGGAAGGAGTGATCTCTCCTCTCTCTCTAAGACGCCTGTCAATACGAACGGCCCGAGACATGGCAGAGTCCAAGGAGGTAGGTCTCTCATGAAAGGCAAATGCATCTTTCAATCCCTCTGAAAGACCATGGCAAAATTGACTTCGGAGTGCAGCATCATTCCAACCAGTATCAGCTGCCCATCTCCGAAATTCTCAACAGTATATCTCTGCAGACTGTTTACCCTGGCATAAAAGACGTAGTCTAGACTCAGCCAGAGTAATACGATCCGGATCATCATATATCATATATCTGACCCAGGGCTATAAAAAATTCATCCACTGAACAGAGGGGCCGTGCAGCGAAAAGGCCCAGGACTGAGTTTTATCCCTGAGCAGCGAGATGATGCTCCCCACCCTCTGCTCCTCTTCACCAGAGGAATGGGGAAGTAGGCGAAAATGGAGTTTGCAAGCCTCTCTAAAACAAACAAAATTCTCACTACCCCCGGAGAACGTATCCGGGAGCGAGATCTTAGGCTCAGAATAAACTCCATGAACGCAAGCTGAACCGGTCACCTGAAACTGAGAAACAGTTTTACGGAGATCTGCTACCTCCAATGAAAGACCCTGCATGTGTTCAGTCAAAAGTGAAACCGGATCCATGCTTGAGACGGTTTTGGCGGTTTATAATGTCACGGAAGGTGTACAGAAAACTAGAAGACACAAATGAAGATCCGACTGACTTGATCCAAAACTAAGGAACAGGAGGGTAAGCCCTGTAAAAGCCCTAGCTCTCTCCCTTACTGCTCAGCCTATGCAAAAATCTCAATGGTAGAAAATTGCATATCCTCATTACTCGACTGTATGCACCTGAACACCCTAAAATAGTGAGGGGACACGACCACCGGCTCCCTACACTTAATACGGAGGGAGTCAGGGTCACCTAGGATCAAGCCCACAGGCAAACAGAAATAAAGAAAACAGACTTATCTTGTGGATGCAGTAGTAACAGCTTCTAGCATCAGCACACTCCAGGAAGTTGTATAAACCGCAAAGTGATGCAGTATGGGAAGGGATTTAAAGGGATGCAATCAGTGCAATGACAGCTGAAAGAGGCTAATGAGATGAGAAAATGAAAGCAAAACAAAAGGAACCTCAAGCAGGAGGTTCTGAAGAACATCTGTCAGAGCTTCTCAGATGTCTGGTGGTGACACATCCCTGGCATATACAATGAAAAAATCCAGTCTGATAAATGAGCCCAGTCTAAAAAGAAGGTAACAACATTAATGATAACTCACCTATTGACATGGCGTCAACCCCAATGAGTTTTGGCATGCCTTGGTCCAGCGGTTGACGAGTTTAGTTCAGTGAGCCACCTTAGTGACTAACAGCCTTCCCTCTCTGACTGTGCATACACAGATAGCTGTCAATCACTGATATGACCGCCCACTAGACTCCAAAGCTCAGAATGAGCTGAGATTTAAATTAATAAATTATACTGAATCTTTTCCTACAAAACTATATATCAATCTGCTGAAAGTTACTTTGGTCAAAACTTAATTTGAATGCTGTACGGAGATCCGTCTCCGTACAGCATTAAAATGTATGGACTCTCGCCAGGTGAAATTCATTATTTCTGAAGTCTCTCAAGACTTCAGTGAATAACTTCAATTTTTAAACTTGAAAACCATTTTAAAACCTGAATCTGAGGTCTGCTTCGGTACCGAGCTACAAGCCGATTTAAAAATCGATGAAGTTATTCACCGAAGTCGGAGCCCATACATTTGAATGCTGTACGGAGACAGATCTCTGTACAACATTCAAATTAAGTTTTTAGCAAAGCAACTTCGGATCTATGATTCGAAGCTCGCTTGACTAAACACTAATTATGATCAGCATTTATTAAAATTGAGGAAACGTTTTGCTTGTTACAAGTATTAACCTTGATTTTTATGATTGATCTACATGTTTCCATCTGTGTTATTTCATTAAAGAGGACCTTTCACCACTCCTGACATGCCTGGTTTATTAGCTACATGCATTCCAAATGTAATAACAATTTTGGGGCATCTTTTCTTATGGCTCTGTGTTGTGCCATTCCTTCATTATTTCTACTAGAAGTTATGAATGAATTTCTAGCAGTCTGCAGTAAGGGTACAGAGGGTGGTAACCAGTTGAGGGGGGGGGGGGAGGTGTACCTGCACAGACTGACTCTTTCCAATCAGTGCTGCCATTTTCAGATTGTGCAAGGAAACCCCCCATCCCCCAACTGGTTACCACCCCTCTGTACCCTTACGGCAGACTGCTAGCAATTCATTCATAACTTGTGCTTGAACTAATAAATGAATGGCACAATGTAGAGACATAAGAATAGATGTTCCAGAATTGTTATTACATGGGGAGATACATGAAGCTATTAAAATAGGCATGTCAGGAGAGGTGACAGCGGTCCTCTTTAAGGTACAATGTTAAGCGGTATTTTACTGTTAGGCCTCTTTCACACGGCGGTTGCGGAAAAATGTGCGGGTGCGTTGCAGTAACACGCACAATTTTTCTGCACGAAGGCAAAACATTGTAATGAGTTTTGCACGCGCGTGAGAAAAAGCGCGCATGTTTGGTACCCAAACCCGAACTTCTTCACAGAAGTTCGGGCTTGGGATTGATGTTCTGAAGATTGTATTATTTTCCCTTATAGCATGGTTATAAGGGAAAATAATAGCATTCTAAATACAGAATGCATAGTAGCGCTGGACGGGTTAAAAAAAAATAAAAAATAATTTAACTCACCTTGATCCACTTGATCACGTAGCCCGGCATCTCGTCTGTCTGTCTTCTGTGCTGTGTGTAGCAACAGGACCTGTGGTGACGTCACTCCGGTCATCACATGATCCATCACCATGGTAAAACATCATGTGATGGATCATGTGATGACCGGAGTGACGTCACCACAGGTCCTGTTGCTGCACACAACACAGAAGACAGACAGAAGAGATGCCGGCTACGCGATCAAGTGGATTAAGGTGAGTCAAATAATTTATTTATTTTTAACCCCTCCAGCGCTATATTACTATGCATTCTGTATTCAGAATGCTATTATTTTCCCTTATAACCATGTTATAAGGGAAAATAATAATGATCGGGTCTCCATCCCGATCGTCTCCTAGCAACCGTGCATGAAAATCGAGCCTGCGTTACGTGAAAAAGCCTGCGTTACTATGGAGCCTGCGTTACGTGAAAAATGCACAAAATAGGACATGCTGCGATTTTCATGCAACGCATAAGTGATACGTGAAAATCACCGCTCATGTGAATAGCCCCATAGAAATGAATGGGTCGGGATTCAGTGCGGGTGCAATGCGTTCAACTCATGCATTGCACCCGCGCGGAATACTCGCCTGTGTGAAAGGGGCCTAAGATGTTTTGTGCTGAATTTGAAAATGACTGATGTATTACAACTCTAGAAATTCCAAGCTACAGAGAAGAGAGATGTTTACTACTCTACAATTCAGCCTAACCCTGAATTTCCAAATACTGAGAATAATTGCTTCATGTTGAAAGCAGACCCCACCTTTTCCCAGAAGATAGAGCCAAAGCATCTTGAAGAAAACAGCTGCTTTACTTTTTGGCCTTTAAACAAAGTTGACAGAGAGTCATATATATGATTTTCCTGAGGATAGGCCATCAATATTGAACTCCAAGAAAAATCTTTACTCTTTTTACTGTACTGTATACTGTGAAATTTAAGAAAGTGGAACTTTTATTTGTATTTGTTTAAAAAAATGTATTAGTTCAAACTAATAGCAAACAAAAATCTAAAATAAAAATATAATGTGTTCTGAGGTACAGTATGTTTGATTCTGTTTAAGACACACACTGTTGCACAACAACGATACATAATAAACTACACTGACTAAAAATATAAACGCAACAATTTCGGTTTTGCTCCTATTTTGCATGAGCTGAGGTCAGAACAAGCCTCCGGAACGTCAAGTACGACCGAAATACTAGAGACAATGAAACAAACAGGAAACCCCAATGTACTGCCACGAACAGCGGGAGAAACCCACTGTGCCACTGACTAGCCATACTCTGGAGGGGCGTAACTAAGCAACTACCCAAACTTCACTAGAGCCACCGATGGTGAGGATAGACTAACCGTCGGAAGTTGCCCGGGACGACTCCAGAGCGTAAACCAGGCAGTGGCAGCAGGAACCAGAAGGTACCAAAGGTACCAGCAGTACATTGAGCAGGCAAAGACAGGGCATGGCAATTCAGAATACCGATAATAACATAAACCAGAAATAGCAAGAACAGAAACCAAACATAGGCAGACATAAGAGAACAGAACACTAGGAGCAGTAAAGGCTGCCACAGACGTAAGCAGAACGGGCATGGACAGACAAGAACAGGAACAGATGCAGATACGCTCTGCTAGGCACTCGGACGCAGATACAGCTCTTCTAAGCGCTCGGACGCAGATACAGCTCTGCTAAACTATGGACAGATTCAGATACAGACAAGAACAGGCAAAGATATAACATAGCAACCAAACGGAAACATCAATGCAGAACAAGCAATATCACACAGAAACATAGACAGACATGAACAGCAGCAGGGACCCCAAGGGTCAGTAGCAAGGGGCAAACACATCATAACCAGGAACAGAACAAACAAGACTGACCATGAGACTCCACACTCACAGGCTGAAGTAGCCAATTAATGAGCACACCTGCAAGGACACACCCACGGAACATCAGAGGGGAGTTAATCCTTTCAGAACTAAATGGGAGGTACTACAAGCAGGTCAGAGTTAACAGAAACCGCAGCACCGAAAACTGCAGTACCGGACGTTGCCAATAGCAACCGTCCTGAAATACCCTCTAGGAGATCATACTGCCAAGAAGAGAGAAAAGTACACGGATTGCGCACACCATCGTACCATCGCCAGCACGCAGCCCTGAGCAACCAGCCTACAGAGGCGGCAACCTGCAGCCGCTAAGCTCGGGAACGTGCAGCCAGCCGACACGGCAACACAGTCACAGTGAGGCAAAACGTAACATAAAAGATCTGAAACATTTTCTACATACACAAAAGACCCATTACTCTCAAATATTGTTCACAAATCTGTGTTAGTGAGCACTTCTCCTTTGCCAAGATAATCCATCCTACCTCACAGGTGTGGCATATCAAGGTGCTGATTAGACAGCATGAATATTGCACAGGTGTGCCTTAGACTGCCCACAATTAAAGGACACTCTGAAATGTGCACAGTTTTCCCTTACTGGGGGGGGGGGGGGGTCAGAAAACCAGTCAGTATCTGGTGTGGCCACCATTTACCTCACGCAGTGCAACACATCTCCGTCGCATAGAGTTGATTAGGTTGCTGATTGTGGAATGTTGGTCCACTACTCTAGGACACTCTGAAATGTGCAGTTTGATCACACAGCACAATGCCACACATGTTGCAACGTTTGAGGGAGCATGCAATTGGCATGCTGACTGCAGGAATGTCTACCAGAGCTGTTGCCCATGCAGCGAATGTTTATTTCTCTACCATAAGCCGTCTCCAAAGGTGTTTCTGAGAATTTGGCAGTACATCCAACCGGCCTCACAACCGCAGATCATGTGTAACCACACCAGCCCAGGACCTCCACATACAGCATGTTCACCTCCATTATCGTCTGAGACCAGCCACCCGGACAGCTGCAGCAACAATCGGTTTGCATAACCAAAGAATTTCTGCACAAACTGTCAGAAACCGTCTCAGGGAAGCTCATCTGCACGCTCGTCATTCTCATTGGGGTCTGGATCTGACTGCAGTTCGTCGTTATACCCCACTTGAGTGGGCAAATGCATACATTCGATGGCGTCTGGCACATTGGATAGGTGTTCTGTTCATGGCTGAGTCCCGTTTTTCACTGTTCAGGACAGATGGCAGACAGCATGTGTGGGTGAGCGGTTTGCTGACATCAACATTGTGGATCGAGTGGCCCATGGTGGCGGTAGGGTTATGGTATGGGCAGGCATGTTATGGACAACGAACACAGGTGCATTTTATTGATGGCATTTTGAATGCACAGAAATACCGTGACGAGATCTTGAGGCCCATTGTGTTGTGCCATTCATCCACGACCATCACCTCATGTTGCAGCATAATAATGCACGGCCTCATATTGCAAAGATATGTAACAATTCCTGGAAGCTGAAAACATCCCAGTTCTTTCATGGCCAGCATACTCACCGGACATGACACCCATTGAGCATGTTTGGGATGCTCTGGATCGGCGTATACGTCAGCATGTTCCAGTTCCTGCCAATATTCTGCAACTTCGCACAGCTATTAAAGAGTAGTGGACCAACATTCCACAATCAGCAACCTAATCAACTCTATGCGACGGAGATGTGTTGCACTGCGTGAGGTAAATGGTGGCCACACCAGATACTGACTGGTTTTCTGACCCCCCCCCCCCCCCCCCGTAAGGGAAAACTGTGCACATTTCAGAGTGTCCTTTAATTGTGGGCAGTCTAAGGCACACCTGTGCAATATTCATGCTGTCTAATCAGCACCTTGATATGCCACACCTGTGAGGTAGGATGGATTATCTTGGCAAAGGAGAAGTGCTCACTAACACAGATTTGTGAACAATATTTGAGAGTAATGGGTCTTTTGTGTATGTAGAAAATGTTTCAGATCTTTGAGTTCAGCTCATGCAAAATGGGAGCAAAACCGAAAGTGTTGCGTTTATATTTTTGTTCAGTGTGGTTTCAGCACGGCCTGTTGCCGCGTCCCCTCTGCAGTGCTACAATGCTTCCAGCTACTGACTGATGTCTGACTGGTGCTGCAAAATGAGAATTCAGAGGTGGAAGTGGAGGTGGAGAAGGGGGGGTTGCAGCTACTAATGTAGGTGGTGGTTGAAATCCTGATATAAGTAGGGCCCGCAATCCTTGGCGTCGTTAGCACCTGTGCCATCCAAGGGTACGACTCACTCCTGGCCTTCACAATGTTCACCCAGTGTAACGTCAGGGAAATGTAGTGTCCCTTGCCACAAGCAGTTGTCCATGTGTCAGTGGACCTTCCCAATAACTGCGCTGGTCAGAGCACAGGTGATGTTACAGGACACATGCTGGTGTAAGGCAGGGATGGCACAGCAGGGAAAAATAGTGGCGGCTGGGGACTGAGTAACGAGGGATGGCCACCATCATCAGGCTGCGGAAAGCCTCTGTGTCCACAAGCCTAAATGGCAACATTTCCAGCACCAGCAAATTGGAAAGGTGCGCATTTAGTGCTATGGCCTGTGGGTGGGTGGCTGGGTATTTGAGCTTTCATTCAAAGGCCAGGGGTATGGACATCTGTACGCTGCGCTGGGACACAGAAGTGGATGTGCTAGATGATGGTGTTTGCAAAGGTCCAGGTGCATGGCGGGAGGCATCTGGGCCTGCATCTTGGACAGGAGATTGGCCAGCACATAACACAGGGGAAGAGGAGGCAGTGGTGAGACCCGCAGACACCTATTGTAGACCCAGGCATTTATCCCACCTATTAGGGTGTTTTTATGCCATATGGCAGATCATGCTGGTGGTGGTGAGGTTGCTAGTGTTCACGCCCCTGCTCATTTTGGTACAGGTTGTAAATTACAATTATTTTATCGTCTGCACTTTCCTCAAAAAAGCGCCAGACTGCAGAACACCTACCCCTTGGCAAGGGAGATTGCTGCAAGGGGGTGCTCCGGGGAACAGTTGCAGGCCTGTTTGGTGTGGCCCGCCTTCTCCCTTTTGCCACCCTACTGCCTCTTCCAGCCTGTTGCGGTGCTGCGGATCCTTCCCCCTCTGTACTGTTGTCCTTGCATGGCTTGCCACCTTCCCAGGTTGGGTCAGTGATTTCATCGTCCATCACCTCCTCTTCCACTTTCTCACTGTGGTCATCCTCCTGACTTGTTGACCTAACAAGAACCTCACTTATTGACAACTGTGTCTCATCCTCATCATGAACCTCTTCAGACACTAATTGCGGTTGACTTATTGGCAACTGTCTCATCATCATCATCCACTTCGTGAAACACTAATTGTCCTTCCACACTGTCATCTTTTACTGACTGTGGATGCTCAAGAGTTTTGGAATTAGTGCACAAGATCTCCTCATGTCCCTCTTCAAGCGGACTTCGTGAGAGGGCCAAATAAAGGAATGGCAATGAAAAGAGCTCCTCGGAATATCCAAGTGTGGGATAACTTGTTTGCCAAGAAACTCCATGGTGGGAGGAAGGTAGATCAGGGTGAGGATTCTGTTGACCAGACTCTTAGCTATTGAGACTAGACTTTGTGGAAGACAGGGTGGTGCTAAACCGACTGGAAACATTATCTGCTGCAATCCAACCGACCACCTGCTCGCACTGGTGTGACTTCGAGAGTGGTGTCCTGTGCCGCCCTGCAAACTGGGACATGAAGCTAGGTATTGTGGATGAGTGTGTTGCTTATGCTCTGGCAGCAGGCACAGTTTCACTACGCCCAGGGCCAAGGCCTCTGCGTGCACCATCAGCACCACGGCAACTTCCCAGTCCCTTACTGCGCGCCTTTAGCATATTAAATAGTATATATGCTTGCAAGTATGTCACACGTACAGTAGCGCAGGTTTTGTAAGTGTATGTGCAAATAAATTAAACTGAATGTCCCAGATATTTAGGATGTGCAAAAGTTATACAGGAGATGTAGCACAGGTAATGTCGCTGTCACCAGCGGAAATTTTTTTTTTATGAATGTCACAGATATTTAGGATGCTTAAACGTTATACCGCAGATGAAGCACAGGTAATGTCGCTGTCACCAGCGGCGAAAAAATTAAACTGAATGTCACTGATATTTAGGATGCTGAAACGTTATATAGGAGATGTAGTGCAGGTAATGTCGCTGTCAGCAAAGGCAAAAAAATTAAACTGAATGTCACTGATATTTATGATGCTCAAACATTATACAAGAGATGTAGCACAAGTAATGTCGCTGTCACCAGCGGCGTAAAAATTTAACTGAATGTTACATGGACAGTGACATACCAGAGGGGGGTGTATTTTGCAGCGGTTAGGCTGTTAACACAGTGGATCCGGGCCGGCTCTTACTGGGAGCAGGCAGATATGCGGGCGGGTGCCTGTCTCCCCACGGTCCAGGCCAGGTTTTGCAGGGAAGGGTTAAAACCCGACCAGCAACAAGGGTGTGGTGCTCAATGTGGAGCTTCTGTGTTCTCTGGCTGTGAGAGTGAGAAGTGGAGGTGAGCTGGGCTGTGTGCTGAGGCCTGTAAAGGAGTGTGCAGGAACCCGCAGCCGAAGCCAGGAGGGACCCGTGTTCCGTGGCTAGAAGCCGGACCCAGGGACTTACTTCACCAAGGAGTGCTGCGGACCGCAATGTACGGGCACCGACCGCGGGGCAGCTGCATGCAGATCGCGGAACCATTCACTTAAATGGGGTCCAAGATCCGCACTGCAAAAAAGTACTTTTTTGCGGTGCAGAGGCACGTACAGTAAACCCACAGAAGCACTCCATAGTGCTTCCAATCCGTGCCTCCGTTCTGCATCTCCCGGACCAGTTCAAGTGAATAGGTCCGCGATGCGGGGTGCACACGGCCAATGCCGGTGTATTGCGAACCCCCTGTATGCGACCCGCGATACGGCCATGGCCAGGCAACACTCATGTGCATGAGCCATTATTCATTGTATGGAGCATGCCGTGACAAAATGTTAAATATAGAGACCCCTGCATCAGCTTACGGTACATAATAACTTGAATTTTTTCCATCTCACCAATGCTTGAGCAGCATTGAGCTTGAGCAAACAGTAGAAGTTATCATGTGCAGTTCCCTTAAAAGGCCTCATGCACATGGCCGTGGCCTGTAAAAAGTGGGTCCGCAATATGCAGGCACCTGCCGTGTGCTCCCCGCATCACAGATCCATTCACTTGAATGGGTCCACAATCCAGACATGTTCTATTTTTTTGCGGTGAGGACGGATCACGGACTCTTTTAAGTTGAATGCAAATTGTAGTCCCCAATGCATGGAACGGCCGCACAACAGCCTTGTGTATGGGGCCAAATGCTGATGTTATATACTTACCTTGTCTGACAAGTAGATTACGTCTGGTGTTGTCCTTGTTCAAAGCTGAACAGACATATCCCATTTAGCTGTGAATCCAGACTAGTGTTGAGCGCGAATATTCGAATAACAAATTTTTATTTCAAATATCGCAACTTTGAGATTTCACGAATATTTAGAATATAGTGCTATATATTCGCAATATTGAATATTAAAATGTTTTTTTTTTCGTTTTTTTTTTTCATCTGAAAATATGATTCATCCCTGCTTCTTGCTTGTGGGTCAATGAGTCATTGGCCCACAAGCACTTGAAGCTAGAAGGAATCACGTTTTTAGATGGACAAAATATGACGAATATCGTAAATAACAAATATATTCGCTATATTGCTGTATTTTCGTTTTTTAGAATATTCGTCCTATTCTAAACCAAGAATCTCGAATAGTTGTAATATTCGAGTTCACGATTTAAACTGAAAAATCGTGAAGGTAATATGTCCTAGAGTGTGCCCGACCGCATGACGTCATTTACTTTGCGACGATAAAGTTTTTTCAAAGTATTTCCTGACAGTCTCCAGACACTCGCAGACAGTACAATGTGCTCTGCAAAGATCATAAGACACCGCTTTATATGATAGCCGTAAGTAATATTGTATTACAGTACTTTCGCATGAATATCAGAACAATTATTATATGTAGATCGAGTCTAGCATAATATTCGTAAGTACGAATATTTTCTACAAACCGGATTCCAAAAAAGTTGGGACACTATACAAATCGTGAATAAAAACTGAATGCAATGATGTGGAGGTGCCAACTTCTAATATTTTATTCAGAATAGAACATAAATCACGGAACAAAAGTTTAAACTGAGAAAATGTACCATTTTAAGGGAAAAATATGTTGAATCAGAATTTCATGGAGTCAACAAATCCCCAAAAAGTTGGGACAAGGCCATTTTCACCACTGTGTGGCATCTCCTCTTCTTCTTACAACACTCAGCAGACGTCTGGGGACCGAGGAGACCAGTTTCTCAAGTTTAGAAATAGGAATGCTCTCCCATTCTTGTCTAATACAGGCCTCTAAGGCTGAGTTCACACGAGCGTGACAGATTTGGTCCGGATGCGTTCAGGGTGCGTTCAGTTAAACTCGCACCATTTTGCAAGCAAGTTCAGTCAGTTTTGGCTGCAATTGCGTTTAGTTGTTCAGTTTTTTCCGCGCGGGTGCAATGCGTTTTGATGCGTTTTTCACGCTCGTGATAAAAAACTGAAGGTTTACAAACAACATCTCCTAGCAACCATCAGTGAAAAACGCATTGCATCCGCACTTGCTTGCAGATGCAATGCGTTATTAACGCAGCCCCATTCACTTCTATGGAGCCAGGGCTGCGTGAAAAACGCAGAATATAGAGCATGCTGCGATTTTAAAGCATTGCAGAAGTGATGCATGAAAAAAAACGCTCATGTGCACAGCCCCATTGAAATGAATGGGTCAGGATTCAGTGCAGGTGCAATGCGTTCACCTACTGCATTGCACCCGCGCGGAAATCTCGCCCGTGTGAACGCAGCCTAAAGCATTGCAGAAGTGATGCATGAAAAAAAATGCTCATGTGCACAGCCCCATTGAAATGAATGGGTCAGGATTCAGTGCAGGTGCAATGCGTTCACCTACTGCATTGCACCCGCGCGGAAATCTCGCCCGTGTGAACGCAGCCTAACTGTTCAATCGTCTTGGGCCTTCTTTGTTGCACCTTCCTCTTTATGATGCGCCAAATGTTCTCTATAGGTGAAAGATCTGGACTGCAGACTGGCCATTTCAGTACCCGGATCCTTCTCCTACGCAGCCATGATGTTGTGATTGATGCAGAATGTGGTCTGGCATTATCTTGTTGAAAAATACAGGGTCTTCCCTGAAAGAGATGACGTCTGGATGGGAGCATATGTTGTTCTAGAACCTGAATATATTTTTCTGCATTGATGGTGCCTTTCCAGACATGCAAGCTGCCCATGCCACACGCACTCATGCAACCCCATACCATCAGAGATGCAGGCTTCTGAACTGAGCGTTGATAACAACTTGGGTTGTCCTTGTCCTCTTTGGTCCGGATGACATGGCGTCCCAGATTTCCAAAAAGAACTTTGAATCGTGACTCGTCTGACCACAGAACAGTCTTCCATTTTGCCACACTCCATTTTAAATGATCCCTGGCCCAGTGAAAACGCCTGAGCTTGTGGATCTTGCTTAGAAATGGCTTCTTCTTTGCACTGTAGAGTTTCAACTGGCAACGGCGGATGGCACGGTGGATTGTGTTCACTGACAATGGTTTCTGGAAGTATTCCTGAGCTCATTCTGTGATTTCCTTTACAGTAGCATTCCTGTTTGTGGTGCAGTGTCGTTTAAGGGCCCGGAGATCACGGGCATCCAGTATGGTTTTACGGCCTTGACATTTACGCACAGAGATTGTTCCAGATTCTCTGAATCTTCGGATGATGTTATACACAGTTGATGATGATAGATGCAAAGTCTTTGCAATTTTTCACTGGGTAACACCTTTCTGATATTGCTCCACTATCTTTCTGCGCAACATTGTGGGAATTGGTGATCCTCTACCCATCTTGGCTTCTGAGAGACACTGCCACTCTGAGAAGCTCTTTTTATACCCAATCATGTTGCCAATTGACCTAATTAGTGTTAATTGGTCTTCCAGCTCTTCGTTATGCTCAAATTTACTTTTTCCAGCTCTATTATTGCTACTTGTCCCAACTTTTTGGGGATTTGTTGACACTGTGAAAATTTGAATCAACGTATTTTCCTTTAAAATGATACATTTACTCGGATTAAACGTTTGATCTGTCATCTACGTTCTATTACAAATAAAATATTGACATTTGCCATCTCCACTTCATTGCATTCAGTTTTTATTCACAATTTGTTTAGTGTCCCAACTTTTTGGGAATCCGGTTTGTATATGAATCCGAAATTTTTTTTCTTATGAATTTTTTTTATTTTTTATGGTAAGAGTAGATAATACAGATTGGTGCACTAAGTATTCTTGTTACATCACAGCACTATGTTTGTAGCATGTATGTATGGACAACAAATACATTTCTATCACATAGCACGTCCATTTTCCTCCTGTCACTCAATATATACCACACACTATATATGGTACTATACAATATATACCATACACACACATATATATATATATATATATAATATTTTATGTCCATGACCTTTCTTTGTCTCACCGTATTTGCTGGTTCATTTAGCGTTACCCAGGGTGCACCACGGGGATGCAAACCAGCTGTACACCCAATACCATACCGTCACTTCACTAGACAAGTACATCGCAGCTTAGCTGGCCAATATCCGATTGCTCACTCAGACCCCACACACATAGAATCGCAATACAATCCGATCTTATAACGGTAACATTCAATCTAATATTTCCCCTCACCCATGACGGCACCCTGTGCGACTCAGGACTCAGGACCTCCCATCAGGACAGGAAACCTGAGAAGATAAAAAGGACACACCTCCACCCAACACCAGTTCAGGTTTCCTGTCCTCCGGATGGGAGATCCTGAGAAGCAGCGCAAGTCGCTGCAGAAGACGTACCTCCAAGACACCGGAGCTGGGGAAGGTCTGTGGCTGTGTGCCATAGGAAGTCCTATCCCTGGAAAGCGGTAGTTCTGTGGCCGTGCCGGAAGCCGCTCCCCATAAGTCTGCCTGCGCCTGCCCTCTCTCCGGCCCTGCGGGGAGCCGCTGTGGCAGTGTTCATATGCTCTTCCTCGCTCTCCCCAGTTCAAAGATGGCGCCCGCGCGTCCGTGCGCTTATGCGCATGCGCGGGGCCGTCTCTTGGCGATGACGTCGGGGGGGGCAGGGCTTCACCAGTGCAGGACCTGGAAGTAGAGGCCGGAGCGCGTCCTTTAAAATACAAATACGGCGGCAGGTTCAGGCAACCAGCTGGGGCACAATTTGGATGTGCTGTGTAGCGATCCTGTTTCAATCATGTCGGAGCCTACAGATGGACGCGCTGAACCCCAGGAACCCTTGAAGCCTGCAAGTCCGGTACTGGTCTGAGGATGGGGAAAAAGGAAAAACTTCAATGGGTGAGAGCGTTCCTTTTTATTTCTAATGTGGTGTTTCATATGATTGTTTCTTTTTAGATCCCTAAGCCACCTAAAAAGTCGTCTTCCAAGACAAAACACAGGGAATGTGCGGAATGTAAAACGTCCCTATCTGCATCTTATCAGAAGGCGTTATGCTGAGCGAGTATAGATAAACTAGTAGCAGAGCAATCCCAGACCCTCACTAAGTCCATGAAGTCTATTATCAAGGCATCCTTCAGAGCATTCAGTAAAAGCCGTGCCAGGTCCCCAGATAAACCAGGGAGGGATACAGAGTACGACAGTATAGAGTTGGACTCATCCGATGATGGTGGAGAATCTGGACAACTTTTTTCTAGTAATTCCAACTCTTCGGATGAAGATTATTCAGGGAGATCCTTCTTTTCCCCTGAGGATACGCAGTCGTTACTAAAAGCGGTCAGAGCAACCATGCAGTTGGAAGACGTTAAGCAGACCAGATCAGTTGCGGACCAGGCCTTTCAGGCATTAGGCCCTAAAAAGCATAGGGTCTTCCCTATTCATGAAAACATGCAAGCGATCATTAATAGAGAATGGAAAAATCCTGATAGGAAATTTTTCTTACCCTCCTCGGTGAAAAGGAAATATGCTTATGAAGAAAAAGTCTCCTCCAGCTGGGATAGGGCCCCTACGGTAGATGCTCCAGTCGCTAAGATAGCAAAGAGATCTGCCCTCCCCTTTGATGATCTGGGTTGTCTTTTGGACCCGTTAGATAAGAAAGCAGACATATACCTAAAACTGGCGTGGGAAACTTCCGCTACTTGTCTTAGACCCGCAGTTGCAGCCACTTGGGTATCCCGGTCCTTAAGATTGTGGATTGAACAGCTAGAGGCACATCTTAAAGAGAAAAAGCCTAGGGAGGAACTCTTAGCTTCTCTTCCCACCTTTGCTAAAGCAGCAGATTTTTTAACGGATGCTTCTACGGATGTTATGCGCTTTGCCGCCAAATCCTCAGCTATGACGAATGCGGCAAAAAGAGCCATTTGGCTTAGATCATGGAATGGTGACCAGGGGTCTAAGGCCAGACTCTGTGCCCTTCCGTGTGAGGGCGAGATTGTTTGGGTCCTCCCTGGATGACATCTTGAAGAAGGCATCGGCAAGAAAAAAGGATTTCCTGTCCCTCAGAAGACCCCCTTTTTTCGTAAGCCCCAGCAGGGTTTTAGAAAACAGAGGGGTAAGCCATACGATAGGAAGGAAAGGGATAGATTTCAAAGAAAAACTAGCGGCTTCCTTTTTAAATCCCAGGATAGCAAACCAAAGGACAAGCAATGACGCCAGACTCCAGGTTGGGGTAAGATTCTCTGCTTTTCTCCCGGCTTGGGCGAACGTCACCCAAAACAAGTGGGTTTTGGGAAAGATAGCGGAGGGATTCAGGTTGGAGTTCCGCTCCTATCCCCAAGCTTTTTTTCACCCACACTCCAACTCCGAAGGATCCTCTAAAGTCCACAGTTCTGGAGAGAGAGGTTCAGTTATTGTTGGACAAAGGGGTTGTTTGCCAAGTCCCAAAGAAGGAGGAGGGCAGGGGGTTCTACTCCCCACTCTTTTTAATAAAGAAACCCAACGGTTCCTTTCGGATGATTCTGAACCTAAAACGGCTAAACAAATTCCTGAGATACAAGAAATTCCGGGTGGAAACTATAAAGACGACTTTAGACCTGTTATACCAAGGTTGCTGGATGGCAAGTATAGACTTAGAGGATGCCTATTATCACATCCCAATTCATTCTTCCTCCCAAAAGTATTTAAGAACGGCTGTTCAAGTAAGGGGCCAACTTCTACACCTGCAATACAGGGCACTCCCGTTTGGGGTCTCTCAAGCGCCGAGAATTCCTTCGATCGTCTGGGATAGTAGTAGTACCCTATCTGGACGATTTTTTGGGAGGGAGCTGTTACAAACAGAGCTCGTCCTGGTGTGCTCTCTGTTGAAGGATCTGGGGTGGAAGATGAATCAGGAGAAGTCTTGTCTAACCCCTTCTCAAATTTGCACCTTTTTAGGAATGCAGCTAGATTCCATGGCTCAGAAGACATTCCTCCCTCAGAAGAAAGTGTCCTCAACAATACAGCATGTTTGGTTCCTTTTCCGGTCCTTCCGATGTTCCATCAGAGAGGCGATGGCAGTACTGGGGCACCTGACGGCTACAATTCCAGCCGTACCATTTGCACAGATCCACACAAGACCGTTACAGTCAGACATCTTGAAGAATTGGAATGGTCTTCCACAAACACTAGAGGAAAAATTTCATCTCTCCTCCAGAGCAAGGTATTCCCTTCTGTGGTGGATGTCCGAGAAGAACCTCTCGGTAGGAATGCCTTGGTCCTTCATGGAACCCATGCTGATAACGACAGACGCCAGTCCGTGGGGTTGGGGAGCTCATTCAGAGGGAAAATACTGGCAGGGAAGATGGGATTTAAGAACCCGGGACTGCACGTTAAATTACAAGGAGCTCAAGGCAGTAGAAAGAGTACTAAAGGTGGCAGTTCCAGATGTCACCAACAGAAAGTTGGTCTTTTACTCGGACAATTCAACGACAGTGGCCTAGATAAATCATCAGGGCGGAACAAATTTTCAAAATAGCAGAAGACAGAAACCTGGTCTTATCCGCAATACATTTGAAAGGGAAAGAGAACACGGTGGCCGACTTTCTAAGTCGACTAGAACTCAGTCAGGCAGAGTGGAGTCTGAACGAGGAGATCTTTTTCCAGATTGTAACAAAGTTTGGGACCCCAACTATAGACCTCTTTGCCACCCGAAAAAACAGGAAGACAAAGAGATTCTTCTCCCTAAATTACACAGAGAATCCTACAGCGGTAGACAGTCTGGCTCAGGATTGGAGCCAGGAACTCGGCTATGCCTTCCCACCTATTTCCCTAATTCCGCAGGTTCTGAAGAAAGTGCGGAGGGAGGGAGCCACCATAATCATGGTAGCCCCAAAGTGGCCCAAGAGAGTCTGGTACTCCTCCCTCTTAAGTCTAGCCAGAAGCCCTCCCTGGGTGATCCCTCCAAGGGAGGATCTACTATCCCAGGGGCCCGTATGGTATCCCAATCCGGGGATTCTTCAATTGGCAGTATGGAGATTGACAGGGACATCTGGTTGAAGAGAGGGCTTTCTAGCAAGGTTGTTTCCACCCTTCTAGGTAGTGAAAAAACTTCAACAGCCAGGAAGTATAATAGGGTTTGGAATATCTTTTCTTCCTTTCTAGGTTCTAGCCCTGATCCATTTAGTCCTCCTGAAATGCCTAAGATTTTAGACTTTTTACAAGCAGGGTTAGACAAAGGGCTCAAGGCCTCCACCTTAAAAGTCCAGGTGTCGGCCTTGAGCTACTTTTTTGACTTCCAATTAGCAATCCACCCGTGGGTCAAGCATTTCCTTTCTGCCGCTGCCAGAATCTGTCCTTCTGTAAGACCTCTTTCCCCTCCTTGGGACCTGAACAGGGTCTTGACGGCCCTAACCGATAGACCCTTTGAGCCCTTATTAGAGGTCCCAATTGACATCTTATCCATTAAAATGGCTTTCCTCCTGGCTATTACCTCTGCTAGGAGGATCTCGGAGATTCAGGCCTTCTCGGCATATCCGCCTTATACTATCATCCAGGATAACCAAATAGTTATCAGGCCCCTGCCTTCTTTCCTCCCCAAGGTTGTCTCTGATTTTCATAGGAGCCAAGACATTGTGTTGCCTTCCTTTTTTCCTAACCCCTCCAATAGCTCGGAAGAAAAGTTTCATTGCCTGGATGTTAAGAGATGCTTGTTAGTCTGTTTAGATGTTACGGCTCCTTGGAGAAAGGACGAGAACCTCCTGGTCCAGTTTTTAGGAGGAAATAAGGGGAAAAAAGCATCCCGTGGGGTTATTGCTAGATGGGTGAAGAAGGCCATAGCTAGGGCTTATATTTCCCTGGGTCTCCCCCCTCCTTCTGGTTTTGGGGCCCATTCTACTAGGGCAGTGTCTACTTCGTGGGCTGAGAGAGCTGATGTATCTTTAGCTCAGATTTGCAGGGCGGCTACCTGGGGCTCCCCGCATACCTTTCTCAAACATTACAGATTGCAGCTCCATTCTGATGCCTTTTTTGGGGAAAAGGTCCTTCAGGCTGTTGCCCCCCTAGGTTCTACTTATAGTTTATCTCGCACAGGGTGCCGTCATGGGTGAGGGGAAAACAACATTGCTTACCGGTAATCGTTTTCTCGATACCCATGACGGCACCCGATATTTCCCTCCCCATGTAGAGATATATATATATATATATATATATGGCATTTTGCCCGGTCTATATGAAGTAATATAGATTGAAAAAATAAAAATAAATAAAAAAAAACCTTTGTCACTTCTCTCCGGAGAACAATTTATTTCTTCCACTGGTGTTGGGTGGAGGTGTGTCCTTTTTATCTTCTCAGGTTTCCTGTCCTGATGGGAGGTCCTGAGTCGCACAGGGTGCCGTCATGGGTATCGAGAAAAACGATTACCGGTAAGCAATGTTGTTTTCCCCTTTAAAGACGTAACTACTATTTGCTGGTTTGTTGAAGACATATGTTTTAAAACTTTGAATGTAAAAAATTGGAATTATATGCTTGCATCTTTATCTTGCAGCGTTTGTTGGTGCGGGGATACGCCCTTACCAAGAAGAGAGAGGAGAAGCGGGCCATCCTGAGGTCTCTCCGTGCCGAGTTGTATATGAAATTCTCCTTGTGGCACAAAGATCGAGAACTACAGAAGAAGTGGTGCGATATAAAGAGGTTTAAGCCCAATCTTTTAAAGAGATGAGCGAACGATTATGTCCAGGTACAATATTTACATGACTTTTGTATCTCTCTCTACAACACTATGTAATGTATATATTCAGTTATGCTGCTAATCTGTACAGATGTAGTTGGGATAACACACAACCTCTTAACTCATTGCATTATCTTGAAACAAAAGACATTTAAAAAAAATAGCGTAACGCATTTAATTGGATTTTGTTTACATAACATGTCTCCTAAAGCATGTGTGTTAAATCTACTACATCCGTATTTCATCCCTTTAAAAATGATTACTTAATACCTTGTGTAACACGTACAAAATCATCCGCTTACATCATACATCTCTTCCTCGCTGTGATTGTATATATATATAGTTATACACACAGCACGGTACAGGTTTATGATGTCACCGGATGATTTTATACGTTTCACAGACACACATACACATATATATGTATTTCTTTTTGTTTATATATACATAAACTGCAAACATCATTCAGTATTTTGTTGAAAGGCCCCGTCCATTACATACATCCCCTATGTAATTTGCATGGGATTATAGATTATATATATATATATATATACAGACGTGGACAAAATTGTTGGTACCCTTTGGTCAATGAAAGAAAAAGTCACAATGGTCACAGAAATAACTTTAATCTGACAAAAGTAATAATAAATTAAAATTCTATAAATGTTAACCAATGAAAGTCAGACATTGTTTTTCAACCATGCTTCAACAGAATTATGTAAAAAAATAAACTCATGAAACAGGCATGGACAAAAATGATGGTACCCCTAACTTAATATTTTGTTGCGCAACCTTTTGAGGCAATCACTGCAATCAAACGCTTCCTGTAACTGTCAATGAGACATCTGCACCTCTCAGCAGGTATTTTGGCCCACTCCTCATGAGCAAACTGCTCCAGTTGTGTCCGGTTTGAAGGGTGCCTTTTCCAGACTGCATGTTTCAGCTCCTTCCAAAGATGCTCAATAGGATTGAGGTCAGGGCTCATAGAAGGCCACTTTAGAATAGTCCAATTTTTTCCTCTTAGCCATTCTTGGGTGTTTTTAGCGGTGTGTTTTGGGTCATTGTCCTGTTGCAAGACCCATGACCTGCGACTGAGACCAAGCTTTCTGACACTGGCTAGTACATTTCTCTCTAGAATTCCTTGATAGTCTTGAGATTTCATTGTACCCTGCACAGATTCAAGACACCCTGTGCCAGACGCAGCAAAGCAGCCCCAGAACATAACAGAGCCTCCTCCATGTTTCACAGTAGGGACAGTGTTCTTTTCTTGATATGCTTCATTTTTTCGTCTGTGAACATACAGCTGATGTGCCTTGGCAAAAACTTCGATTTTTGTCTCATCTGTCCACAGGACATTCTCCCAGAAGCTTTGTGGCTTGTCAACATGTAGTTTGGCATATTCCAGTCTTGCTTTTTTATGATTCGTTTTCAACAATGGTGTCCTCCTTGGTCGTCTCCCATGTAGTCCACTTTGGCTCAAACAACGACGGATGGTGCGATCTGACACTGATGTTCCTTGAGCATGAAGTTCACCTTGAATCTCTTTAGAAGTCTTTCTAGGCTCTTTTGTTACCATTCGGATTATCCGTCTCTTAGATTTGTCATCAATTTTCCTCCTGCGGCCACGTCCAGGGAGGTTGGCTACAGTCCCATGGATCTTAAACTTATGAATAATATGTGCAACTGTACTCACAGGAACATCTAGTTGCTTGGAGATGGTCTTATAGCCTTTACCTTTAACATGCTTGTCTATAATTTTCTTTCTGATCTCTTGAGACAGCTCTTTCCTTTGCTTCCTCTGGTCCATGTCGAGTGTGGTACACACCATATCACCAAACAACACAGTGATTACCTGGAGCCATATATATAGGCCCAATGGCTGATTACAAGGTTGTAGACACCTGTGATGCTAATTAGTGGACACACCTTGAATTAACATGTCCCTTTGGTCACATTATGTTCTGTGTTTTCTAGGGGTACCATCATTTTTGTCCATGCCTGTTTCATGAGTTTATTTTTTTACATAATTCTGTTGAAGCATGGTTGAAAAACAATGTCTGACTTTCATTGGTTAACATTTATAGAATTTTAATTTATTATTACTTTTGTCAGATTAAAGTTATTTCTGTGACCATTGTGACTTTTTCTTTCATTGACCAAAGGGTACCAACAATTTTGTCCACGTCTGTATATATATATATACACACACACACACCCCAGTTAACTAACCACATAAACCACTGTAGCGGAGCCATAATGCGACATAGTCTTTGTCCGCCGGTATTAAAAGGGTTTATTTCGGGATCAAGTAGTTCGAACAGGAAGGAAGCACAGCATCATTAGTAAATAAAACCATTAACGAATATCCCATCACTCTACCCAATAACTGGACGACAGACAGTATCAGGAGCAGGACTCTGTTTAATGCCACATACCCTACTTTTATGCCCCTCTCCCATGCAAGGGAGACACCTACAGAAAATTATCCATTCTTTAATCACAGACTGGTTACAGGCCACACATCGTTCCCCTCAGTCTGAGAAGTAATTTAATCAACAATCCATTTGAGACATCCATTGTAGCCATTGTGTTTCTACCGCACAACCAGACGAATGCTCAGCGGGTGACATACTGATTAGGGAATTAAACCTAACATAGTAAATCCATTCAACAGTACAGGTGAAACATCCATTGTAGCCGAAACGCAATCCACTACAACCACTAATGAAATGCAATCTTAAGGGAGATTTTTATCTTTTAGTTGTAATATGATGATTTGACATGAAAGACTGCCTTTAAACACTGAATATACCAACGATAAACTCTGCTTAAATAAAATATTAAAATTTAGTCCTCTCTCCGCCTTTCTGCAATACACTTTAGCCCTCCGTCTAATAATCAAGTGACCGTGAAAACTAAATCAACAGGGAGGGAGAGCGTACTGGCAGCAGATCTTCAAAATGCGGCTTGGCAGACAGTATAACGCCGGCAGACACAAAATATTATATACCCAACATAACACCATCCAATAACCCCTTATCTAATTTCCAAACAGTTGCTTGTTTTCACTAAAAGTCAATAACCCAGCCACAATACCATGGCAGCAGATCTTCAAAATGCGGCTTGGCAGACAGTATAACGCCGGCAGACACAAAATATTATATACCCAACATAACACCATCAAATAATCCCTTATCTAATTTCCAAACAGTTGCTTGTTTTCACTAAAAGTCAATAACCCAGCCACAATAGCATAAAGGACACCTTCCTAACAAATCCCTTGTTACCTCGTCCTACCTTGGCTAGTTTTACCCATCTGGAACACTGGTTTTTAAATGTTATATAACGCCAAAAAGAGGCAAATACACTTTGTGGTTTATCATAATCCTATGCAGATCCCTCCATACAGTATATGAATTTCTGGATCTTTAACTTTGTTCTGATTTATGAGTTCTTTGTCAAAATTCTTAACATTCTGTGATTACAGGGGTTCTCGTTCCATCTATAAAGAGAGGACCGAGAAAACCTGTGCTGAATGTGGTGGTGATGGAGGTCTCCACCACAGATGAGGATTCAGAAGAGCAGGCAGGACCCTCAGATGATGTAGCGGCCCCTCCACCACCTGATGGCCATATGATGGCTACATATAAAGGTCATGAGCCAGGACCCTCCCAGGAGCTGCAGCCTCAGGTGACAGACACACCTGATGTGGGAGAAGAGGTGGAAGACGGTGGACCCTCC
Source organism: Bufo gargarizans (assembly GCF_014858855.1). Classification (NCBI taxonomy): domain Eukaryota; kingdom Metazoa; phylum Chordata; class Amphibia; order Anura; family Bufonidae; genus Bufo; species Bufo gargarizans. The sequence goes on along the minus strand of NC_058080.1, from coordinate 380,391,004 downwards.
CAGCCACCACAAGAACCCCCACCACTCCAAATGATGAGAATGAGGAGGATGTTGTAACCAACCCCCACCAAGAGGGTAAATATGTGCACATCACAAATTTAATTCTATATCTATACCACGATGATGCCAGCATGCGAGAAACGCAGAGGCTGATGGCCAAGATGAAGGCACAGCACCTCAAACAAACGAGGGACATGTTTATAATTTATAACCAACTTAAAAAGTTGCCATAGAGGCATGTTTGTTAATAAATTATTTTTTGGTTCTGTTCTAATGTCTGCATTCTTTCATATTGTTCTGTGTTAGCATATTTTTTCTGTCCTGATCATATTAAGTTTAGCGTACACCGTACTCTCCACTGTTACCTTAACCTGCTGCTGCTGTCTGTCCTGATCCGTATGACTTTGCACTAGGACTCAAGGGGCCTTCCTGCAACCTGATAACTTTAAATATATATCTAAAAAAGGATGTATGTGTGTGTATATGTATGTATGTTCTGCAAAAACTCAAAAACGCAACCATCAAATTCAATGAAACTTTGTATAAACATCCCTTGCTACCTGGAAAGTAATATTGCGGGGGTCTCAGCTCTCTAGGACATACTGTTCCCAAGATATTCCCAAAATATCACCTGCATTAGCCAATACAAGCCTGCCTCCAGCCTTTCACTTAAATCCTAACTGCCAAATGACGGGCGCAGTGGAGTTCACAGTTAAAGGGCCGTTCACCGTGACACTCACTGTTAAAGGGGCGGCCATTGCTAAAGTCACTGTTATTTAATATAAATTTGCAATAAATAAATACCCAAGCAACGCTGGGTCCACAGCTAGTTTATGTATTAAATAACAATATCAAACATACGAAAGCAAACGATTAAACGTAATAAAATATTTATTTACAAATAGAAAGTATGTAAAATGTGGCGAACTTTGAAATTCTTTCTGGATGTCCAGCAACTCCTTATTCCTTATCTTTCTCTGCTCCTCCAGCTTGCTGAATTCAGTATCCAGCTGACGCTTAGCTGCTGTAACCTGGCTTCAAGTAGCCGGATTTTATTTTGTTGGGCTTTTATAGCCAGCATTTCATTGGCTTCAGCTTTCTGATGCTCAAGGAGCATTCTTTTCAGTTAGGATAAAAAAATAAATGACAATGACTTTCAATTATGATGAAGGCAGTTAGTGGTTTGTGTGGAGTTTGTTACAGTACTGTCCATTTACAGAACAAAATTTTTTTTATTACACTTAAATTATATAGTTGGTTATTTAGCATTTCAATATAGTATAATGTTATTTAGTGGGTTAATTAATGCAAGTTCATTAGAGTATAATAGTATTTAGTTGGTTTCTTTGAGATGAAAGAAGAATCTACACTTTCGTGTTGCTAAGGCATTTCTGTTGCCCATGGTCAATATGAATAACACATGAAAGTTCTCATCTTAAAATATAACTTCTAATACAAAAGAGCTATAAGATTTTTTGAATGCAAATTGAAAACAAAACTTTTTTTTAAAGAAATTTTGGACACACTACAAGATCTACAGGGAGTGCAGAATTATTAGGCAAATGAGTATTTTGACCACATCATCCTCTTTATGCATGTTGTCTTACTCCAAGCTGTATAGGCTCGAAAGCCTACTACCAATTAAGCATATTAGGTGATGTGCATCTCTGTAATGAGAAGGGGTGTGATCTAATGACATCAACACCCTATATCAGGCGTGCATAATTATTAGGCAACTTCCTTTCCTTTGGCAAAATGGGTCAAAAGAAGGACTTGACAGGCTCAGAAAAGTCAAAAATAGTGAGATATCTTGCAGAGGGATGCAGCACTCTTAAAATTGCAAAGCTTCTGAAGCGTGATCATCGAACAATCAAGCGTTTCATTCAAAATAGTCAACAGGGTCGCAAGAAGCGTGTGGAAAAACCAAGGCGCAAAATAACTGCCCATGAACTGAGAAAAGTCAAGCGTGCAGCTGCCAAGATGCCACTTGCCACCAGTTTGGCCATATTTCAGAGCTGCAACATCACTGGAGTGCCCAAAAGCACAAGGTGTGCAATACTCAGAGACATGGCCAAGGTAAGAAAGGCTGAAAGACGACCACCACTGAACAAGACACACAAGCTGAAACGTCAAGACTGGGCCAAGAAATATCTCAAGACTGATTTTTCTAAGGTTTTATGGACTGATGAAATGAGAGTGAGTCTTGATGGGCCAGATAGATGGGCCCGTGGCTGGATTGGTAAAGGGCAGAGAGCTCCAGTCCGACTCAGACGCCAGCAAGGTGGAGGTGGAGTACTTGCTTGGTATCATCAAAGATGAGCTTGTGGGGCCTTTTCGGGTTGAGGATGGAGTCAAGCTCAACTCCCAGTCCTACTGCCAGTTTCTGGAAGACACCTTCTTCAAGCAGTGGTACAGGAAGAAGTCTGCATCCTTCAAGAAAAACATGATTTTCATGCAGGACAATGCTCCATCACACGCGTCCAAGTACTCCACAGCGTGGCTGGCAAGAAAGGGTATTAAAGAAGAAAATCTAATGACATGGCCTCCTTGTTCACCTGATCTGAACCCCATTGAGAACCTGTGGTCCATCATCAAATGTGAGATTTACAAGGAGGGAAAACAGCACACCTCTCTGAACAGTGTCTGGGAGGCTGTGGTTGCTGCTGCACGCAATGTTGATGGTGAACAGATCAAAACACTGACAGAATCCATGGATGGCAGGCTTTTGAGTGTCCTTGCAAAGAAAGGTGGCTATATTGGTCACTGATTTGTTTTTGTTTTGTTTTTGAATGTCAGAAATGTATATTTGTGAATGTTGAGATGTTATATTGGTTTCACTGGTAAAAATAAATAATTGAAATGGGTATATATTTGTTTTTTGTTAAGTTGCCTAATAATTATGCACAGTAATAGTCACCTGCACACACAGACATCCCCCTAAAATAGCTAAAACTAAAAACTAACTAAAAACTACTTCCAAAAATATTCAGCTTTGATATTAATGAGTTTTTTTGGTTCATTGAGAACATGGTTGTTGTTCAATAATAAAATTAATCCTCAAAAATACAACTTGCCTAATAATTCTGCACTCCCTGTAAATAGTCTTCTATAGACATATCCGTGGCACCAGGTCTCGGAGATGCCATCAATTTAAAGACAATAATATGTACTCAGCCCCTTATCTGTAAGATAATAAATGCCCATTCATTCCGCCATGTCTCTCTTCTTATTGTATATATGACAGATGAAGGGACTGGTGAGTTCTTGGAAGCTCACTATGTGACATATTAATTATTATTTTATGGCCATTAAAATGTATCAAGCCACCACAACTCTTATTTTGTATTTATTAAAGAGAGCACAGAATTACTTTGTTACAGTAATGTAATGTTTAATGTGAATTAGTTAGATAGATTTTATGGTTTTAATGTAGATTACAGAGTTATTGTACTTTAAAAAAAATCTATTTCTCAACCTTTCGCTATTTTAAATCATTTTAGGCCCTTTTTCTTATAAACATCGTATGGATATTTAATTATATAGCTGTGTGCACATATTTACCCTCCTTCTCCCCCTCTTCTGGAGGTGGGGGAGAGGAATCCCCTGGCTGCGATCGTCCTGGATCAGGTCCAGGCTGCTCCTCCTCTGCTCTCCTAGAATTTCTGTATCTCACAGAAGGAACGGGAACCCCTGTTGTCACAGAATGCTAAGAATTTAGACAATCAACTCATAAATCATGACAAAGGTAAATACAATTTTTTTTAAATCCTATATGGAGGGATCTACATGGGATTCTGATTATTCACACAGTGAATTTGCCTCATTATGGGTTTATATCACATGCCAAAACCAGTGTTGCAGATGGGTAAAACTGGCCTAAGTTAAAAAGTAGTATGACGTAACGGGGGTCATTTGATGGTATTATGTTGGGTATATTATATTTTTGGTCTGTCATCGTTATACTGTCTGCCCAGCCGCATTTTAAATATCTGCTGTCTGTCTTCACTCCCTGTTGATTTTGTTGTCACGGTCACTTTATTAATAGAAGGAGGGGTAAAGTAGCTTGCAGAGAGGTGGCAAGCTGACTAGATTCCTATATGTTATTTAGGCACTGTTTAGCGCTGTTCTATTCAGTGGTTAAAGGGAGTCTGTCATGTAAAATCCTATTTTACTCTACTAACATCCTGATCTCCCTTACCTTACCCCTATTACAATATTACCTTTCATATAGCATTTAATTTGTGGTTTATGAGGTTAATTTACTGGGTGGGGTGTGTGTGTGTGTCTATATATACAGTACAGACCAAAAGTTTGGACACACCTTCTCATTCAAAGAGTTTTCTTTATTTTCATGACTATGAAAATTGTAGATTCACACTGAAGGCATCAAAACTATGAATTAACACATGTGGAATTATATACATAACAAAAAAGTGTGAAACAACTGAAAATATGTCATATTCTAGGTTCTTCAAAGTAGCCACCTTTTGCTTTGATTACTGCTTTGCACACTCTTGGCATTCTCTTGATGAGCTTCAAGAGGTAGTCACCTGAAATGGTTTTCACTTCACAGGTGTGCCCTGTCAGGTTTAATAAGTGGGATTTCTTGCTTATAAATGGGGTTGGGACCATCAGTTGCGTTGTGGAGAAGTCAGGTGGATACACAGCTGATAGTCCTACTGAATAGACTGTTAGAATTTGTATTATGGCAAGAAAAAAGCAGCTAAGTAAAGAAAAACTAGTGGCCATCATTACTTTAAGAAATGAAGGTCAGTCAGTCCGAAAAATTGGGAAAACTTTGAAAGTGTCACCAAGTACAAAAACCATCAAGCGCTACAAAGAAACTGGCTCACATGCGGACCGCCCCAGGAAAGGAAGACCAAGAGTCACCTCTGCTGCGGAGGATAAGTTCATCCGAGTCACCAGCCTCAGAAATCACGGGTTAACAGCAGCTCAGATTAGAGACCAGGTCAATGCCACACAGAGTTCTAGCAGCAGACACATCTCTAGAACAACTGTTAAGAGGAGACTGTGTGAATCAGGTCTTCATGGTAGAATATCTGCTAGGAAACCACTGCTAAGGACAGGCAACAAGCAGAAGAGACTTGTTAGGGCTAAAGAACACAAGGAATGGACATTAGACCAGTGGAAATCTGTGCTTTGGTCTGATGAGTCCAAATTTGAGATCTTTGGTTCCAACCACCGTGTCTTTGTGCGACGCAGAAAAGGTGAACGGATGGACTCTACATGCCTGGTTCCCACCGTGAAGCATGGAGGAGGAGGTGTGATGGTGTGGGGGTGCTTTGCTGGTGACACTGTTGGGGATTTATTCAAAATTGAAGGCATACTGAACCAGCATGGCTACCACAGCATCTTGCAGCGGCATGCTATTCCATCCGGTTTGCGTTTAGTTGGACCATCATTAATTTTTCAACAGGACAATGACCCCAAACACACCTCCAGGCTGTGTAAGGGCTATTTGACCATGAAGGTGAGTGATGGGGTGCTGTGCCAGATGACCTGGCCTCCACAGTCACCGGACCTGAACCCAATCGAGATGGTTTGGGGTGAGCTGGACCGCAGAGTGAAGGCAAAAGGGCCAACAAGTGCTGGGAACTCCTTCAAGACTGTTGGAAGACCATTTCAGGTGGCTACCTCTTGAAGCTCATCAAGAGAATGCCAAGAGTGTGCAAAGCAGTAATCAAAGCAAAAGGTGGCTACTTTGAAGAACCTAGAATATGACATATTTTCAGTTGTTTCACACTTTTTTGTTATGTATATAATTCCACGTGTTAATTCATAGTTTTGATGCCTTCAGTGTGAATCTGCAATTTTCATAGTCCTGAAAATAAAGAAAACGCTTTGAATGAGAAGGTGTGTCCAAACTTTTGGTCTGTACTGTGTATATATATATATATATATATATAATGTGTGTGTGTATATATATATATTGTAGAAAGGCACAAGGGATTATAATAGATGGAAGATATGTGTCACCGCGGATCCTGGCCTCGTTGAAGTAGGAGCCACTAGTGCATGGACATGGTCAATATGAAAACACATGAAAGTTCTCATATTAAAATAAAACTTCTAATACAAAAGAGCTATAAGATTTTTTGAATGGAATTTGAAAACACTACTTGACTGTCACGGCTGAGGATGGGGAAAACCCTTAGCCATGCGATGACGGAAGATGTTGGTCGCTGCAAGGCCAGGACAGGAATCAGGTCACCTCCTATCAATCCCTAATTCTGACCCTGTCTCCTAGCCGTATGAGCCGACCCTGATGGTAGGAGGGCTCATACTCCGGAACCTAATATTCCTACTAGCCCTCAGGGTGGCCCTGGACTAGGAGCTGGGTAGACAACCTGTTCCTCCTGGACACGGAGAAACAGGAGTCTAAACTGGCCAAGCTGCAAGGTGATAAAAACATGAACAGCCTATGGATATGGCAGGAGGATGAAAAGCACTTCCACACCTACCTGCCACAGACACACTGACTGGATCCCGTGCGCAACAATCTGATGTCCACACCCAAACATAAATGGACACAGCACACACACACATCAACACACAGGAACCCAGATCCATAGGTGCATTAAACATGAAAGAGAAAACAACATCAACTAAACATCATGTATAACATTTATGACCACAAGGGTGGCCCTCACTGGCAGATGGTAAAAGACCAGGAGGATGACTTCAGCAACATGCCTGAAGTACCCATCAGACATCAGGTCTCAACTGAGGCTAAATAGCCCATGTTGCCACACCCACACAGACACACCCAGTGCACAAACACTAAGAAGGAAATTAACTCTTCTCACACGAGGGAAGGGAAGACAGCCACCCAAAGGGGTCGTGCACCCATAAATAAACCTCATGCATAAAAAGAGAGACAAGGCACACCTACATAGACAGGTTGCCAGGTGCAACCGCATGCACTTACAGCAAGCTGCCTAGCACCAGCTCAGGCTGATATGCTGCCACATAATGTTTCCAACGGCAACCACAGGCGAGCCAACATACTTCAGCCCTCACCTGTGATTGACAACCAGACCAGACCACAGGCAACTGCATGCGGTCACAGGAGTCATGACCATGGTTGTGACATTGACACTTCGAAGACTGGATTTAATTTTCAACAGGGATTTTGGACACACTACAAGATCTAAATAGTCTTCTATAGACATATCCATGGCACCAGGTATCGGAGATGCCATCAATTTAAAGACAATAATATGTACTCAGCCCCTTATCGGCAAGATAATAACGGAATTATTATGATGGTCTTTGATATGTTTGTATCTTATATTTCAAATGCCCATTCATTCCGCCATGTCTCCCTCCTTATTGTATATATGACAGATGAAGGGACTGGTGAGTTCTTGGAAGCTCACTATGTGACATAGTAATTATTATTTTTTGGCCATTAAAAGGTATCAAGCCGCCACAACTCTTATTTGGTATTTCTTAATGAGAGTACAGAATTACTTTGTTATAGTTATGTAATGTTTAATGTGAATTAGTTGGGTAATTTATGGTTTTAATGTAGTTTACAGAGTTTTTTTAATTTGATATTTTTTTTCTATTGCTGCTCCTCCTCCAACTCTTCCTCCTCACCCGTTGCGACCACCTTCTTTTTAGATTTTATGTGTCTCACAGAAGGAACGGGAACCCCTGTAATCACAGAATGTTAGGAATTTAGACAACTCATAAATCATAACAAATGTAAATATAATAAAAATTCCTATATGGAGGGATCTGCATGGGATTCTGATTATCCACACGGTGGATTTGCCTCATTTTGGTGTTATATAACATGCCAAAACCATTTTTACAGATGGGTAAAACTGGCCTAACTTAAAAGGTAGGATGACGTAACAGGGGTTATTTCATGGTATTATGTTGGGTATATTAATGTTTTTGGCTGTCATCGTTATACTGTCTGCCCAGCCGCATTTTTTATACAATCTTACCTTTCATATAGCATTTAATTTGTGGTTTATGAGGTTAATTTACTGGGTGGGGGGGGTGTGTGTGTGTGTATATATATATATATATATATATATAATTTATCGTAGAAAGGCACAAGGGACTATAATAGATGGAAGATATGTGTCACCGAGGATTCTGGCCTCGGTGCAGTAGGAGCCACTAGTGCATATGTCCGCAGCAGTTACTGACGGACACTTTGGTAGTTAGCAATGCTGTGAAAAGCTACGGGATGGTTCTTATTGGGAGTAGTCATAGAGTTGGACGGGTGACTTCTCTACACAATCCAGGCCAGGTTTTGAATGGCTTACAAAAGTCAGCCAGCAGGGTCAGGTGGGGGTGATTACATGGCTGATGGTGAAGCTCTGGATGGCTGGGTGTTTGTGTTTGGAACTGAGTGAAAGACCAGAGGGTCTCTGCTGGGATACAGAGGACAATGCAAGATACTCTGTGGGGTTTACGGTACTGTACCTTACTTGTGTGATTGTTTTTTCTTTAAGCGTCGGCTGGAGTAAGCCGATTAATGCTGCCTGTTGATTGTTTGTGTGCCAACAATAAAGGACACTTGTTATTTTAAGATTTCACCGGAAAAAGGCTGCTGTGTATTTATATGACGGCTACCATTTGGGAATCCCTACAATATATATACTAGTCAATGACCCGGCGTTGCTCTTGTATTTATTCATAGCAATTTTATATTAAATAACAGTGACTTTAGCGATGGCTGGCCCTTGAACAGTGACTTTCACAGTGACTGGCCCTTTAACAGTGAGTTTCATGGTGACCGCCCCTTTAATGTATGTAATGGTCGGGGACTTTGACCTGAATACTGAATCATGTTTACAGTTTATGTAGATATAAACAAAAAGACCTATATATATTTATGTGTGTGAAACGTATGAAATCATCCGGTGACATCATACATCAGTCACTGCTTGAGAGGTCTCCATCCTCGAGGAGACACACATCTATGTATCGCCCCACTTTCGCCATGTGCTGAGGTGGTGGCGATACATAGATGATATTTTTTTGATTTGGACTGGATCTGGGGATCAACTCTTGGAATTTTTTTTTTTTCTGAACACCATAGATGTGGATATTAAATTCACTTTGGAACACTCTAATAAACAGATACATTTTCGGAATACACTACTGACTTTTAATAGTGCACACCCCAGAGCAATGGTAAAATCCTTTCCACTTAGTCAATTTTTACGTGCTAAACGTATTGTGAGTAATGACCAGGAACTGACTGATACACTGGACATTATGTCACAATCGTTTAAGGATAGAGGCTTTCCTTCACCATTACTACATGAACATCTAGATACTATACAAAGAAGGTCCCATACTGAGTTGCTAAATAGGAGGAAATTAACTAGGAAGAGCAGTAACAGGATTCCATTGGTCACGGTTTACACTGAGGATAGCATGCATATTCGACAGATTGTCTCACGACATTGGTCTATTCTGAAAAGTGGACATGATGAGATTGAAGAATTCATACTTCTTCCTCTCATGTCTTTCAAACGAGCAAGAAATCTGAAGGATAAATTGGTGCACACCGATATAGGCCCACAACGTCCAATTGGTCAAACATTTTTACGCTGTCCTAAACTAGGAATCTTTCCCTGTTTAAACTGCGTAAATTGCCGCTACATGCATAAGGGTAGCTTCTTTTTGCATCCCATGACATAAAAGAAGTATCCGATTAAACATTTTCTGACATGTGATTCGGCGTTTGTTGTATATATACTTTGGTGCCCATGTCAACTGCTATATGTTGGGGAAACATCATTAGATTTTAAATCGAGAATCAATCAACACAGATACACGATTCTAAAGAAACGTTTAGATCTCCCAGTCCCCAAACATTTTGTTGATCTTGGACATCAAAAAAGAGATTTGAGATTTATGTTAATAGATCATATTCCCACTCCTCAGCAGGGTGGAAACAGTCACTTTAAAAAAAAAGTGAGAACCAATGGATCTCCAAACTGAACACATTAAAACCTCAGGGACTTAATGTAGACTATAGACCTTGGATATTATCCTGATTGGGTTATTCGGATGTTGCTGGCTTTTTGTTCTTGGGCACATGTACTAGTGCCCCCTGTTTTATACAGTGGTTATATGGAATTAATTAATTGTTTGTTTTGTTTTTTACTCTCTTGCAGCTTATTATTCAGGAGTGGTCCTTAATGTGAAGGGGGAGCGTTGGAATGAGATTGATGGATAGGAGGAAGCACTGAAATTTGAATCTAACAATCTAATTTCTACAAGAATAAAGTTATTACTCTATATATACATTTGTAATTATTATACTGTCCCGACCGCTAGTGATTTATCATATATACTTTGCAGCCATATGCCGTTTGCTGTGGGTTTGGGCTTCTCTGGTCGGTGCACAGGTTCCGTGTTGGACATCGCGACAGCATGTGAGTCATTGACTCTTTGTCCGATTGGCACCGGTGGGTGCCCCACTTTTGTTGGGGTTTCACCTGGAGATGGTGGATGGACTATTTAATCAGTTTCACCTATAGAGTAGGGACAATATCCCCATAATCTAGAGGATGAGACTGTCGACCAGTCAGATTGACTGCCAGGAGTGGCAATCTACTGACGGCGATAGCACTTTGACGGGTTTCCCTGTGTAAACAACAGGTATACTCTGGTCAGATTCCTCGTATGACTAGGGGTTATGTCCAGCACATGGATACTGTTTTTATATGTTTACAATTAATATAGACCAGTTTGAGTCATCCTACATTGATGCATTGGTCTAAAATAGATGATCTGATCTCTACTACTAATTAGATCTCTTTAGGTATTAACTATATACATCTTTGATGTATGTATAGACAGTTATCCCATCCGCCTTATTCCGGGTTGCCTCCGATCGTGGAGTGTACCCTGCGCTGCCACTTTGGACCCATGCTGTGTGCTGTGTCTGAGCACGGACCGGGTGCATACACTGGAGTTTGCCCTCCCATATGACTGAATGTCATGTTGCTCTGAAGTTGCTTGCGTTCCATTTGATCTGTGGAACGCAAGCTCAGATTCAATACACAGACGCGGTGACGTATACTGACGCTTTGCGCTCCACGCTGGAACGCAGAACGTCGGATTCATATACACATAGCGATCATGTGATCGGATTTTGAGTCACGTGATCCAGAAGCTTTCTAAGGTCCTGCGACATGCGCAGATGAAAGACCGGCACGCCAAACCCCAAACCCCTCACTGATCTCCTTCCACGCTCTCTCTAGGACCTGTCCTGTTTTGGTTTTTAAAGGTACACCTGTATGTAATTATGTTTATAGGCACACCTGTATGTAGATGTCTAGGAATTGATGAATTATGATGACCGTATGTTTAAATATGGTATTTATGAGTACACTTTAATTATATATATCTGCAGTATACTTATTGCATGATACACTCATCATGTCACTATTTACACTTTATATTTGATGTATCTGGAGGGTTATCTTTTGATTTTTGATGGTTTTATTAATTGATACTTGTTATAATTTGATTGAACAAGGATGTAAGTTGTATAAATATATGGTGGGCACTAGTATTGCTTGTCACTGCTTGAGAAAGATCCCAGGAGGAGGATCGAAACGTCGCGTGTCTGGTGAATAAAAGTTTTTTCAGATTTTACGCCTTAGAGGCGCCGTGGAATTTTTCATACTATATATATATATATATATATATATATATGTATCTATATTCTTGAATCCCATGCAAATTACGTGGGGGATGTATGTAATGGTCGGGGACTTTGACCTGAATACTGAATCATGTTTGCAGTTTATGTAGATATAAACAAAAAGACCTATATATATTTATGTGTGTGAAACGTATGAAATCATCCGGTGACATCATACATCAGTACCGCGCTATGTGTATAACTATATACAGGGAGTGCAGAATTATTAGGCAAGTTGTATTTTTGAGGATTAATTTTATTATTGAACAACAACCATGTTCTCAATGAACCCAAAAAACTCATTAATATCAAAGCTGAATATTTTTGGAAGTAGTTTTTAGTTTGTTTTTAGTTTTAGCTATTTTAGGGGGATATCTGTGTGTGCAGGTGACTATTACTGTGCATAATTATTAGGCAACTTAACAAAAAACAAATATATACCCATTTCAATTATTTATTTTTACCAGTGAAACCAAAATAACATCTCAACATTCACAAATATACATTTCTGACATTCAAAAACAAAACAAAAACAAATCAGTGACCAATATAGCCACCTTTCTTTGCAAGGACACTCAAAAGCCTGCCATCCATGGATTCTGTCAGTGTTTTGATCTCTTCACCATCAACATTGCGTACAGCAGCAACCACAGCCTCCCAGACACTGTTCAGAGAGGTGTACTGTTTTCCCTCCTTGTAAATCTCACATTTGATGATGGACCACAGGTTCTCAATGGGGTTCAGATCAGGTGAACAAGGAGGCCATGTCATTAGATTTTCTTCTTTTATACCCTTTCTTGCCAGCCACGCTGTGGAGTACTTGGACGCGTGTGATGGAGCATTGTCCTGCATGAAAATCATGTTTTTCTTGAAGGATGCAGACTTCTTCCTGTACCACTGCTTGAAGAAGGTGTCTTCCAGAAACTGGCAGTAGGACTGGGAGTTGAGCTTGACTCCATCCTCAACCCGAAAAGGCCCCACAAGCTCATCTTTGATGATACCAAACAAGTACTCCACCTCCACCTTGCTGGCGTCTGAGTCGGACTGGAGCTCTCTGCCCTTTACCAATCCAGCCACGGGCCCATCTATCTGGCCCATCAAGACTCACTCTCATTTCATCAGTCCATAAAACCTTAGAAAAATCAGTCTTGAGATATTTCTTGGCCCAGTCTTGACGTTTCAGCTTGTGTGTCTTGTTCAGTGGTGGTCGTCTTTCAGCCTTTCTTACCTTGGCCATGTCTCTGAGTATTGCACACCTTGTGCTTTTGGGCACTCCAGTGATGTTGCAGCTCTGAAATATGGCCAAACTGGTGGCAAGTGGCATCTTGGCAGCAGCACCTTTGACTTTTCTCAGTTCATGGGCAGTTATTTTGCGCCTTGGTTTTTCCACACGCTTTTTGCGACCCTGTTGACTATTTTGAATGAAACGCTTGATTGTTCGATGATCACGCTTCAGAAGCTTTGCAATTTTAAGAGTGCTGCATCCCTCTGCAAGATATCTCACTATTTTTGACTTTTCTGAGCCTGTCAAGTCCTTCTTTTGACCCATTTTGCCAAAGGAAAGGAAGTTGCCTAATAATTATGCACACCTGATATAGGGTGTTGATGTCATTAGACCACACCCCTTCTCATTACAGAGATGCACATCACCTAATATGCTTAATTGGTAGTAGGCTTTCGAGCCTATACAGCTTGGAGTAAGACAACATGCATAAAGAGGATGATGTGGTCAAAATACTCATTTGCCTAATAATTCTGCACGTAGTGTATATATATATATATATATATATATATATCCATAAAAAGATTCAGGCAGCACTCCCTTTAGTGCAGAAATAATGCAGGTGCCCGCGGTGGTCCCTCGATATGGGACAAATTCAGTAGAGAAGGAAAGTCCGCAGCACTCCTTTAAGTAAAAAAGTGAATTTTATTCACACATGTCAGACAACGTTTCGGTCCTCTCACAGGACCATTTTCAAGTCAAGTCTTGACTTGAAAATGGTCCTGTGAGAGGACCGAAACGTTGTCTGACATGTGTGAATAAAATTCACTTTTTTACTTAAAGGAGTGCTGCGGACTTTCCTTCTCTATATATATATATATATATATATACACAATCTCAGCGAGGTAGAGATATATGATGTAATCAGAATATTTTGGACATGTCACAACAGGTATTAAGTAATCATTTGAAAAGGGATGAAACACGGATGTAGTAGAGTTAACACACATGCTTTATGAGACGTGTTATGTAAACTTAATGCAATTAAATGCGTTACGCTATTTTTTTAAATGGCTTTATGTTTCAAGATTACGGGATGAGTTAAGAAATTTGAGAGGTCGTGTGTTAACCATACTACATCTGTACGGATTAGCAGCATTACTGAATATATACATTACAGAGTGTTGTAGAGAGAAATACAAAATTCATGTAAGCATTGTACCTGGGCATAATCGCCGACTATATTCGTTGACAAGATCAGGGTGAAGGCGCTTTAGGTCACAAAACTTCTTTTGTAAGGCTTCCTTCTTGTGCCTTTTCCCGTGCTTTAAATAAAGTTCGGTCCGGACAGACATTATGATCCGTTCTTTTTATTTGTGTTTCCGGGTCAGATGATATCCCCGCTCCAGAAAGCGCTGAAGGATAAAGATTAAAGCATATAATCCCCATTGTTTTATTATACAAATATAAAAAAAAATATCCTCAACAAATACGCAAAAAGTAGTTACGCCTTTGAAGGGAAAATATTAGATTTAATGTTATAAGATCGGATTGTATTGCGATTCTATGTGTGTGAGGTCTGAGCAATCAGATATTAGCCAGCTAAGCTGCAATGTACCTGTCTAGTGAGTGATGATACGGTATGGGGTGTAAAGCTGGTTTGCATCCCCGTTGTGCACCCTGGGTAACGCTAAATAAACCAGCAAATACTTTTGGTCCAACAAAAAAACCTCATGGACATAAAATTAAATCTATATATATATTGTGTGTATGGTATATAGTGTGTGGTATATATTGTATGGCAGGAAAACGGACGTGCTATGTGCATGTGATAGATATTTATCTGTTGTCCATGCATACATGCTACTGACATAGTGCTGCGAAGTAACAAGAATACTTAGTGCACCAATCTGTAATATCTACTATTGGGGGGGGGGGGGGGGGAGGAAAACAAACAAACAAACAAAAAACGTATCTATGTAGTTCTTATTGGCATATACGAATATTTTGCAACAGTCGATCTACATATGAATAGTTTATACATTGTTCGAGTATTGAAAAATATTGTTCTGGCATGCAATATATAATAAAATACAGTACTGTAATACAATATTACTTACAGTGAGAATAACTTCTTCTTCATCCTCATTAAAGGTTTTTCGCATCATTTTATCTATAGGATTTTATTTTCGGAAGACTGCCAATCCACTAGTAACCAAAGCAATACCAAAACCAGGTCATGTGACGAGATTACGTCAGACTATCGCGTCCTCACGCGATCATTCATAACGTTTCCGATTTTCTGGCAAAAATTTGAATATAAAGATTGATTCCACCCTACTTCTTTCTATATAGCGAATATTAGAGAGAAAAAAAAAATCGATATTTAGAATATTCTTTTTTTTTTTCAACTAGTACAGTTGTTCGGCATACTCCTCCCTGACAAGCGTCCCTGTCACCCCAGGAACAACTGTGGGTTAGAATATACCATCGGATCTGAGTTTTCACGATCGCAGGAAAAACTTAAATCTAATGGTATATTATATAACCCACAGCCGTTCCCATGGTGACGGGACGCTTGTCGGGGAGCAGTATGCCGAAGTGAAATAACAGTACACCTCGAAAAAAAAGAATATATATTCGATATAATGCTATAACTTTGTTTTTTAGAATATTCTAAAAAACTAAGTTATAGCAATATAGCGAATATTCGTAAAATAGACAAATAGACTGTAATTTTTTTTTTCTTCTGAACTTCATATTTGGGAAAAATTCACACTATTAAAAAAAATACTATTGCACTATATTAGCTAAATTACAGTGTATTTTTCGAATATTCGCTATAGTGCTAGAACTCGTTTTTTAGAATATTCATAATATTCGTAATATTCTAAAAAACGAAGTTATAGCAATATAGAGAATATTCGTAAAATACACATACAGTCCTGACCGCTTGAAAAATTGCAAAAAATCATATTTTACATTGTTGGATCTTAACAAGGCTCCAGGTAGAGCTTCAACATGCTACAAGAAGAAATGGGAGTGAGACAAAACATTTTTTGAGCATTTAATTAATTGAAAATAACAATTAAACCGAAACAGGCTGTTTTTCAGCTGATCCACATTTTAGGACCACATGCCTTTAAAAGGACAAATCTGTGCAAAGATGTGGATCCATTGTCATTTTCTGTCAGGTAGTCACACGTTGTGATGGCAAACGCAAAAAACTCTCCCTTTTTGAACGTGGTCGGGTTGTTGAACTGCATAAGCAGGGTCTCTCACAGCGTGCCATCGCTGCTGAGGTGGGACGCAGTAAGACAGTCATTAGGAATTTCTTAAATTCTTAAATGATCCTGAGGGTTATGGAACAAAAAAGTCAAATGGAAGACCCAAAAAAATGTCATCAGCACCGAGCCGGAGGATCCAATTGGCTGTCCGTCAAGACACTGGACGATCCTCGACCCAAATTAAGGCCCTTACTGGTGCTGACTGCAGCCCCATTACCATCAGACGTCATCTGAGACTGAAGGGCTTCAAAAACAAAAAACGTCTTCAAAGACCTCGTCTCCTTGAATGCCACAGAACTGCTCGTTTGGACTTTGCAAGAGAGCACCAAACATGGGACGTTCAAAGGTGGAAGAAAGTTTTATTCTCTGATGAGAAAAAATTTAACCTTGATGGTCCTGATGGTTTCCAATGTTACTGGCATGACAAGCAGATCCCACCTGAGATGTTTTCTACGTGCCACAGTGGAGGGGGCGCCATAATGGTCTGGGGTGCTTTTTCCTTCAGTGGAACAATGGAGCTTCAGGAAGTGCAGGGGCGTCAAACGGCCGCTAGTTATGTCCAGATGTTGCAGAGAGCATTCCTCATGACTGAGGGCCCTCGTCTGTGTGGTTTTTCAGCAGGACAACGCTACAGTACACAATGCCCGCAGGACAAGGGACTTCTTCCAGTAGAATAACATCACCCTTTTGGCCCATCCTGCGTGTTCCCCTGATCTAAATCCAACTGAGAATCTTTGAGGATGGATGGCAAGGGAAGTTTACAAAAATGGACAACATATTCCAGACAGTAGATGGCCTTCGTGCGGCCGTCTTCACCACTTGGAGAAATGTTCCCATTCACCTCATGGAAACGCTTGCATCAAGCATGCCGAAACAAATTTAGGAAGTGATAAACAATAACGGCGGAGCTACTCATTACTGAGTTCATGTTTGGAAGTTGGATTTCTGTTTTGGGGGGGGTTTCGTTTTTTTTTTTTTTGGAGGTGTGGTCCTAAACTTTTGAGCAGCTGAAAACAGCCTGTTTCAGTTTATTCGTTGTTTCATTAAATTGAATGCTCAAAAAATGTTTTGTCTCTCCCATTTCTTCTTGTTGCATGTTGGAGCTCTACTTGGAACTTTGTTAAGATCCAGCCATGCTAAATATGATTTTTTGCAATTTTTCAAATTGGTCTTAAACTTTTGATCAGGACTGTATTAGCCATAGCCATAGCCAACCAATAGGAAAGTTGCCTTATACAGTTAAAAGAAAATCGCAATACGCGAATAATTAAATCGCATATTATTCGCGAGAAATAGACTAATGACAAATATTCAATTTCGACGAATATAAAACGAATATTCAATCGAATATTCGCGAAATCGAATATGGCACCTCCCGCTCATCACTAATCCAGACACCAATTTTAAATAGGGCTGCATCAGGTGGGGTAATAATGCAAATCCTTCACCTGCCACGATCACAAATGGAGCCGGCGGATCTACTGATCCGGGTAGTCTTCTGGGCTCTGGCAGGGCAAGCTGGGTTGTCTGAAGCCGTTCACCCATTCTGGAAGCAGTAAAGATGCGGGCGTCTTAAGTGCTCCCATAGGTCCCGATATCCACAATTACAAACCTGTAATTACTGTCAGCCAAGGCCAACAGCACTACAGAAAAATACTGATTGTAATTGAAGTTCCGGGACCCTGAGTGTGGTGGCTTATTTACACGAATATGTTTTCCATCCAGTGCCCCAATGCAGATAGGAAACTGCGTGGATTGGTAAAATCCCTCGGCGATACAAAGCCAATATTCCGCCTTAGGGGTGGGCATCACTGCTTCTCTGAGTCGCTGCTAAATGACTTTGCAGGTATGACAGACAATACCAGAGATTGTTGAGATCCCAAAAAGAAACTCAAAATGTAAAGATGCAAATGTGTTTCCAGTTGCAAGAAATCTAAAAAAATAAAAAATAAATAATAAAAGTGACTATCAACCTTTGTTCTAATGCGATGCTGCACCTCATACTGGTGTATCACCTTTAACGCTCAAAGAGCTACCACACAAGTAAATCAATTAATTATTAATTATCAATTAACCCTTATTAAGCATCCATATACAATACATTAATATGTTTAAAAATTACATAAAGCAGCCACCATGGAAACACAGAAGTGCATCAGAAAATTAAAAACAGAGTGAGCTCCTAGAGGAAGCGTGAAGCGAAACGATGGTCGGGCGGCTGCTCCAGACTGGGTCAGTAACATATGTGATTTAATGTATTTTTCCCTTTAGCAGCCTCATATCGTAGGGGTGCACGGACCAGTGCTGTGCAGTGTATTACAGTTTGTGTGCACTATGCTATATGAGCCCCACCTGTTTGATGCTGCCAATTGTGTATATACTAGTCCCTTATGCTCTGGAGCTCACTCTGTTTTTAATTTTCTAATACACTTCTGTGTTTCCATGGTTGCTGCTTTATGTAATTTTTATTAAACATATTATTAATGTATTGTATATGGATGCTTAATAAAGGATTAATTGATAACATTTACTTGTGTGGTAGCTCTTTGAGCGTTATAGGTGATATACGAATAACCACGCAGGATATTTACGGTATTTATTTTTTGGTGTTTTACCTCATACTGGTGTCCATGAAAGTCAGGTCAGGATGAAGACAGACCAGCAGGTGATCAAAAGCTTCCATGGACATCTGGCAATAGTTCTTGAACTTGATGAGGTTACGTCACAGATCGTTATACAAGGTATGAAATTCACCTTTGTGAAGGCGCTGAGCGAGAAGAGGATTGACCCACTGCCGTCTCCTCTTCCTCCCCGATTCTTCATCCAGCATCGCTGACTGCAGTCCGAAGAAAGAATCCTGTGAAATAGTACTTCATTCATAAGGTCTTCTGCCATGATGATCGCTAAGAAATAGAAAGAAAACAATGCCAGCTCTGAACGATACCAAAAGCATAATAAAATGGCGCCTGTACTATCACATGTCCTCTGTTTTAAACATCTATTTTTTATTTTTTTTGGTACCCTAGCAACATGTATTCCTCCTTCCGTTTTTTTTGCGGAAACACGGAACGGATGCACATTTGGAATAAAACAGAAGGTTTTTGCGGAAACATGGAACATAAATCTGGAACGGAAAAATACTGACTGTGACTGGACCCTGAGGAGGTGAATTTTGCTTTACTAGTCATGACCCTATGTAAACCATCAAAACAAGAAAGGAACTAAAAGCGGAACATAAAAATGCCTAACCATGTGGTCAGGGACATACGTTACCCTCCCCAACAGCAACACATACCATGCTCACAGCAGCATCTGATACCAGCATGCAGTCCACAATACTAACCCAAAAATCGCCATATAAATAATACCACATTGCAACACTAAATATCTCCCGAACAGCACCAAATAAATACCACGATGAAGTACAAAATACTCAGCATTATTGTCCCCTGCCAACCCCTCCCTCACTGGCAGCAGCATTATCTCCATTTAGGCTACTTTCACATCTGTCATGGATCAGCAAAAATGCTTCTGTTATGATAATACAACCATCTGCATCCGTCATTAACAGATCCGCTTGTATTATGCCTTATATAGCCATGACGGATCCGTCATGAACACCATTATAAGTCAATGGGGGACGGATCCCTTTTCTATTGTGTCGGAGAAAACAGATCCGTCCCCATTGACTTACATTGTGTGTCAGCTTGCAGCGTTTTTCTGTCTGCGATGGGGACGCAGCCAAACGGAACGGAATGCATTTTGGTGCATTCCGATTTGTTCAGTTTTGTCCCCATTGACAATGAATAGGGACAAAACTGAGGTGTTTTGCCCCGCTATTGAGCTCCTATGACGGATCTCAATAGCGGAAAGGAAAAGCGCAAGTGTGAAAGTAGCCTTATCTGTTCCCCGATGCTTGCTTCCAGTGAAGCTCGAGTTACTTGCACCGGAAGGTGGAAAACCCGGGGTCCGGCCACCACCAAGCGCTCTAAGGGTCCATTCACACGTCCGTTTTTTCTTTCCTGATCTGCTCCGTTTTTTGCGGAACAGATCAGGACCAGATCAGGACCCATTCATTTTCAATGAGTCCTGGAAAAAATCGGACAGCACAATGTGTGCTGTCCGTTTCCGTTGTTCCGTTCCGCATGTCCGTTTAAATATAAAACATGTCCTATTATGTTCCTGAAAAATCGGATCCTGGTACAATGCAAAGTCAATGGTTCCGCAAAAAACGGAAGACATTCGGATGTCATTCCGTATATCTTCCGTTTTTTGCGGAATCCGTTCCTGGAAACACATAGCAAATTTTTTATTTTTTTTCAAAGAAATCCAAACAACTTTATTTGATTATTGAAATGTATACATGTTTCCGTTTTTTGCGGATCCGCAAAAAACGGATGACATACGGATGACATACGGAAACATTTTCAGGAACAACGGATCCGCAAAAAACGGACCGAAATTCGGATTATAGAAAAATACTGACGTGTGAATGTAGCCTAACGGTAATAGTAAAGGGAGCGCACCGCGCTTGCGTGGCCACCACTCCCATTCATTTCCATGCGGCCGATGGAACTAGCAGGCTATTTTTGATGGCCCCATAGAAATGAATGGAGGGTGGCTGCGCATGCACAGTGCGCCCTGCACAATTTTTGGGTCTCCGTTCTCAGTGTAGGTCCTATTTCAGTTTTTAGCCCTTATTCTTTGTATAATGAAAAATAATGAATACTTTTAGTTTATTTTTTACTTTCTTCGGTAATAATCCTCTTTTGCAGCCTTTAATGCCTCATTGCTGCCTTTTGGTTTTAGTATGATTTCTTTATATCATTGCGCCCCTTACCCTTTTATTTAGGCCTCATGCACGTTGTTTGGGTCCGCATCCAAGCCGCCGTTTTGGACCCATTCACTTCAATGGGGCAGCAAAAGATGAGGACAGCACTCCGTGCTGTGCGGACCGCACAAAACGGCACAGCCGTGTGCATGAGGCCCTAGGCTGCTGTCACATAGCCATGTGTGGTTATGTGAGCCACATTCACTGAATGATAGTGATCTTTCATGCTGTGAGTTCCAGCCCAAATGCAGGTCCAATGCCCCATACTCACATGTGAGAACAGGAGCATTAGATCTCTATAATGCAGTAAGTTCACGTCACATGAGCCAAGGTCAGTCCAGGAAATATGGCTATCACATGGACCATACACAGCCGTGTGAAAGGAGCCTCAACCACGCTGATTTTCTCCTGCATCTAGCACATTTATTCTTGTGAGGTATACAGTACAGACCAAAAGTTTGGACACACCTTCTCATTCAAAGAGTTTTCTTTATTTTCATGACTATGAAAATTGTAGATTCACACTGAAGGCATCAAAACTATGAATTAACACATGTGGAATTATATACATAACAAAAAAGTGTGAAACAACTGAAAATATGTCATATTCTAGGTTCTTCAAAGTAGCCACCTTTTGCTTTGATTACTGCTTTGCACACTCTTGGCATTCTCTTGATGAGCTTCAAGAGGTAGTCACCTGAAATGGTTTTCACTTCACAGGTGTGCCCTGTCAGGTTTAATAAGTGGGATTTCTTGCCTTATAAATGGGGTTGGGACCATCAGTTGCGTTGTGGAGAAGTCAGGTGGATACACAGCTGATCGTCCTACTGAATAGACTGTTAGAATTTGTATTATGGCAAGAAAAAAGCAGCTAAGTAAAGAAAAACGAGTGGCCATCATTACTTTAAGAAATGAAGGTCAGTCAGTCCGAAAAATTGGGAAAACTTTGAAATTGTCCCCAAGTGCAGTCACAAAAACCATCAAGAGCTACAAAGAAACTGGCTCACATGCGGACCGCCCCAAGAAAGGAAGACCAAGAGTCACCTCTGCTGCAGAGGATAAGTTCATCCGAGTCACCAGCCTCAGAAATCGCAGGTTAACAGCAGCTCAGATTAGAGACCAGGTCAATGCCACACAGAGTTCTAGCAGAAGACACATCTCTAGAACAACTGTTAAGAGGAGACTGTGTGAATCAGGCCTTCATGGTAGAATATCTGCTAGGAAACCACTGCTAAGGACAGGCAACAAGCAGAAGAGACTTGTTTGGGCTAAAGAACACAAGGAATGGACATTAGACCAGTGGAAATCTGTGCTTTGGTCTGATGAGTCCAAATTTGAGATCTTTGGTTCCAACCACCGTGTCTTTGTGCGACGCAGAAAAGGTGAACGGATGGACTCTACATGCCTGGTTCCCACCGTGAAGCATGGAGGAGGAGGTGTGATGGTGTGGGGGTGCTTTGCTGGTGACACTGTTGGGGATTTATTCAAAATTGAAGGCATACTGAACCAGCATGGCTACCACAGCATCTTGCAGCGGCATGCTATTCCATCCGGTTTGCGTTTAGTTGGACTAACATTTATTTTTCAACAGGACAATGACCCCAAACACACCTCCAGGCTGTGTAAGGGCTATTTGACCATGAAGGAGTGATGGGGTGCTGCGCCAGATGACCTGGCCTCCACAGTCACCGGACCTGAACCCAATCAAGATGGTTTGGGGTGAGCTGGACCGCAGAGTGAAGGCAAAAGGGCCAACAAGTGCTAAGCATCTCTGGGAACTCTTTCAAGACTGTTGGAAGACCATTTCAGGTGACTACCTCTTGAAGCTCATCAAGAGAATGCCAAGAGTGTGCAAAGCAGTAATCAAAGCAAAAGGTGGCTATTTTGAAGAACCTAGAATATGACATATTTTCAGTTGTTTCACACTTTTTTGTTATGTATATAATTCCACATGTGTTAATTCATAGTTTTGATGCCTTCAGTGTGAATCTACAATTTTCATAGTCATGAAAATAAAGAAAACTCTTTGAATGAGAAGGTGTGTCCAAACTTTTGGTCTGTACTGTATATTTCCCGAGACCTAGTTAAGTCATGTTCCAATGGCGGAGCTTTGCTGCAGATTTCAGTGTGAATTCTGTTCCAAATACTGCTCAGTGTCCGTACAGCATTCAAACAGCTGGGGGTTATTTATGTGTAGTTTTCTAGACCGTGCCAAAAATGGACATATCAGCGCGGACACAATAGGGAACCGAGGCAGGAGTCTGCTTGCAGTTTAGCCGAAACAAATGGGCAGCACTGAAATTGAAAAAACACAGTTGAAACCGCAACAATTGCTGCCACTGAATAAGCAGAGTGAACACAGCCTAAACTGGTTTTAAAGGCTATGTACACCTTTGGAGTCAATTTTTCCATGCCCTCAATTTATTTATTTCTGTTACGGCGCTCACCGCATAGGTGATATTTTTTAATAGTTGGACTTTTCGGGCGCAGCGCTATGTAATATGTTTATTTATTTATTGTTTATATATTTTATATGTAAAATTGGGAAAGGGGGGATTTAAACTTAATATTTTAGGGTACTTTCACACTTGCGTTTTTCTTTTCCGGCATAGAGTTCCGTCACAGGGGCTCTACACCGGAAAATAACTGATCAGGCATATCCCCATGCATTCTGAATGGAGAGTAATCCGTTCAGGATATATCAGGATGTCTTCAGTTCAGTCATTTTGACTGATCAGGCAAAAGATAAAACCGTAGCATGCTTATCTCCGGCGAAAAAAACTGAAGACTTGCCGGAATGCCGGATCCGGCATTTTTCCCCATAGGAATGTATTAGTGCCGCTGTAACGTTACATTACCCTACTTTGTGAGATTTCCCTACCTCATAACTTCCGGTCGCACCGAAAATGACGTGAGGAGGCGTGCCGGAGTTGTGCCGATCTGCACATGCGCAAAACGACGGTTTAGGGAAATCTCACAGCGGAGTTCAGCTAGACACCGGGACACTGCGCATGCGCCGGAGAGCCTCACCAGCCTTAGTGTAGGGAAAAATTACGGCCCAGAAAAAATGGCCATCAGATCTCCCTACCCCCACACTGCGCAGGTGCGGAGATCGGATGGATGTTCTGTAGTTAGCCGCGCTTGCGCACTGGGCCGTAATGTTTCCCTACCCTAAGGCTGGTGAGGCTCTCCGGCGCATTTCTGGTGCGACCGGAAGTTATGAGGTAGGGAAATCTCACGAAGTAGGGTAATGTAACGTTACACCGAATCTGGCATTCAAAATACCGGAATGAGTAAAAAGATACAAGACGGATCCGTCTGTCCACATGACAAGCAGAGAGACAGATCCGTTCTTGCAATGCATTTGTGAGATGGATCCGCATCCAGATGCGTCTCACAAATTCTTTCAGTCACATCCAGATCGGCGGATCCGGCAGGCAGTTCTAACGACAGAACTGCTTGCCGGATCACACTGCCGCAAGTGTGAAAGTAGCCTTAGGCCTCTTTCAGACGGGTGTCACGTTTTGGCTCCGGATGCGTCCCGGGTGCATTGCGGCAAACCCGCGCGGGTAGGTACGCAATTGCAGTCAGTTTTGACTGCGATTGCGTTCTGTTGTTCAGTTTTTATTGCGCGGGTGCAATGTGTTTTGCATGCGCGTGATAAAAAACTGACTGTGGTACCCAGACCCGAACTTCTTCACTGAAGTTCAGGTTTGGGTTCAAGGTTGTGTAGATTTAATTATTTTCTCTTATAACATGGTTAAGTAAAATAGGGCTGGAGGGGTTGAAAAAAATGTTAAAATAATTTAACTCACCTTAATCCACTTTTTTGCGCAGCCCGACTTCTCTTCTGTCTTCATCTGTGAGAAAAAGGACCTGTGGTGACGTCACTGCGTTCATCACATGGTCTATCACCATGGTAATGAACCATGTGATGAGCTCAGTGACATCACCACAGGTCTTTTGACAGGTCTTGAAGAAAGAACAGGAGACCGGCAGCTACGCGATCAATTGGAGGAGGTGAGTTAATTTTTATTTTTTATTTTTTTAACCCTCATTGGCACTGCGTCACCAATGTTCATTATACTGGGGTGTTGGGGGGGCGCACTGCGCCGCCAATTAAGATAACTGATCTGTTAATACAAATACAGGAGGCGGGTGCTGGAATCAAATTGCCGACACCCGACCTCTATGACAGGGAGCTGCGATTCGCTGCAGTTAACCCCTCAGGTGCCGCACATGAGGTGTTAACTGCTACTGATCGCAGCTCCCTGTCAGAGGCAGGATGTCGGCTATGCGATTCTGCTGCCGGCACCTGCCTCCTGTATTAAAAGTTAGACGACCTTATTTATATGGGTCCTGTAACGGACCGTTTCAGCAGACAAGGGGTTAAAATCCGTTTAGGCGATATGCCCCTTTCTGAGAGACAGGCACAGCTACTGCAGAACACCAACCTCCCGAACTGGATACAAAATAGCACTCCAAACTGGAACCTTGCGAATAGCTGCCGGCAGACGAACAGGAAAAGCGTACAGTCAGCTGGCAATCAGTCTCTAAAAGCATATAGGGAATCCCCCCAATAACGAGACAAGGCTCCGTCTTGAGGGTCAGCAGTGGTCTGACTGTACTTCAAGTACAGCCTCTTTTATTCATAAGAAACATACTGTGACGACCACCCGCCAATCCCGTCGTACTATGCCACAGTTGCCATACAGGTCTCCACTAGAGACTTCTGGAGGCGAATCCACTGTGAGCACAGAAGACGTTTAAGATTGGTTGGTGGGCCCAGAAAGGATGCAATCACGATTGTATGTACAATCGGTAAAAATAAAATTACTGATTTCACGCTGGAAATCAAATTAATTTGCTGCCACCACTCTTCGTATTGAATCGGGGCGAAGAGACCCCGGCTAGCTAATCCTAAAGGGACGAAACGGTTATTTGCAACCTAGCTAGTACATTAACAATTTATAAAAATAACACAATTTGGTAGTATGTCTTCTGAGGACAGCGTTCTTAGCATAGATCAGGTCATCAAGTAACAAGGGCAAAACTGGAACGATGAAATCGTTAGTTTTTATTCTAAAACTACACACAAAAATATATATATTAAAGCTGACAGATAAATATACCGGCCAGTTGAACAGATTGGTTTGGATAGAAATAGGTAAGAGGTGGAAGGGAATAGAATGTCTGTAAGTTCAGAATTACCGTGGTAGTGTCCAGTAATAGGCAAAGTCTTTGAAATAATAATCCAAGATGGTGGGGTGCCCGTGTCCCTGCGGGCGGTCGAGATGTTAGACGACGTCAGATGGTAGATGAAGGACCCAGGACCTCAGTGTGTCACTGTTTTTACCTACTCTGAAGCGGGGAGTGGTTATGACACGTTCAGGTCCAGCCTTGGGTAATTGGAACAGGGGCAGTCCTTTGCCCCATAGGGAGAAAACCTGGCAGCATCTTTGCTTTGCCCATTTCTCCATATCCCGTAAGTCCAATCAAGAAATATAGTAGATATTGATAATCAGTACAATTTTACGCATCATCTGATAACAAATACGACTAGAAGATAATACAGGGTGCCCGAGAACCTTTATATCTCAGAGCGGGAATCTCTGATTTGTCCGCGGGTTTCCTAGAAGGTGGGTTAGGAGAACCAAAACCATCTCTGAAAAGATGGTTCCTTTCCCATTTCCATAACCCATGAAATATTAGGAAAATATGGGAAGAATATGAAGTTTATGGATTGGAGGTGACTTTCAGGTCATCTTTCCTCCTGTACCAACCAGCTGTGTGATAAGGATCTGTCCTTTTTCTTCTGAAGCTTGCTGCCCAGGCTAAAGGTGTGAGACCCCTGCTGGTATTGGAGACACTATGGCTGCAGAAAGGAAGTTTTTATGAGGTTCTGTCAAGAGAATACCGGATTGATGGGTACTTAAACCTGGCCGGTCTGTCTTCTCTTTTAAAGTTACTATGGGCCATAATCCTGAGGCAAGAGGCCTTCAAACAGCCCCCTCCAAAACACTGTGGCGAGGTTGGTTTCGCCACAGGTCCGGACTTTGTTAAGCAGCAGGCTACGCAGAGCGGTGCCCAGGGATGTCCCAGTTCTTACTATTATTCCTGGGCGCCGCTCCGTTCGCCCGCTGTGCGCCTGTGCCCCATTACAGTCTCCTGCAGTCCTGCTCCATATGCTAATTACTATCGGAGCAATGGGGAGGAGACAGCAGATTCTCTAGTGGGCGTTCCTTCTCCCTGCGATTGGACAGCGCTACAGCCAGGGGAGAAGGAACGCCCACTAGAGAAGCTGATGTCTCCTCCCCATTGCTCCGATAGTAATTAGCATATGGAGCAGGACTGCAGGAGACGGTAATGGGGCAAAGGCGCACAGCGGGCGAACGGAGCGGCGCCCAGGAATAATAGTAAGTGCTGGGACATCTCTGGGCGCCGCTCTGTGTAGCCTGCTGCTTAAAGTCCGGACCCAGGAAAAGTCCTATCATTGGTGGCGCAGTGCGCCCGCCCCTCTCTCCCCATTGGTGGCAGCGGCAGCACAAGGGGATGGGAGAGACTGCTTCCTTCTCCCTTGTGCTACTGAGGGAACATGAGCGCGCTCATGTTCAGAGATACTAGACTGCGCAGAAGCGCAGGCTAATATCGAAAAAATGGAAATCCCGGGATCGTATCAATACCGGGACAAAAGTATAGATTGGGTATCAAAATTTCGATACCCGCAACAACCCTATTCTATTATTTATCTTATACACATATATCATTGATATTCCTACATAGTTACATAGTTAATATGGTTGAAGAAAGACATACGTCCATCAAGTTCAACCAAGGGATAGGTGGGGATGCGAATCCCAGAAGGAAGTGAGACTCAGATTTCATAAGCATTAATGTTTTTTACTTTTAAGAATTCATCTAAACCCTTTTTGAAACTGTCCACTGTTCCTACTGTGACCACGTCCTGAGGAAGTCTATTCCACAGATTCACAGTTCTTACAGTAAAGAAGCTTTGACGCTTTTGGAGACTGAACTTTTTCTTCTCCAGTCGGAGGCAGTGCCCCTGTATCTTTTGAGGGCATTTTACATGGAACAGTTTTTCACTGTATTTTTTGTATGGCCCATTTATATATTTGTATAGGTTAATCATGTCCCCCCCCTTAGACGTCTTTTCTCAAGACTAAATAAATTAAATTCTTTTAATCTTTCTTTATAACTAAGACCCTCCATGTCCCTTATAATTTTAGTCGCTCTTCTCTGTACTTTTTCCAGCTGCAGTGCATCCTTTCTATGTACTGGTGCCTAGAACTGGACTGCACATTCCAGATGAGGCCGCACAAGTGCTTTGTAAAGTGGTAGTATTACATCCCTGCCCCGCGAGTCAATGCCTCGTTTAATGCATGACAATATCCTGGTGGCCTTAGAAGCAGCTGATTGACATTGTGCGTTGTAATTTAATCTTCCATCCACAAGGACACCCAAATCCTTCTCTATAAGTGACTCTCCCAGTGTTACATCACCTCGGACATATGAAGCACAGAGATTATTACTACCAAGATGCATAACTTTACATTTGTCCACATTGAACCTCATTTGCCAAGTTAATGTCCAATCACTCAGTGTTCAAGTCAGCTTGTAGTTTATGGACATCTTCCATAGACTGCATAGTACTACATAGCTAAGTGTCATCTGCAAAAATAGAAATGGTGCTATTAATTCCATCCTTAATATCATTAATAAATAAATTAAATAATAAAGGCCCCGCACTGAACCTTGGGGTACACCACTTATAACCTGGGACTATTGAGAATAGGAAATATTGACCACAACTCTCTGGACACGGTCCTTCAGCCAGTTTTCAATCCAATTACAAACTACCGTATTTTTCGCCCCATAAGACGCACTTCCCCCCCCCAAAAAAAGTGGGGGGGAAATGCCCCTGCGTCTTATGGGGCGAATGCTTCCATTTTACATCGCAGTCTGCGACGCTGCAGTATCGCAGACTGCGATGTATGAGCCAGGAGAGAGGAGGGGCTGGAGTACGGAACTAGGGGCGGGGCCCGGGGCAGTCACTGTACTCTTAGGGCTGTTTCACACGAGCAAGTCCATTGCGGGAATCACGCTCCGTGTGTGAGTGTGATCCTCTGCTCTGGACTTGCAGGAGCGCACGGCATTATCATGATTTATAATGCTATGTGTCTCTGCATGGCCTTTTTTCTACAGAATCATACTGACAGCTTTATGTCACTATGATTCTGTGGAAAAAAGGATATGAAGAGGCACATAGCATTATAAATCATGATAATGCCGTGCGCTCCTGCAAGTCCAGAGCAGAGGATCACACCCACACACGGAGCGTGATTCCCGCAATGGACTCGCTCATGTGAAACAGCCCTTACACTGGGCCCAGCCGCTCACCAAAGTATTTATAAACATGAATCCTTATCCTGTTATTAAGTTTAACTAACGCTGTGCTCTCCCATGTTCCCCTGTATCCCCACAGCACTTACGAACAAGCTTCAATAGCAGGCAGAGCGGACGGCATCAGTAACGTCACTCACTGACATCACGTGCCTGCTCCGTCTGCTCCATTCATAAAGTGGGAGGAGCAGGAGCTCGACGTCAGTGAGTGACGTTACTGATGCCGTCCGCTCTGCCTGCTATTGAAGCTTGTTCGTAAGTGCTGTGGGGATACAGGGGAACATGGGAAAGCACAGCGTTAGTTAAACTTAATAACAGGATAAGGATTCATGTTTATAAATACTTCGGTGAGCAGAGGGCCGGTGTATTGGGGGACACTGTTATGAGGGGGATCTGTGAATGACATATAGCAGTGTCATACACAGATCCCCCCCCCCATAACAATGCCATCCACAGATCCCCCCACCCCATAACAATGCCATCCACAGATCCCCACACCCCATAACAATGCCATCCACAGATCTCCCACCCCATAGCGGTACCATCCACAGATCCCCCATAACAGTGCCATCCACAGATCCCCCATAACAGTGCCATCCACAGATCCCCCATAACAGTGCCATCCACAGATCCCCCATAACAGTGCCATCCACAGATCCCCCATAACAGCGCCATCCACAGATCCCCCATAACAGCACCAATCACAGATCCCCCATAACAGCGCCATCCACAGGTCCCCCATAACAGCGCCATCCACAGGTCCCCCATAACAGCGCCATCCACAGATCCCCCATAACAGTGCCATCCACAGAGCCCCCATAACAGCGCCATCCACAGATCCCCCATAACAGCACCAATCACAGATCCCCCATAACAGCGCCATCCACAGGTCCCCCATAACAGCGCCATCCACAGGTCCCTCATAACAGCGCCATCCACAGATCCCCCATAACAGTGCCATCCACAGGTCCCCCACATGACAGTGTGTCATCCACAAATCCCCCATAATAGTGTCATGCACAGACCACCATTAATTCAAAACCCACCAAAAGCACACCTTTTGGTTAAAAATATTTTTTTTCTTATTTTCCTCCTCAAAAACCTAGGTGCATCTTATGGGCAGGTCTTATAGGGCAAAAAATACAGCAATTGAAATGTCAGAATTTCCCTTTTTTGTCAGATTTTCCATGCGTCTTATAGGTCGGTGCGTCTTATAGGGCGAGAAATACGGTATACTTTCCAAGCCAATAGACCTTACATTACTTTTAAGCGTCTATGAGGGACAGTATCAAAAGCCTTTGCAAAAACCAGAAACACTACATCCACAGCCGCCCTTCTGTCCAGGCTACTACTTACCTCCTCATAAAAACATATCAGGTCAGTCTGACAACTTCTGTCCTTGGTAAACCCATGCTGGTTATCACCTCTGTATCAGGAAAGGCAGTGCTTCTAGACAAGAATCATTTTTCTCCTTCAGAAAGCAATAGAGTGAACACATCTTGTGTGAGCAGTCCAGTTTTGGGCACCAGTCAATAAAAAAAGATGTGTGCTAGAGAGAGTACAAAGAAGGGCAACCAACTTAATATGAGGCATGGAAGATTTCAGTTCTAAAGAAAACTATTAAACTATACTACTATGAATAACGGGGCTGTCCCATGAAAAATATTGTACATTATTCAAACCCACATGTCTATCTGAATACATCTCTAATTCTACGTACGGTATTTAGAAATAAAGTATAGGTACTAATTCAACAAAATGTATCTGTATAGTGCCACCTGCTGTTTGTTCTTTTCTTTACTTCTCTGTCCACCTCAGTTACATTGCTTAGGTGGACGCACATCCTTAGATCCATCCTACAATTGGCACCAGTTGGATCTACTGTTAGAAGCTGTGACAGTTACAGGAAGAGAGCTGCTGAAGAAAGTACACGTCCACCCTGAGCTGCAGCAGAAAAGGCACTCTCTGTGAGCTGTCAGCTTGATATAAATCTAGCAGAGAAATGAATGGTGAGACACTGTCATGTACTGTATGATGTCTGATCTTCATTTTCTATATTAATCATGGGATAACCCCTTTAATAACTTATTTATAGGCCACAGTTTTATTGTGGAATTTGCTGAAAAAAAGCATCAAAACTGTTATGTGTATATAAGCTTTAAGGTTAAGGTAGGCAACCAGAAGGGATCTACTGATAAATCATGATGCCTTAAAGGGGTTTTCTGAGATAGGTCATCAATATCGATTTGTGAGGGCTCAACTCTCAGGAACCCTGCTGATTTCAAAGTTCAGCAGCACCCAGATGAGGCATTTGGCCTATTCATGGTATACCAAGCATTGCAACTCAATTCCATTCGCTTGGACAAAAGTGAGCTGCATAGAGGTAATGTGACCAATGGACCTTACATCACAGGTCCCTCCCAACAGCTAAATAGCAGGGGTCACTGAAGTCAGACCTCCACCAATCAGATATTGATGACCTGTCCTGAGGAAAACCCCTTTAAGCTGGCCATACACCAGGAATATGTCTTTCACAGTTGGTCTGTGAAGGTTGATGTCTTGGATGAACACCTCATAAGTCCAAAACAACAAATCAAATGATATGGGCTTCTGCAGACGGGGTGAAAACAGACATCACAGGGTTGACAGACATCACCATTTCAATTTCCGTTCTCCTGATCTGCCAGAAGACCACAAAACAGATCCTGTATTTAAGGCATCCGTTATACTCAGTTATTCACACTTGGTATCCGTTTTAGTTATTTCCACATGAGATCCGTTATTTAAGATGGAAAATAAAATACTTTGCGTTTTGTGTAGGTAGTGTTCGTGTATTTTTTTTCCTGTGTAAAATAACGTATCTCAGACAGCTAAATGGCTAAAACAGATGCTTAAAATACTGGATCCGTTTTTTTTTTGTTTTTTGTTCTTCTGATAGATCATAAGAACTGAAAACAAAATGGGATGTCAACCCGGCAGTACAAATTGCCCCCGGTGTTACCAGTAGGCACTTCTTATAAGTACATTCTTATGACATCTTCATCACACACTCCTGCTCCAGAATAGTTTATTATACCTTCTTCTTTATCTCTAATGATCTACCCAGATGGGCAGAATCTAGCTTTGCTTTACTGTAAAGTACACAAGTACTAACTACACTTGCAAATGATTTACCTACATTTACTTATACTTCAGTTCAACCTGTGCCTAAGGTCACCGCATCAATTTTAAAATTGTCAGTTAACCCATTAATAAAAAATGACATACATTTACATCAATGGTAACGTATATACCATGCTCAGGAGTTAAGCCCACTCCATACACCAAGGTTGCTGGCTGTATTACACAGTTATCCCCATACAGCAATTAGGATTGGAGATAAATCCAGTCCCTTTGTTTAATCCATTCCATGATAGTGACAGGAGACACTGGTTCTCTGCCTCAAGACAAGTGTCCTTCTGCTACATTCAAAGTCTATCGCACTGATAGAAAAGGCTGCTTAGCTGCTGATGTTATGAGTAAAGTTTACCTATTAGTAATAGTTTAAAAATTGTGCGCCCATACACTCAAGTGGATCGGGTGACAATGCCATGCTGCTATGGACAAAAGTTTTGGGACAGCTACACATTATAGCAACACATTATCAAAAAGCCAATGAGTAACATTATATCCCTTTTAAAAAATATTACTTTATTTAACTCCTTAACCCCTTAAGGACACAGGGCGTACAGGTACGCCCTTGTGCCCTGGTACTTAAGGACACAGGGCGTACATGTACGCCCTGTGCATTTTCGATCACTGCCGTGCGGCTGGCAGTGATCGGACCCCGGTGCCTGCTCAAATCATTGAGCAGGCACCTAGGCTAAATGCGCGGGGGGGTCCCGTGACCCCCCCATGTCGGCGATCGCGGCAAACCGCAGGTCAATTCAGACCTGCGGTTTGCTGCGATTTCTGCAGTTTCTGATCCCCGCGGTCCCTGACCGCGGGGATCAGAAACTTTAGTATTCCTAAAGTGCATCTGTATCCCCCCCCCCCTGCACCCCTTAGTGATTTTTGCCCGGTGGGAGGTGCAGGGGGAGGGTTGCGGGCGGTGCGGGCGGTGCGGGAGGCGGGCGGTGCGGTAGGCGGGATCGCGATCCCCCGCCCGCCTCCCATTGCGTAATCGTTGGCGTCTAGTGGGTATACCAGGGTGCCAGCACATTGCTGGCACCCTGGTATAAACGGCTGACATCGTGATGCGATGTCAGCCGTTTAACCCTTTCCATACAGCGGTCCGTACGGACCGCTGTATGGAAAAGGTTAACAGTAAGAGGGAGCTCCCTCCCTCTCCCATCGGGGGGCTGCTGTGCCTTTGCAGTCCCCCGAATGGAGAGGGAGAGAGCTTCCAGACAGCCCCCCCAAGCCCCATCCTTACCCTTCCCCGTCTGCGCAGTTCTGGCCACTACTGAGCAGACGGGGAAGGTTCCCATGGCAACAGGACGCCTTCTCAGGCGTCCTGCTGTCCATGGTGCTGAACAGATCTGTGCTGAAAGGCATAGATCTGTTCAGACAAAGTGTAAAATACAGTATAGTACTATATATTGTACTGTACTGTATTATGCAGACATCAGACCCACTGGATCTTCAAGAACCAAGTGGGTCTGGGTCAAAAAAAAAGTGAAAAAAGTGAAAAATAAAGTAAAAATCAAAAAACACATTTATCACTGATTAAAAATGAAAAAAATTAAATTCCCTACACATGTTTGGTATCGCCGCGTCCGTAACGACCTGATCTATAAAACGGTAATGTTACTTTACCCGAACGGTGAACGCCATAAAAATAAAAAATTAAAAACTATGATGAAATTGGAATTTTGCCCACCTTACTTCCCAAAAAAGGTAATAAAAGTGATCAAAAAAGTCGCATCTATGCCAAAATTGTAACAATCAAACCGTTATCTCATCCCGCAAAAATCATACCCTACCCAAGATAATCGCCCAAAAACTGAAAAAGTTATGGCTCTTACACTATGGAAACACTAAAACATGATTTCTTTTGTTTCAAAAATGAAATCATTGTGTAAAACTTACATAAATAAAAAAAAGTATACATATTAGGTATCGCCGCGTCCGTATTCACCGGCTCTATAAAAATATCACATGACCTAACCCCTCAGATGACCACCGTAAAAAAATAAAAATAAAAACGGTGTAAAAAAAGCCATTTTTTGTCATCTTCCGTCACAAAAAGTGTAATAGCAAGCAATCAAAAAGTCATGTGCACCCCAAAATAGTGCCAATCAAACCGTCATCTCATCCCACAAAAAATGAGACCCTACTTAAGATAATCGCCCAAAAATTTAAAAAACTATGGCTCTTAGACTATGGAGACACTAAAACATTTTTTTTGTTTTAAAAATGAAATTATTGTGTAAAACGTACATAAATAAAAAAAATTGTATACATATTGGGTATCACCGCGTCCGTGACAACCTGCTCTATAAAATTACCACATGATCTAACCTGTCAGATGAATGGTGTAAATAACAAAAAAAAAAAAAACGGTGCCAAAAAAGCAATTTCTTGTTACCTTGCCGCACAAAAAGTGTAATATAGAGCAACCAAAAATCATATGTACCCTAAACTTGTACCAACAAAACTGCCACCCTATCCCGTAGTTTCTAAAATGGGGTCACTTTTTCTGGAGTTTCTACTCTAGGGGTGCATCAGGGGGGCTTCAAATGGGACATGGTGTCAAAAAAACCAGTCCAGCAAAATCTGCCTTCCAAAAACCGTATGGCATTCCTTTCCTTCTGCGCCCTGCCGTGTGACCGTACAGTGGTTTACGACCACATATGAGGTGTTTCTGTAAACTACAGAATCAGGGCCAGAAATAATGAGTTTTGTTTGGCTGTTAACCCTTGCTTTGTAACTGGAAAAAAAATATTAAAATGGAAAATCTGCCAAAAAAGTGAAATTTTGAAATTGTATCTCTATTTTCTATTAAATCTTGTGCAACACCTAAAGGGTTAACAAAGTTTGTAAAATCAGTTTTGAATACCTTGAGGGGTGTAGTTTCTTAGATGGGGTCACTTTTATGGAGTTTCTACTCTAGGGGTGCATCAGGGGGCTTCAAATGGGACATGGTGTCAAAAAAACTGTCCAGCAAAACATGCCTTCCAAAAACCAAACGGCGCACCTTTCACTCTACGCCCCGCTGTGTGGCCATACAGTAGTTTACGGCCACATATGGCGTGTTTCTGTAAACGGCAGAGTCAGGGCAATAAAGATACAGTCTTGTTTGGCTGTTAACCCTTGCTTTGTTAGTGGAAAAAATGGGTTAAAATGGAAAATTAGGCAAAAAAATTAAATTCTCAAATTTCATCCCCATTTGCCAATAACTCTTGTGCAACACCTAAAGGGTTAACAAAGTTTGTAAAATCAGTTTTGAATACCTTGAGGGGTGTAGTTTCTTAGATGGGGTCACTTTTATGGAGTTTCTACTCTAGGGGTGCATCAGGGGGCTTCAAATGGGACATGGTGTCAAAAAACCAGTCCAGCAAAATCTGGCTTCCTAAAACCATACGGCGCACCTTTCACTCTACGCCCTGCTGTGTGGCCGTACAGTAGTTTACGGCCACATATGGGGTGTTTCTGTAAACGGCAGAGTCAGGGCAATAAAGATACAGTCTTGTTTGGCTGTTAACCCTTGCTTTGTTAGTGGAAAAAATGGGTTAAAATGGAAAATTAGGCAATAAAATGAAATTCTCAAATTTCATCCCCATTTGCCAATAACTCTTGTGCAACACCTAAAGGGTTAACAAAGTTTGTAAAATCAGTTTTGAATACCTTGAGGGGTGTAGTTTATAGAATGGGGTCATTTTTGGGTGGTTTCTATTATGTAAGCCTCGCAAAGTGACTTCAGAGCTGTAGTGGTCCCTAAAAATTGGGTTTTTGTAAATTTCTGAAAAATTTCAAGATTTGCTTCTAAACTTCTAAGCCTTGTAACATCCCCAAAAAATAAAATATCATTCCCAAAATAATTCAAACATGAAGTAGACATATGGGGAATGTTAAGTCATCACAATTTTTGGGGGTATTACTATGTATTACAGAAGTAGAGAAACTGAAACTTTGAAATTTGCTAATTTTTCCCAATTTTTGGTAAATTTGACTTTTTTATGCAAAAAAAAATATTTTTTTTAACTTTATTTTACCAGTGTCATGAAGTACAATATGTGACGAAAAAACAATCTCAGAATGGCCTGGATAAGTCAAAGCGTTTTAAAGTTATCAGCACTTAAAGTGACACTGGTCAGATTTTCAAAAAATGGCCTGGTCCTAAGGTGTAAAAAGGCTGTGTCCCTAAGGGGTTAAGGACACAGCCTTATTTCACCTTCTGGACCATTTTTTGCAAATCTGACCAGTGTCACTGTAAGTGGTGATAACTTTAAAACGCTTTGACTTATCCAGGCCATTCTGAGATTGTTTTTTCATCACATATTGTACTTCATGACACATATTGTACTTCATGACAGCGAGGCTTACATAATAGAAACCACGCAAAAATGACCCCATTCTAGAAACTACACCCCTCAAGGTATTCAAAACTGATTTTACAAACTTTGTTAACCCTTTAGGTGTTCCACAAGAATTAATGGAAAATAGAGATACAATTAAAAAATTTCACTTTTTTGGCAGATTTTCCATTTTAATAATTTTTTTTCAGTTACAAAGCAAGGGTTAACAGCCAAACAAAACTCAATATTTATGGCCCTGATTCTGTAGTTTACAGAAACACCCCATATGTGGTCGTAAACTACTGTACGGGCACATGGCAGGGCGCAGAAGGAAAGGAATGCCATACGGTTTTTGGAAGGCAGATTTTGCTGGACTGTTTTTTTTTACACCATGTCCCATTTGAAGCCCCCCTGATGCAACCCTAGAGTAGAAACTCCATGAAAGTGACCCCATCTAAGAAACTACACCCCTCAAGGTATTCAAAACTGATTTTACAAACTTCATTAACCCTTTAGGTGTTCCATAAGAGTTATTGGCAAATGGAGATGAAATTTCAGAATTAACATTTTTGGGCAAATTTTCAATTTTAATCAATTTTTTCTAGTAACAAAGCAAGGGTTAACGGCCAAACAAAACTCAATATTTATTGCCCAGATTCTGTAGTTTACAGAAACACCTCATATGTGGTCGTAAACTACTGTACAGGCACACGGCAGGGGGCAGAAGGAAAGGGACGACATATGGTTTTTGGAAGGCAGATTTTGCTGGACTGTTTTTTTTGACACCATGTCCCATTTGAAGCCCCCCTGATGCACCCCTAGAGTAGAAACTCCATGAAAGTGACCCCATCTAAGAAACTACACCCCTCAAGGTATTCAAAACTGATTTTACAAACTTCATTAACCCTTTAGGTGTTCCATAAGAGTTATTGGCAAATGGAGATGAAATTTCCGAATTTCACTTTTTTGGCAAATTTTAAATTTTAATCCATTTTCTCCAGTAACAAAGCAAGGATTAACAGCCAAACAAAACTCAATATTTATGGCCCTGATTCTGTAGTTTACAGAAACACCCCATATGTGGTCGTAAACAGCTGTACGGGCACACGGCAGGGCGCAGAAGGAAAGGAATGCCATACAGTTTTTGGAAGGCAGATTTTGCTGGACTTTTTTTTTTACACCATGTCCCATTTGAAGCCCCCCTGATGCACCCCTAGAGTAGAAACCCCAAAAAAGTGACCCCATTTTAGAAACTACGGGATAGGGTGGAAGTTTTTTTGGTACTAGTTTAGGGTACATATGAATTTTGGTTGCTCCATATTACACTTTTTGTGAGGCAAGATAACAATAAATAGCTGTTTTGGCACTGTTTTTATTTTTTGTTATTTACAACATTCATCTGACAGGTTAGATCATGTGTTATCTTTATAGACCAGGTTGTCACGGACACGGCGATACCTAATATGTATATATATTTTTTATTTATGTAAGTTTTACACAATGATTTCATTTTTTGAAGCAAAAAAAATCATGTTTTAGTGTTTCCATAGTCTGAGAGCCATACTTTTTTCAGTTTTTGGGCGATTACCGTGGGATGATTTTTGCGGGATGAGATGACGGTTTTATTGGCACTATTTTGGAGTGCGTGTGACTTTTTGATCGCTTGCTATTACACTTTTTGTGATGTAAGGTGACAAAAAATGGTTTATTTAGAACAGTTTTTATTTTAAATTTTTTACGTTGTTCATCTGAGGGGTTAGGTCATGTGATATTTTTATGGAGCCGGTCGATACAGACGCAGCGATACCTAATATGTATACCTTTTTTTATTTATGTAAGTTTTACACAATGATTTCATTTTTGAAGCAAAGAAAATCATGTTTTAGTGTTTCCATAGCCTGAGAGCCATAATTTTTTCAGTTTTTGGGCGATTACCTTGGGTAGGGTATGATTTTTGCGGGATGAGATGACAGTTTTATTGGCACTATTTTGGGGTGCGTGTAACTTTTTGATCGCTTGCTATTACACTTTTTGTGATGTAAGGTGACAAAAAATGGTTTATTTAGCACAGTTTTTATTTTTTATGGTGTTCATCTGAGGGGTTAGGTCATGTGATATTTTTAT
Organism: Bufo gargarizans; assembly: GCF_014858855.1. Classification (NCBI taxonomy): domain Eukaryota; kingdom Metazoa; phylum Chordata; class Amphibia; order Anura; family Bufonidae; genus Bufo; species Bufo gargarizans. The sequence continues at coordinate 380,351,910 of NC_058080.1, read as the reverse complement.
AGAGCTGGTCGATACGGACGCTGCAATACCTAATATGTATACTTTTTATTTATTTTTGTAAGCTTTACACAATAATATCATTTTTGAAACAAAAAAAAAATCATGTTTTAGTGTCTCCATAGTCTGAGAGCCATAGTTTTTTCAGTTTTTGGGCGATTGTCTCATGTAGCGGCTCATTTTTTGAGGCATGAGATGACGGTTTCATTGGCACTATTTTGGGGTGCATATGACTTTTTAATCGCTTGCTCTTACACTTTTTGGGATGTCAGGTGACAAAAAATTGTTTATTTAGCAAAATTTTTATTTTTTACGGTGTTCATCTGAGGGGTTAGGTCATGTGATATTTTTATAGAGCCGGTCGATACGGATGCGGCAATACCTAATATGTATACTTTTTTTTTATTTAAGTTTTACACAATAATATCATTTTTGAAACAAAAAAAAAAATCATGTTTTAGTGTCTCCATATTCTGAGCCATAGTTTTTTTATTTTTTGGGCGATTGTCTCATGTAGGGGCTCGTTTTTTGAGGGATGAGGTGACGGTTAGATTGGTACTATTTTGGTGGGCAAACGACTTTTTGATCGCTTGCTGTTGTACTTTTTGTGATGTAAGGTGACAAAAAAATTGTTTATTTAGCACAGTTTTTATTTTTTACGGTGTTCATCTGAGGGGTTAGGTCATGTGATATGTTTATAGAGCCGGTCGATACGAACGCGGCGATACCTAATATGTATACTTTTTTTATCCCCCTATTTTTTTACCAATTTTTTTTTTACTTTATTTGGGGAAAATGATGGTTTCGTTTATTTTTACTTGAAACTTTTAATTTTTTTAGGGGAAAACTATTTTTTCAACTTTTTTTCGCTTAATTTTTTGTCCCACTTTGGGACTTGAACTTTTTGGGGTCTAATCCTTTACAAGGCATTCCAATGGCTGTATGAGTAATATTGTGTATTACTCATACAGCTTCCGGGGCCTGTGAGATCCAGGGGATCTCACAAGCGGACCCGGAAAGTGAAAGTAGCCTAACCTTGCCGATATACCAATAATGCGTATAAAGTGAATACTAGTGAACGCTTCCATTATGGAAGCGTGCACTAGTATGAATATGGTGCCTGGAGCGGGGAAGAAATGCAGCAAGCGCTTCTGATACTCACCCTCCCTGGTCGTCTTTGATGGGGCCTGCGCTGCATTGTCCTGACCCCGTACAGCGTCAGGACGTAGTGTGCGCACTATGACCTGACGCTGCATGCTGTCAGGTGACAGTGCAGCGCGGGCCGGAGAACACAGGGGAGCGAGACGCCGGACCCGGAGATGAAGAGGAGCCACGGCGCAGGAGAGGTGAGGAGTTTTTTATTTTATTCATCTGAGGTCTGATAGAGGTTAATAAAGGTCTGATCTGAGGTCTGATAGGGGTTAATAAAGGTCTGATCTGAGATCTGATGGGGGATAATAAAGGTCTGATCTGAGGTCTGATGGGGGATAATAAAGGTCTAATAAGGGTTAATAAAGGGCTGATCTGAGGTCTGATATGGGTTAATAAAGTCAGTGAGGAGGGGGGGAGGGTGTGGAAATTGGCATTTGGCACTAGTATATTATAAATGTAAATTATAAATTGACTACCAATAATTTACATTTATAATATACTAGTGCCAAATGAAAATTTCCACCACCTCAGTGACTACCAACTAATATAATATATATTATGAGATATAAAATATTGGTATAAATTATCGGCTATCGGCTCTAAGGCTGGGTTCACACCTGAGCGTTTTAAAACGCTCAACAAGGAGAAACCAATGCTTCCCTATGAGAAAGGTTCTCACGTGGGCGTTTTACAGCGCGTACGATCGCGCTGTAAAACGCCCGACGCCCCAAGAAGTACATGAGCTTCTTTGGGGCGTCTTGTCGCGCGTTCCCGGCCATAGACCTGCGGGAACGCGCGACAATGGGCTTTCGCTTGTCTCTGTATGCGCGATTGTAAACGCCGGTACAATCGCGCATACAGAGCGCTCCATCGCAAACGCTCAGGTCTGAACCCAGCGTAAAAAATCAATATCGGTCGATCCCTAATATAGAGCAACCAAAAATCATATGTACCCTAAAATAGTACCAACAAAACTGCCACCTTATGCCATAGTTTCCAAAATGGGGTCATTTTTTTATGGAGTTTCAGGGGTGCATCAGGGGGTCTTCAAATGTGACAAGGCAACTTAAAATTATCCCAGTGAAATCTGCCTTCCAAATACCATATGGTGTTCCTTTCCTTCTGCGCCCTGCCGTGTGCCTGTACAGCAGTTTATGACCACATATGGGGTGTTTCTGTAAACTACAGAATCTGGGTAATAAATATTGAGTTTTGTTTGGCTGTTAACCCTTGCTTTGTTACTGGAGAAAATTGATTAAAATGGAAAATCTGCCCAAAAAGTGAAATTCCGAAATTTCATCTACATTTTCCTTTAATTCTTGTGGAACACATAAAGGGTTACCAAAGTTTGTAAAATCTGTGTTGAATACGTTGAGGGGTGTATTTTTCCAAAATGGGGTAACTTTTTGGGAGTTTCTACTCTAGGGGTGCATCAGGCAGACTTCAAATGTGACATGGCAAGTTAAAATTATCCCAGTGAAATCTGCCCAAAAACCATATGGTGTTCCTTTCCTTCTGCGCCCTGCCGTGTGCCCCTACAGCAGTTTATGACCACATATGGGGTGTTTCTTTAAATTACAGAATCAGGGTAATAAATATTGAGTTTTGTTTGGCTGTTAACTCTTGCTTTGTTACTGGAAAAAAATGATTAAAATGGAAAATCTGACAAAAAAGGGAAATTCTGAAATTTCTATTACCGTATTTTTTGCCCTATAAGACCTGCCCGTAAGATGCACCTAGGTTTTTGAGGAGGAAAATAAGAGAAAAACAATTTAACCAAAAGGTGTGCTTTTGGTGGGTTTTGAACTAATGGTGGTCTGTGGATGACACTATTATGGGGGATCTTCGGATGACACTGTTATGGGGAAACTGGAAGACACTGTTATATGGGGGATCTGTGGATGACACTGTTATGGGGATCTGTGGATGACACACTGTTATGGGGATCTGTGGATGACACACTGTTATGGGGGATCTGTGGATGACACACTGTTATGGGGGATCTGTGGATGACACACTGTTATGGGGGATCTGTGGATGACACACTGTTATGGGGGATCTGTGGATGACACACTGTTATGGGGGATCTGTGGAAGACACACTGTTATGGGGGATCTGTGGGTGACACACTGTTATGGGGATCTGTGGATGACGGACACTGTTATGGGGGATCTGTGGATGACACACTGTTATGGGGGATCTGTGGATGACACACTGTTATGGGGGATCTGTGGATGACACTATTATGGGGGATCTTCGGATGACACTGTTATGGGGAAACTGGAAGACACTGTTATATGGGGGATCTGTGGATGACACTGTTATGGGGATCTGTGGATGACACACTGTTATGGGGATCTGTGGATGAAACACTGTTATGGAGGGGATCTGTGGATGACACACTGTTATGGGGTATCTGTGGATAGCACTGTTATGGGGAGGGGGATCTGTGGATGGCACTGTTATGGGGGATCTGTGGATGGCACTGTTATGGGGAGGGGGCTCTGTGGATGACACTGTTATAGGGGGGGGGGATCTGTGGATGACACATATGTAGCATCTTATACAATATATGTGCCAACCACAGATCCCCCCCATAACAGTGTCCCCCAATACACCGGGCCCCTCCTCTCACAGCAGTATTCATATGTAAACTGTAATCCTTAACTTTAGTTAAAGTAGCACTATTCCGTCTAATACTACTTACTATCAAGCTCCCGTACCGTAGCAGTCAGAGCGGCCGGCAGCGTAAAGTTACTCACTCACATCACGCGCCTGCTCCGCCCGCTTCATTAATGAAGGAGGCGAAGTAGGCGCGTGACGTGAGTGAGTGACATTACAGCTGCCGGCCGCTCTGCCTGCTACGGGAGCTTGATAGTAAGAAGTAGCACACGGGATAGCGCTACTGTAAGTAAAGTTAAGAAGAGGTTAAGGATTACAGTTTACATATGAATACTGCTGTGAGTGACGGGGCCCGGTGTAAGAGTACAGTGACTGCAACGGGCCCCGCTGCAATTCCAGCAGTTGCCAGCCTCCAGACCCTCCTCCCTCCCCGTAATACAGCGGTGCGCAACATCGCAGGCGGCGATGTATCAGTGTTAGCAATGTAAAAATGGCTGCATTCACCCCATAAGACGCACTGCCATTTCCCCCTCACTTTTGGGGGGAAAAGTGCATCTTATGGGGCAAAAAATAAGGTACATTTCCTTTAATTCTTGTGTTAACAAAGTTTGTAAAATCAGTTTTGAATACCTGGAGAGGTGTAGTTTCTAAAATGGGGTCACTTTTTGGGAGTTTCTACTCTAGGGGTGCATCAGGGGGACTTCAAATGTGACATTGGTGGTTTCTATTATGTAAGCCTCACAAAGTGACTTCAGATCTGAACTGGTCCTTAACAAGTGGGTTTTGGATATTTCCTAAAAATGGCCTGGTCCTTAAGGTGAAAAATGGCAGGGTCCTTATGGGGTTAAAATTTGTGTCCCAATTCTCTATGTGGGACACAAATTCCATATACTAGTGCTGACTGGGAAATACATTTCTTGGGTATTATTTGTTCTCAGTGCTCTGTCTTGCATGGAGACAGTCCACTTGATTGCTACATGACCTGTGGTGGAGGAAAGGCCCAGCACTGAGATGTTTCACTGCTTCCCAATAGTTAAGGGCGCTTTCACACTTGCGTTCTTTTCTTCCGGCATAGAGTTCCGTCGTCGGGGCTCTATGCCGGAAGAATCCTGATCAGTTTTATCCTAATGCATTCTGAATGGAGTGAAATCCGTTCAGGATGCATCAGGATGTCTTCAGTTCCGGAACGGAACATTTTTTGGCCGGAGAAAATACTGCAGCATGCTGCGCTTTTTGCTCTGGCCAAAAATCCTGAAGACTTGCCACAAGGCCGGATCCGGAATTAATGCCCATTGAAAGGCATTGATCCGGACTTAAGCTAAACGTCGTTTCGGCGCATTGCCGGATGCGACGTTTAGCCTTTTCTCAATGGTTACCATGGCTGCCGGGACGCTAAAGTCCTGGCAGCCATGGTAAAGTGTAATGGGGAGCGGGGGAGCAGCATACTTACCATCCGTGCGGCTCCCGGGGCGCTCCAGAGTGACGTCAGGGCGCCCCAAGCGCATGGATCACGTGATCGCATGACACGTCATCCATGCGCATGGGGCGCTCTGACGTCATTCTGGAGCGCCTCGGGAGCCGCACGGACTGTTAGTATGCCGCTCCCCGCTCCTACTATGGCAACCAGGACTTTAATAGCGTCCTGGCTGCCATAGTAACACTGAAAGCATTTTGAAGACGGATCCGTCTTCAAATGCTTTCCGTACACTTGCGTTTTTCCGGATCCGGCGTGTAATTCCGGCAAGTGGAGTACACGCCGGATCCGGACAACGCAAGTGTGAAAGAGGCCTAAGTGAATTTCCTGCAGTTGCCAACTAAGGTGAACTGTATAGAGATTTATTTAGCTGCCATTGAGTCCTACTGTAGCTGCATAAATTTATATGTACTGAGCTCCCCCTAATTGCAGCTACAGGCAGCCAGAACTTTGTCATATACAATAGGATAAGAGAAATATAAATTATACTACAAACCATGCGTTTTTTTTTTTTTAAACAATGGGGGAGATTTATTAAATTGGTATAAAGGAAAACTGGCTTATTTGCCTATAGCAACCAGATTCCACCTTTCATTTTCCAAAGGAGCTCTGAAAAATGAAAGGTGAAATCTGGTTGCTATGGGCAATTAAGGCTACTTTCACACTAGCGGCACGGACCTCCGGCAGGCTGTTCCGGTGGGTGAACAGCCTGTCGGATCCATCCTGCCGCTAGTGAACGTGTGCCTCCGGACTGCCGCTCTGTCCCCATTGACTATCGTAGACATTTCGTAGTTTTATTCCGGCAGCCTTTTGCCGTGCGCTGCTGTGTCTCGCCGGAACTCCACCCCCGCCCCCATTATATTCAATGGGGACGGAGCGGCAGGCTGGAGGCACACGTTCACTAGCGGCAGGACGGGCGGGTGAACAGCCTGCCGGAGGTCCGTGCCGCTAGTGTGAAAGTAGCCTAAGCCAGTTTTCCTTTGTTTTCCCATTGTTTTTCACTTATTGGTTAGTTGCAGCATATAGGTAAGCTGGTGAAAAACGCAGCAAAAAAGAAAACTATTTATGAGGGAAGCCTGCATGTTCCCATGTTTGAGGTGATTTTACATTATAGGGTGGATTTACATAGATCCTAGCCTTGCCAGTCCCATTTTTTTCACCACTATCCCAGACAGTTGCCTGCATATCCCGCCTCTCCCTTAGGGCTCACGCACACAGCCATAGTTTTGGTCTGCATTTAACCTGTATCTGTAAGGCTACATGCACACGAACGTTGTTTGTTTCTGTGTCCGTTCAGTTTTTTTTACGGATAGGGTGCGGACCTATTCATTTCAATGGTTGCTTGGGAAGGGTGGCCCATTTTTCTATGGGCCCAGCCTTTCTAGCTACGCCCGTGAGAGGGGATCTGATTCAGAAGGAGGTGAGCTGGGAGCTCTCAGCATGATTATCATCTCGCTTGGTTGTCTTGGCCCACCTTCTTCTGCAATTTTACACAATCCTGTTCATTACTATAAGCATCTTCTGCAGGACACCAACCACAGACGTTGTCTCGGGAAAACACTTGTCAGTGACACTAGAAAAACCTCCATTCGCATGTAAGTGATGCTCCAAGCACTAGGGGGAACACTAGGTGGAGGCGTTCAGTGAAGCTGCAGGAGCCATTTTGCTGAAGCCTGTGGGAATAATTATACTTATTCTTTCAGGACACCAAGATTAGTGTGTGATCTAATATCACATATTTATTAGATCCTAGGGAAGCATAACTACTATGTTGGGGCACTAAGGGGGCAGAACTACTTTATGGGGGAACTAACAGGGCAGAACTACTCTGTTGTGCACTAAGAGGGCATAACTACTGCATGGGGGCATAACTACCCCGTATTTTTCGCCCCATAAGACGCACTTTTTCTTCCCCGAAAATGGGGGAGAAATGCCCCTGCGTCTTATGGGGCGAATGCTTGCAGTTTTACATCGCTGGCAGCGATGTATCAGTGAGCGGGGACTCGGGGAGGGACTGGGAGGAGGGTCTGGGGGCTGGCAATAGCGGCGGGGCGGTGCAGTCAGTGTAGTATAGCACCGCCCCGCCGCTCCAGTATACTAATATAAGATGTCATTTTCAAGTACGGTAATACTTATTAAACTTGCCCCCTTAGTCCTATTACTACCTTACATCCTAATCGCGGCAGTAGAATTCAGGCCGGGCGGGCGGCAGCGTAACTCTTGTCACGTGCCTGCGCCGCCTACTTTATGAATGAAACAGGCGGTGCAGGCAAGTGACGTCAGTAAGAGACGCGCCGGCCGCCCGCCCGCCCGTCCTGCCTGCCTGAATTCTACACTAGCGATTTGGATGTAAGATAGAAATAGGACTGAGGGGGTATGTTTAATAAGTATTAATTGAATATGACATCTTATTTTAGTATACTGGCGGCGGGGGCGATCTGTGGATGGCACAGTTATGGGCTGGGGGGGGGTCTGTGGATGGCACTGTTATGGGCTGGGGGGGTCTGTGGATGGCACAGTTATGGGCTGGGGGGGTCTGTGGATGGCACAGTTATGGGCTGGGGGGGGTCTGTGGATGGCACTGTTATGGGCTGGGGGGGGGGGTCTGTGGATGGCACATATATAACAGTGCCACCCACAGATCCCCCTCAGCCCATAACAGTGCCATCCACAGATTCCCCCCCCTGTAACAATGCCATCCACAGATCCCCCTGTAATAGTGCAAGCCACAGATGCCCCCCATAACAGTGTCCGTCATCCACAGATCCCCCCATAACAGTGTCCATCATCCACAGATCCCCCCATAACAGTGTCCGTCATCCACAGAACCCCCCATAACAGTGTCCGTCATCCACAGATCCCCCCCATAACAGTGTCCGTCATCCACAGATCCCCCATAACAGTGTCCGTCATCCACAGATCCCCCACATAACAGTGTCAGTCATCCACAGATCCCCCCATAACAGTGTCCGTCATCCACAGATCCCCCATAACAGTGTCCGTCATCCACAGATCCCCCACATAACAGTGTCCGTCATCCACAGATCCCCCACATAAGTGTCAGTCATCCACAGATCCCCAGTAATAGTGCCATCCAGAGACCACCATTCGTTCCAAACCCACAGCACACCTTTTGGTTAAAAATTCTTTTTTTCTTATTTTCCTCCCCAAAAACCTAGGTGCGTCTTATGGGCCGGTGCGTCTTATAGGGCGAAAAATACGGTACTTTATGGGGGAAGTAACAGGGCATAACTACTATGTTAGGCACTAAGAGGGTATAACTACTGTATGGGGGCATAACTACTTTGTGGGGGAACTAACGGGCATAAGTACTCTGTCGGGCACTAAGAGGGCATAACTACTGCGTGGGGACATAACTACTTTGTGGGGTAACTAAGGGGGCATAACTAACGTGAGGAGCCCTAAGGGGGCATAACTACCATGTGGGGCACTAAGGAGGCATTCTACTGTTTGGGGGCAGTAAGGGGACACTAAGGGGGGAATTGTATTGTAAAAAGACACTAATGGGGCCATTCTGCTGTAAGAGAGGCACTAAAAGGGGCATTCTACTGTGTGAGGGGATTCTACCATGTTGGAGCACTAATGAGGTATATCCACTGTGTGGAGCACTAAAGTGGGCATTCTACCATGTTGGAGCACTAAGGGGGTATATCCACTTTGTGGGGGCATATCTACTATGTAAGAGTACTAAGGGGGCATAACTACACTGTGGGGGCACTAAGGGGTGTAAAGATAGACTTTGCATCTATATCAATAGTTTTCTTTTATACAATAGAGCAAAAATTATCGGCATATAGAAATTTCTAAAAATCCAATGAGTACACAAGGCGGTCTGTTATATACAGATATGAACCAGACAAATGCTTTCTGGGTCAATATTCTAAATGTGATGATGTAAATCTAGAACTGCTTTAACCCTTACTACCTGCTAGGGACCTCTGTCATAGCTATCCTCTAGAGTACTGCCGCATAGATAACGCAATGTACGGCACTATGGGCAGTGACAAACCCTAATCACGGCGCTACGTCTAGACGGGAACGCGCAGGCCGGAAGTAGAACGCGGTCCTGTCGCTGGCTAGTGACGTCACAGCGCTACCTGTGGTGGGGGCGGAAGCTGGAGTCCCGGGTGTGTAATTGTGCCTGGAAGGGAATGGGTGTTTGAAAGCGGGTGGGCAGCGAAGTGAACGTGCGGGTCTATGGAGGAGGACGCATAGTGTGAGCAGGGGCTTTGGCAGGCGAGTTGGGGGTGTACATCTGCTCATGCCACGAGTAATGTAGTGACAGGATACAATGTATATCTGGAAGAAACCCCCAAGTCATAGGCGGAGCAGTCTTGTGGAAGATGTAGCAAAGCTGAATTTGTCATTTGTTTCTATTGTGCGCAAGTTGTATAGTTTTATATACATGTGTGGGGGCCAAGAGGCAGATTGACTGCTTGTTAGTTTCTAAGGAGCTGCTGTCACTGGGTGGAATAAAATGGGGTCTGCATGTCAACCGTGTATGACAAAGGCTACTTTCACAGCTGTGTTTTTGCTGGATCCATCATGGATCAGCAAAAACGCTTCCATTCAGATAATACAACCGTCTGCATCCATTATGAGCGGATCCGGTTGTATTATGTCTAACATAGCAACGATGGATCCGTCTCTAAAACCATTGTAAGTCGGACACAAAAGAAAACGGATCTGTCACCATTGACTTAGGGCTCATGTGCGTGAACGTATTTTCTTTCCGTGCCCATCCTGTTTTTTTTGCAGAGCATATGTGGAATCATTAATTTCAATGGGTCCGCAAAAAAAACCTAAAGTTACACAGTGTGCATTACATTTCTGTATGTCTGTTCCGCAAAGAAATAGAACATGTCCTATTAATGTCCGCATTATGGACAAGGATAGGACTGTTCTATTAGGGGCTAGCTGTTCCGTTCTGCAAAATACGGAATGCACACGGACATCATCCATATATTTTGCGGACCATGTGCATGAGCCTTTACACTGTGAGTCATGACGAATCCGTCTTTCTCCTCATCCCAGGACACACTAAGAAACACTGCTTGCAACGTTTTTCTGTCCGGCATGGAACGGAATGCATTCTGGTGCACTCCATTCCGTTCAGTTTTGTCCCCATTGACAATGAATGGGGACAAAACTGAAGCGTTTTCCTCTGGTATTGAGATCCTATGACGGAACTCAATACCGGAAAGGGAAAGTGAAAGTAGCCAAAGCTGTGTCCTGTATTGTAGCAAATGCAAAAAAGTACAAACTAAAGAAGTGGTTAGAAACATGTTAAAGTGCATCTGTCAGCAGATTTGTAGCTATGACATTGGCTGATCTGTTAGGCTACTTGCGGCAGAGTGATCCGGCAAGCAGTTCCTTTGCCGGAACTACCTGCAGGATCCGGCAAAACGTATGCCAACTGATGGCATTTGTAAGAATGATCAGTATCCTGATCAGTCTGAAAGATGCCTGATCAGTCAGAAAAATGCATTGGAATGCCGGATCCGGCTTCGGCAAAACGGGTCCGCATGCTGCGGTTTTATCTTTTGCCTGATCAGTCAAAATGACTGAACTTAAGACATCCTGATGGAGTGGATTGCTCTCGATTCAGAATGCATTAGGATAAAACTGATCAGTTCTTTTTCGGCATTGAGCCCTTTTGACGGAACTCGGTGTCGGAAAAGAAAAACGCTGGTGTGAAAGTACCCTTACACGTGCGCTTGTTAGCTGAAGGAATCTGTGTTGGTCTCATGTTCATATGTGTCCGCATTGCTGAGAAAAGTGATGTTTTAATGTATTCAGATGAGTCTCTAGGAGCAACAGGGGTGTTGCCGTTACACCTAGAGACTGCTCTTTCTGCAGCTGCCGCACCCTCTGCAATACGAATAAGAATAGAAAATTTTCTATAATTTGCTCCATCGCCGCGTGACTCTGTGAAAGATACAGATGTTAGCATAGCCCCTTAGAAATGAAAGGGTCAGGATGAAAAATACGATCGTGTGCATAAGGCCTTGGAATTTTCACCTCATCATGGTCTGCATTCACATGGAAGTATTTGTGCACCAAGTGTTATTTTTTTTATTTTTTTTAAATGTTTTTAAGGGTGGGTTCACACTAGCGTTAGGGATTCCATTATAACAGGGTTATAACAGAATGCCCAGACAGAATGCAAAACGGAAACCTTTATAAGGCATTCCATTTGCTTTCCGTCCTAATATAAGTCTATGGGAAAGCATAACTGATCCGTCTGGGTCCCGTTATGCAAGACGGAAAGCAAAGTCCTGTCGACAGCACTTTGTTTTCCGTCTTGCATATCGGGAACCAGACAGATCCGTTTTTATTCCCATAGACTTTTATAAGGACGGAAAGCAAAACGGAATGCCTTATAAAGGTTTCCGTTTTGCATTCCGTCATAATACAAGTCTATGGGCAGAAGAACGGATCCGTCCTTCCGTCTTATGGATTCCGCTATTTTCCGTTATAACGGAAAGCCATAACGGAGTCCCTAACACTAGTGTGAACCCACTCTGACTATGTCTATAATTTTAGTTTTGTTTTTGTTTGTATTTGGTACTATTGTGTCATATACTGTTTGCGTTCAGGCTGCATTTTACATGGAATCCAAGTTTCTTTCTTTGGTGTACATGGTTTATAGCATGTCTTGAACCAGGGGAGATGTTGGTGATGCCAGCCCTTCTCTTTGTATTTAAGGGATAGCTTACTTAGATGCTGTTCACATCTGCCTTGCAGTGGGGGTTTTTTTCCTGTAAAAAATGGACATCTCGGCAGAACGGAACGGTCCCAGTGTAAGTCAGTAGGGCGCGGCCAGTGTTAGTCTTGTGACAGACCCTGGCACTGTGTTGTGAGCCTTAGGGCTGATTCATATGACCCTATGTTTCTTCACTGTGCTATTCATTTGAAAATAAATAGCAAGTGACCCATACAGTTCAGTGGGGCCACGCACACATCCATTATTTTTCACTGATGCGTGTGCCTGGTCCATGAATCTTACTGCTGGTCCTATTCTTGTCGGTTTCTGCAGGTAAGAATAGCCTTTTCTACTGGTGGGACAGAGGCCCCCTCATGTACAAATAGGTGGTTCTGGATAGTAGGGATACGTGCAAATGTGTAAATCTGAGGGCCTATCTTGAAAATACCTAGTTACCTATATAGATATGTGGCCCTTGAGATCATTGCCCAGAGACTGAGTGTTGTACAGTATACAGTAACCTTATGGAGTCTCTTTGACCTGCTCATTCTGTTTAATCACCGGAAAACCTTTATTTTCAGCTAAGGGATGCCCAAAAAGTTTCAAGGTGAAAACACCAAGTCTGCTGTTGCCCGTGCCAGAAAGGCTGAGGCAAAGGCTGCAGCTGATGCAAAGCGCCAGCAGCAACTGGAGGATGCGTTTTGGCAGGATGACAACAAACATGTCCAGCGGAAAGAGCAAAGGAAGGTGAGTCAATAAGGAAAAAAGTTTACTCTTAATATTAAGTATTCATATATTATGTTCAGCATCAGTGTGTTAAAAATGCCCTCCATGTCAGCACAGCGGCCTCCACCAGAATGGAAGTGATGGGAACCCATTCATGGTCATGAGAGTGCTGCAGCCACCCATGGTCATGTGTGTAAGGACATGCTTCTCTTGCGCATGTGACTACTGAGGCCGGTGATTGGCTTCAGCAGTCAAATTTATTTATTTTTTTAAAGGGGCTTTCTCACCAATACATTTATGCAATAGCAGAAGGATATGTCATAAATGTAGGATCAATGCAAATTCACCTTCAGCTTTCCTGGCCTCTGCTCAGCTGTCCAAACGTGTGGCGTATGGATCCATACTCCAGTCCACACACTCAGTGTTTTTTTTTTTTACATAGTTTTATATACCTTTTTAATAATCTTACTTGTTTTTAATAAGTGTGACCAGCCTCGTATAACCCTCAGCACCCTATATTAATCACTTTCTTTTTGGTGTGTCGGAGGAATCTTCCTCTGCTGTGTTTTATTCAGTCGTCAGGGAGGATAGGCTACTGCACATAATCAGATTAGTGAACTTGGCTCAGGCGCTGAGTGATTGTAGAGCGATGACATGAGGCAAGAAGTGTCATTTGGGAATCGTCTTTGCCGGATTGGTTAGCATGATATCAGAATCCTATTATAATGAACAAACCACAGAGTTTCGAGTGGATCCCAAATCGAGGAAAAGTAAAAGAATATTCTTGGATATGCAGTTCAGCTCTGCTTTCCAGAGGCAGGTAGTAATGCTTGGCAGCGATGAGCCTCCAGATGAGCTAGAATAAATGTGGAGTAGTGGCATGCATCAACCAATCCTATCTAAGGCAGCATTCACACTACTATCAGAGGCTCCGTCTTATTTGGCAGTAAGAAAAGCGCAGCATGCCAAAACTGTAGAGGAACCCTTTATAAGTCAGAGGGGTCCATTGCTTGATGGGTCTACAGAGCATTGGGGCTACTTATGACAGTAAGTAGTGTGAACAGTGCCTTATATCATTGTCTGGGGAATTCTAGAGAGAAAAGTACAAGCAGGAGTGCTTCATAGAGCCAGATACCTGCATGATTTGAATGGTAACACCAGTGAGCACTAGCTTATATGCTGACCTTTTTAGGTTGTGCAAGACACACAACCACTCTGCAGGCTTATCGGTAAGGGCTCTTTCTCACGAGCGCATGCCGTGCGGGTAATCCGCTGCGTGAAAGACAGCCAAGCCCTGTTCCGGACAGCAGAGACACGGAGCATTACGCTACTTTCACACTGGCGTTTTGGTTTTCCGTTTGTGAGATCCGTTCAGGGCTCTCACAAGCGGTCCAAAACGGATCAGTTTGCATTCTAATGCATTCTGAATGGATAAGGATCCGCTCAGAATGCATCATTTCAGTCTCCATTCCGCTTTGGAGGCGGACACAAAACACTGCTTGCAGCGTTTTGGTGTCCGTCTGACGAAACTGAGCCAAACGGATCCGTCCTGGCACACAATGTAAGTCAATGGGGACGGATCCGTTTTCTATGACACAATCTGGCACAATAGAAAACGGATCCGTCCTCCATTGACTTTCAGCGGTGTTTAAGACGGATCCGTCTTGGCTATGTTCCAGATAATACAAACGGATCCGTTCTCAACGGCTGCAGATGTTTGTATTATCTGAACGGATCCGTCTGTGCAGATCCATGACATGAAAGTAACATGATTGATAATGCTCTGTGACCTTTTTACTACAAAATCACAGTGAGATGAAGTTGTCACTGTGATTTTGTGGCAAAAAGGTCACAGAGAGGCACGGAGCATTATCAATCATGTTACTGCTCCGTGTCTCTGCTGTCCGGGACAGGGCTTGGCTGTCTTTCACTCAGCGAATTATCCGCACGGCATCCACTCGTGTGAAACAGCCATAAGGGTGCTTACAGTGTAAGGCTACATGTACACGACCGTATGTGTTTTGCAGTCCGCAAATTGCGGATCCGCCCAAAAAATACGGATGACATCCCTTTTTTTTTTTTTCGTTGCGGATCCATTGTAACAATGCCTAAAACGGACAAGAATAGGAGGAGTTCTATTTTTATTTTTTTTTGCACGGCTACGGAATGGACATACTGATGTCCGCATCCTATCCGCAAAAAAAAAACAGAATAGACACTGAAACGAACAACGTTCATGTGCATGTAGCCTAACTGTCATTTCAGTTTATTTTTAAAGTGGTCTTCCGAATCTTTTAAACTGATGACCAATCCTCTGCACAGGTCATCAGTATCTGATTGGTGGGAGTCTGACACCCTGGAGCCCCTCCGATCAGCTGTTTGAGGAGGCACTGGCAGCGCAGCAGCCTTCTCGCAGCTCACCAAGCACAGTACTGTACTTTGTATAGCAGCTGCACTTGCTATCACCTGTTCACTTCAATGGGGCTGAGCTGAGCCTAGGCCATGAGACTGATGAACATGATGTCACTGGCCTAAGCTAAGCTGCGATAAGGCCGCATTGCTACTATGAGTGTCGGTGCCTTCTCAAAGGGCTCATAGGCAGGGGTCCCCAGTGTTGAAACCCCCACCAATCAGATACTGATGTCATCAGTATAAAAGTGTCAGAAAACCCCCTTAATACAGTGGGATGCGAAAATTTGGGCAACCTTGTTAATCGTCATGATTTTCCTGTATAAATTGTTGGTTGTTACGATAAAAAATGTCAGTTAAATCTATCATATAGGAGACACACACAGTGATATTTGAGAAGTGAAATGAAGTTTATTGGATTTACAGAAAGTGTGCTATAATTGTTTAAACACAATTAGGCAGGTGCATAAATTTGGGCACTGTTGTCATTTTATTGATTCCAAAACCTTTAGAACTAATTATTGGAACTCAAATTGGCTTGGTAAGCTCAGTGACCCCTGACCTACATACACAGGTGAATCCAATTAGGAGAAAGAGTATTTAAGGGGGTCAATTGTAAGTTTCCCTCCTCTTTAAATTTTCTCTGAAGAGTAGCAACATGGGGGTCTCAAAACAACTCTCAAATGACCTGAAGACAAAGATTGTTCACCATCATGGTTTAGGGGAAGCATACAGAAAGCTGTCTCAGAGATTTCAGCTGTCTGTTTCCACAGTTAGGAACATATTGAGGAAATGGAAGACCACAGGCTCAGTTCAAGTTAAGGCTCGAAGTGGCAGACCAAGAAAAATCTCGGATAGACAGAAGCGACGAATGGTGAGAACAGTCAGAGTCAACCCACAGACCAGCACCAGACCTACAACATCATCTTGCTGCAGATGGAGTCACTGTGCATCGTTCAACCATTCGGCGCACTTTACACAAGGAGATGCTGTATGCGAGAGTGATGCAGAGGAAGCCTTTTCTCCGCCCACAGCACAAAAAGTGCCGCTTGAGGTGGGCTAAAGCACATTTGGACAAGCCAGCTTCATTTTGGAATAAGGTGCGGTGGACTGATGAAACTAAAATTGAGTTATTTGGCCATAACAAGGGGCGTTATGCATGGAGGAAAAAGAACACAGCATTCCAAGAAAAACACCTGCTACCTACAGTAAAATATGGTGGTGGTTCCATCATGCTGTGGGGCTGTGTGGCCAGTGCAGGGACTGGGAATCTTGTCAAAGTTCAGGGACGCATGGATTCCACTCAGTATCAGCAGATTCTGGAGACCAATGTCCAGGAATCAGTGACAAAGCTGAATCTGCGCCAGGGCTGGATCTTTCAACAAGACAACGACCCTAAACACTGCTCAAAATCCACTAAGGCATTTATGCAGAGGAACAAGTACAACGTTCTGGAATGGCCATCTCAGTCCCCAGACCTGAATATAATTGAAAATCTGTGGTGTGACTTAAAGAGAGCTGTCCATGCTCGGAAGCCATCAAACCAGAATGAACTAAAGATGTTTTGTAAAGAGGAATGGTCCAAAATACCTTCAACCAGAATCCAGACTCTCATTGGAACCTACAGAAAGCGTTTAGAGTAGAAGGTAATGTAGAACAGAAAAAAGTAGCGGCACTCACCGGTGTGGTCAAAAAGGATTTGCAGCTTTATTTAATCCACAATGACATCAGGCAGGGGGTAGACAATTCACAGCACGCATTGATCAGCGGCGGCCGTTTCGCGCTAAGTGCGCTTCATCTGGCTGAACGTCAAACGTCTTTTGACGTATAGCAGCTGCACTTGCTATCACCTGTTCCCTGTTCACCTGATGTCATTGTGGATTAAATAAAGCTGCAAATCCTTTTTGACCACACCGGTGAGTGCCGCTACTTTTTTCTGTTCTACATTACCTTCTACTTGCATCGCATCTGTTTAGCTGAGCACCGCCGCCCGTGTGCGTCCTCCTTAGCCACGTCCAGCATTAGATCCTGGTGCGCTGAGCCGTCGCGAGTGGTGCCGCCCCCTATCTTATTTTGCAACTAGAAAGCGTTTAGAGGCTGTAATTTCTGCAAAAGGACGATCTACTAAATATTGATTTCAATTCTTTTTTGTGGTGCCCAAATTTATGCACCTGCCTAATTTTGTTTAAACAATTATAGCACACTTTCTGTAAATCCAATAAACTTCATTTCACTTCTCAAATATCACTGTGTGTGTCTCCTATATGATATATTTAACTGACATTTTTTTATCGTAACAACCAACGATTTATACAGGAAAATCATGACGATTAACAAGGTTTCCCAAACTTTCGCATCCCACTGTATAATATAGGGACAGTGGTGTTAAACACTTTTGTAGTATACTTAATTAAGAAAAGATATATTTCTTTGTACTAGAAAAATGTGTAAAGAGTTGTCCTAACTCTCATTAAAGGGGCTGCCTCACTTCAGCAAGTGACATTTATTATGTAAAGAAAGTTAACACAAGGCACTTACTAATGTATTGTTGTTATCCATATTGCTATGACTGGATTCATTTTTCCATCACATTGTACACTGCTTGTTTCCATGGTTACGATCACCCTGCAATCCAACAGTGGTGGCTGTGCTTGTACACTAGAAAAAAGTAGCAGCCTATGCGCACTCCCACGGTCCCGGCCACAAGAGAGGCTGGCTCTTTTTCCTATAGTGTCCAAGCACGGCCACCGCTGCTGGATTGCAGAGTGGTTATAACCATGGAAACAAGCAGTGTATAATGTGATAGAAAAATGAATCCAGCCAGTAAAGGAAGCAATATGGAGAATTGCAATACATTAGTAAGTGTCTTGTAGTAGCTTTCTCTACATGACAAATGCCACTTACTGAAGTGAGACAACCCCTTTAAGGAGAGTCTGTTCTACTGAACGCTGAAGACCCCTGTGTGTAACCAGTCAGGCAAGGGATGGGCAGTGATAGGGCACATTTACATAGTCAGGGACTTGGGTAGCGACAAGAGAGGCTGGAAGCCTCTGTATGTTACACGCAGCTGTCTTCAGCGCTTAGTAGAACTGAAGACAGACTCTCCTTATTAACTTATAAAGCTATACTTAAAGGGATGATTCTCTTCCAGATGAAGTATAGTTGTCAGCCTTATGCCTCATTCACATGTCAGTGTTCATCAGTGATTTCCATTAGTGATTTTGAGCTCTAAACACGGAACAGGTGCAGATCTTTCACTTATAGCTTACATCTGTGTACCCTCCACTCCCGGTTTTGACTTAAAATCTCTGACCAAACACTGATGTGTGAATGAGGCTTGTGAGGGATACCACCCCTCGTGCCCGCTTGACGTCAACTATGTCGAGCTCACGAGACGCGGTATGGTCCCTGGTTGCCAAGACGTGGCGTTACGCCCTCCCGGAGGAGCATGTAAGGTCAAATTGGTACAGTTTACACAGACACCTTCTGTCCACGCGGGCACAGAGAGGCAACAAGCTGAGAGATCCTTTTCCCTGACACAGTGAAACAGCGCTTTCTCAGCCCGGTTATACTGCCACCAGCTTCTCGTTTGATATAAGCCTGGTCCGCTAGCGGGATTATATAGGGTGAGAAACCAACCCGCGGTAGCTTAACTAGGCAGAAACACGGACGTGGGTATTCATGATCGAGATACAAGACAGCACAAGATTAAATTATATATTTAATCGCCTTAAGGGCACACTAGGTAACACAATGTACACAAAGAATATATACAGTGGTCTGAGGTTACAAACAGGATTACACAGAGTACAAGTCAATTACCGGGTAGATAAATGTTCCTTTGGGTAATGATTAGTCCTTTGCTGTATTCACATGGAGGGCAGAGATGTCAGCTGGTTACAGGTCCCTCTAAACACATGGCACGATGTGACCCTCCTTCAGAGAAAAGACACGCCCGCTTGCTGGCACAAGCCTTTTAAACTGTAGCCGGCCCCTCCTCTGGGAAGGGTCCACTCCCCCTCTTCTGGGCTGGCATTAAATGACCCCCAAAACACTTTAGGGTTAATAGCTCCAGACCAGAACGTCACAGGGAGATGGTTCTGGGACCAACAGATCCGTCTGGGTTTCAGCTACAAGTAGAGTCCACGCATGGTACCGTTATTAAGTGCCTGTGGGGAGATATGTATATCTCCCTTCCCTGGCATCCCACCACCTAACTAAGACCATGGGCATGTTCATCGTGGCCACCGGGACACAAATATGTATCCGGTTTGCAAGTCTTTAAATTGACAGCGGTGTTTTACTCTCCTAATTCTTCTTCAACTCTTCTGGTTATTGCTCACTCCTCAGACAGAAATACCAGCTGGACCTCTGAATGACGCCGCATCTAGGTACAGCGGTTTAAAGCATACTTACTCTGCACACAAGTCCTCCCTGTAACTGCTTTTAAGCTCAAAGTGTTGACATTATGATCACCTTTAGTCACATTGGACTGAGTGTTCTCGGAGTGCAGTGGACTAAATAGTATAAATACGCATAAGTCATTCAGAGGTCCCGCTGGTATTTCTGTCTGAGGAGTGAGCAATAATCAGAAGAGTTGAAGAAGAATTAGGAGAGTAAAACACTGCTGTCAATTTAATGACTTGCAATTGTTATAGTGATATACTTTATATCAAGACTGTGACTATCTGGGTTTGGCAGCTACAACTGCAATAATATATTACTATTATGCACATTAAAGTACACCTACGTTGATATTGTGTATATCCTGAATAGTAATTAATAGCTGTACTTACAACCCTGCTGGTTATCTTTATGGATTTTTACATGCGTGTTGATTTTTTTATTACAATATTTTAGACTAATAAATATGTTACTCCATTTGTGAGAGTGCCTGCTAATATATTTATTATACATATTTATTGATCTGACTGGGTGTGTCATAGCAGTAGCACCTTGACCATTCAAACTCTCGGTTGAGCCGCCCAATACGAGTTTACACTCCTTGAATATAAAATGTATCCGGTTTGCGTCTGTGATGGCCGGGCGATTCATAATTCCTTATAAATGGCTAGTTCCATGCTGTCTGCTAGATTTGATTGAACTGGGGAATGGCTTAGACCCCCTGCAGGGAGGTTTTCCTGCAGGATCCATGCTGTCTGAATGGGGTGTGAAATTGGAAACAAAGGTGGCCTGCAAGAAGTTCTCTGCCATATAGCTGGGGCTTTGAAGCAGGGCCCCCCTGTGGAGTTTACTACTTCTGCTATTTAATGGCTGATGTGGGAACATGGCTGACATGAAATATTCCTCACAAGGCTTTAGGGTGTGTCACTCGTGAAAGGTTCGCTTCCCTTGCCAATATGTTGTCTTCTACATACCCATTACGTTTCTAGTTTATTGCCCGTTTAATTCCTGTAATGTTCCTGCCAGTTATAAACAGAACAACATTTACACGTGAAATAAAAGCTAATTCCGTATGTCAGTGAAAATGCTTTGGGTGTAGTCAAATGACTACACCCAAATATTACTCACCTCCTGAACTTACATCCTCTCTTCTGAAGGATCTCTTGCAGGTGAGCTTGAATTGTGTGTTGGGTGGAATTCTGCACACATTCGTACAGGTAAAAGACTGTGTTACTATTTACTAGCGTTGGTAACAAGGACAGATATGTTACACCCACCCACAAATTTCCATTAAATACATTATGAAAAGGAATAACTGCTGTTACAGCAGGGCTGGACCAAACCAAGTCATAGAGAAGAAAGAAAAATCAGCCGGGTCTTTCTACCTGCTCTTCGTCCTTTTGGCAAGCACTGGTAAATGCATGTTGACATCAGCATCCAGCTCCTCGACAGAGAGAGTGTCATATACTGACATCCGCTGCTCCTCCAGAACCTTGCTATCACTGCTGTTGAGGGAAATAGGGACCCTGCTGCTACTTCTGGGACTAATGGAAGTAGTACTGGCCAAATGTGAGGCAGCTACTGGTACGGCGGGGCTACTATTTCTGCTACTATGCTGCCACAACTGTTGTGGGGGGATACTACTACTGCTGCTACCGGCTACAGGGACATTAGTAATTGGCTTGTATTAACTTTCTCTACATGATAAATTCCATTTGCTGAAGTGAGACAACCCCTTTAAGTGCAGAATACCATTTATTAATCATGATATCAAAAACACATATTAAAAAGCCAAAATGTGAGCGAACAACCTTGACTCTTTCACTCTCGGTCATTAATATTCACTATTGTCCCCAGTGGGAAACCCAGGACTGGAGCCGCCATATCTGCAGTCACGAGATCCCCAGAGGGCTCCGATGCATTTCCCTGTGACTAACAATTTGTTAGGGGAAAAAAGGTTACAAAGCATATATGGGGTCATTTATCAGACTGGTGTAAAGTACAACTGACTTAGTTGCCCATAACAACCAGATTCCTCCTTTCATTTTCCACAGCTCACATTTTGGGAAAATGAAAGGTGTCACAGATGATCCGCGAGAATATTGAACTGTCCTCCCAATATTATCAATATTACTCTGCCTTATTGATCGGTAGGTCTATTACACAGTAATTATTTCCCTAGGCCCCAGAACCTACAATTTGATTATTCAGAGCGTCTCCTTCTGTCCTTCTGTTGTACCCAGAGAACAACATAGTCCTTTTGTTCAAGTCAGTCAATAGATGCCTAGCAGATAACGCAATTACAGCTGGCTTCCTCAGGTTGACAAAAGAACTTCTCTTCCTGAAGAGATATCACAGCTAGGTGTGAAGACTGCACCTGGGGGGAGCCGATTGGTGTCGCTGCCATAAGGGTCTGTAAGATAACTTGATTCAGACAGGCCGGCACCAAGGTTCCCAGATTGACACATGAATCTGAGATATGATTTTTACCTTTTTAAGAGAGACCATGCATCTTACGGACGTAAAAATTACATCATCGTGTCACTCAGAATTCACTGGACGTTTACATAGGACAAACATAACTCTAAGATGTGCCCAGGTAAAGTTATGGTGTTACCCCATCATAGAACCAGTTATAATAGTAATATTTGGTATCCCTGAACTCCATATTTTGTGGGGAATGTGAATATGTGCTTGTTACTTGTGTACAGCGGAGACATCCCACGATATGGCACATGCCATATTTCAGAACTGACATTCACCTCAGGAATACAGCCTGCCCAGCAGGCGGACTCTCAATTCCCCGCCTTGATTCGGGGACCCTTTATAACAAAGACCTAGAATCTGCTAAAGGAGTTCTCCACTTTTAACAACACCTAAAGAGGGCCTCAGCCAGAGAACCCGTGGGCTGTAGGCATATTACACTGGACAAAGGTTTCTTGGACTTTATCCCTGCAACAGACTATTTCACCAACGGACATCTTTTCTGCGGAACCTAAGTATTTTCTTCCTTTTCTCCCTTTTGTTTATTGGACTATACTTTCCTTTATTATTGTGTTAATAATTACTGTGCATCTTGATAATTTGTATTGTATATAGATATATAATAAATGACCTCCAAGTCATTTCTCTAGCCATATGCCTGTTTTCAAACACTGCAAAAACTTACCCTAGCCTCTCCGAAGGGAAAGCTACTCGGTTGTGTTATCTAGATAGTGGGTTCCTTGCTCCCATAAATTGCAAGGTGGTGGCAGTTAAACTACCCTGTGTGTAGTTCCGGTCTGATCGCTCACACGCTTACTTGCGGTCGGTCGGCGGTCCACTCCCTGCGCTTTCAGTCTATCGACTGTACGGACTCAAGTTAGACTGTCGGTGTGCTGAAAGTGGCTGGGAGGCCTGTTTGCGGATTGACCACTAGGGGCGCTGTGACGGTTTTGTGACCTATTGTGGCCGCGGCGGTCGCAGTTCGTCACAAAAGGTGGCATCTTATTGGTTGCTATGGGCCATTAAGCCAGTTCTACTTTACACCAGTGTGATAAATGAGCCCAATGGATTTCCACAAATATATAAAAACATGCTACAACTCAGTCAATGTCCATGTGATGCAAGGAAGGCAAGTATAAAGACCATACTTGATAGAACCCTATTTCTTGACCATACAGAGTCCACTTTTACTTCCAGCGTAGTGTTGTGCACTTGAACAGGTTGTAGACCAGCCATCCGACAAGCCTAGAAAGGAAAAAAAATGGCATAGAACCGTAATTGTGGCATAAAGATGCAGGTGTAACAAATAATCTAAGGTACAACTGATGCAACATAATATGGACCTTTTAACTACAAAGGCTATATTGAAGTGACATCTAGTAACAGACCTCATAATCATAAGGCGAAATATGTTTGTGAATGGGAGAAAAGAACAAGTTCATCTGTAAATAGCCAGCCTGCGCAAAGAACATATCATCTTATGGAGGCAATTACTAGACCATGACTGACTGTATGCCAGGTGCAAGCTCCTGTTGTGTCCAGACGGTATAGACCTTGACAAGTGATGGCACAGAGGTGTTCAAAAATCCTCTTTATTTTTCCTTGTCTCTTATTGTAGGCGACACAGTCTAAATAATTTACATATGCAACAAATCAACATTGTTTGTTTGATGAATGATCCCCACTAGCAGCAAACTCCAGGCTGCGCCAAAACGGTTCTCCTATTCAAGAGTTTAGCAGCCCTATTATTGGTGCAGCAGTGTGGGTCCAAGTTCATACACACCCGGTATGGTATTATCTGACACACCATAGAATTTCAGCCAGGATCTCTTTTACGTGTGACGGGGTGGAACAATCCCATTTTATAAGGGCAGACTTGTAATGCCACATTTGCCCACTAGAGTATGCTGCTTGGTAAACCTTACTCATGATCCAACAGTAGTTATTTTCTGCCTATGCTAAATTGTATTGTATGAAAGACAAAGGTCTTCTGGTGCAAAATCTACTATGTGCACAGACACTCGCTGTTTGAGTGGGTGCCAAGTAATCGTTCAGCTTTACTGCATTGTTACTGCATGGAAAATGAACGCTAAGAATAGCTATCCCCAGCGTGATTAGGCAATTCTGCATCTTGTGTTCCCCCATACAGTCATCTAATGGTTGAGGTCCTGCTGGATGAAAAGAGGTTGTCAAGCATGGACCCTACCATGCACCCAGGGCTATTGAATGAGTACTGCCATGTGACTGACAGAATCCCCTTACTGAAAATATTACTGTAAAAGCTGAAAAAGAGAATCCAGAACTGCCGACTTCAGGTTCTTTATTTGCAGGATACAAGCAGGTAAAACTTTTGGCGCGTTTCGGGCTACACTTGCCCTTTGTATGGAATTTTTTTGGTATCTTGCAAATAAGGCTACTTTCACACTGGCGTTTCAGGGTCCGCCTGTGAGATCCATTTCAAGGCTCTCACAAGCGGCCCCAAACGGATCAGTTTAGCCCCAATGCATTCTGAATGGATGCGGACGGGGACGGATCCGTTTACAAAATGTAAAGTCAGAAGTCCCTATTAATATACCATCGGATCGGAGTTTTCTCCAATCTGATGGTATATTTTAACTTGAGGCGTCCCCATCACCATGGGAACGCCTCTATGTTAGAATTTACCATCGGATTTGAGTTAGATCGTGAAAACTCAGATCTGACAGTATATTCTAACACAGAGGCGTGTGCGCCCCCCCCTTCCCTCCCTCCCTGTATTAAAAGCATTGGTGGCCAGTGCGGCCCCTCCCTTCCCAGTATTAAAAGCATTGGTGGCCAGTGCGGCCCCCTCCCTCTCTCCCCAGTATTAAAAGCATTAGTGGCAGTGGCCACAGGCTAACAACCCCGTTAGCCCCCGCCCTCCCCTTCCATCATTGGTGGCAGCGGAGCGGCATTTCTGATTGGAGTCCTAGTTTAATCGCTGGGGCTCCAGTAGCGTCCTGGCTGCCATGGTAACAAATCGGAGCCCCAGCGATTAAACTGGGACTCCGATCGGAAATGCCGCTCCGCTGCCACCAATGATGGGGGGGGGGGGTGTTAGCCTGTGGCCACTGCCACCAATGCTTTTAATACTGAGGAGGGGCGGGGCCGCACTGGCCACCAATGCTTTTAATACTGGGGAGGGATGGGGGGGTGGGGAAGCCGCACTGCTCACGGCACGGACACGGAAGAGCTTCTGGGTCTATGCCTGTAAGCTTCAAAATATAGGTCATGTCCTATCTTTGACATATCTTGCGGATCACGGGCACGTTGTAGTCAATGAGTCTGCACCACAATGCTGGGTGCACATGGTTGGTGCCCATGTTTTGCAGAGCTGCGGTTTGCAGTCCACAAAATTAGAATGGCCTTCACATTCGTGCAATGCACCCTAACCCTGATCCCTTAGTCATCTGCCAGTCCAAAATGGAAGAGGTCAAAGTGAAATTTACCACTATGTAGGATTTCTACTTGACTGCTTTAGGCTACTTTCACACTGGCGTTTCTGGGTCCGCTTGTGAGATCAGTTTCAGGGTTCTCACAAGGGGCCCAAAACTGATCAGTTCAGCCCCAATGCATTCTGAATGGATAAGGATCCGTTCAGAATGCATCAGTTTGCCTCCGTTCAGCCTCCATTCTGCTCTGAGGCGGACACCAAAACGCTGCTTGCAGCCTGACGATGCGGAGCCAAACAGATCCGTCCTGACTTACAATGTTAGGGCTACTTTCACACCTGCGTTTAGGTGAGGATCCGTCTGGTATCTGCACAGATGGATCCGCACCTATAATGCAAACGCTTGTATCCGTTCAGAACGGATCCGTTTGCATTACTGTGAACAAAAAAAAAAAATTATATATTTTTTTTCATGATAATGCAAACGGATCCGATTTGACTTACATTGAAAGTCAATGGGAGGCGGATCCGTTTTCAATTGCACCATATTGTGTCAGTAAAAACGGATCCGTCCCCATTGACTTACATTGTAAGTCAGGACGGATCCGTTTGGCTCAGTTTCGTCAGACGGACATCAAAACGCTGTAAGCAGTTTTTGGTGTCCGCCTCCAGAGCGGAATGGAGGCTGAACGGAAGCATATCCGAACGGATCCTTATCCATTCAGAATGCCTTGGGGCTAAACTGATCCGTTTTGGACCGCTTGTGAAAGCCTTGAAACGGATCTTATAGGCGGACCCAGAAACGCCAGTGTTAAAGTAGCCTAAGTCAATGGGGACGTATCCGTTTTTACTGACACAATATGGTGCAAGTCAAAACGGATCCTTTTTTTTTTTGTGTTCATGGTAATGCAAACGGATTGGTTCTGAACGGATACAAACGTTTGCATTATAGGTGCGGATCCGTCTGTGCAGATACCAGACGGATCCGCACCTAACGCAGGTGTGAAAGTAGCCTAAGTAACATGCAGAAAATGGAACAGACTGACAAACTGTGATGGCAATATTGTCTCCTGTTTAGGGGTTATTTAGCCGGTAATTTTTTTTTTTTCAAAAGGGGCCAGATGTGACTGATCCCCTGCCACTCAAATTCTGATGCTTTCTGAGTCCACCACGGTCTCTACTTTATGGTGGCTCAGTGAGTGGTCACATTTCCATGTTGGCTGAAGACAGACGGTGACCAAGGAGGCATCAGAATGGGAGTGGGGGTAGATGATGACTTCTTTTTTTATTTTAATTTTTTTAAACTATTGTAACACCAGCTTTAGGGTACATTCATACGACCGTGTATAATCCTTTCCGTTTTGCGGTCCGCAAATAACGGGACCTTGTGTTTACAGTCCTTAAAAAACGGAATGAAAAAAAGAGAGAAAAAAATCATTATTAAGGTCTTCAATAATACGGTAACGGATCCGCAAAATGTATGACATACACAAACCATTCCGTATGTCATCCGCAAATTGTGGATCCATTGACTTGAATGGGGTGCGGACCTGATCTGTGCGGATAATAGTAGTACAAGCTTCATATATTTGCGGACTATAAATGCGGAAACACGGATGCGGAGAACATACTGAATATTGTCCGCAAGTTTTATTCACCCATAGGAATGAATGGATCCGCTTCTATTAAGCAAAATGCGGAACGGATGCAGATTAAATTATACGGTCGTGGGAATGTACCCTTACAATCACTTTAAATACTACTATGGGTTGCTTCTGTTTAGTCCCTGCTTTCTTTCAACACACAGCTGTTTATTGGCCGTTCCGTGCAATTTGCGGTCCCCAATGCACGGGCACCATCCGTGCGGATTCCACAGACGGATCCAGACCCATTCAACTTAAATAGGGCCGTGATCTGTCCGCACCACAAAAAATGGACTAAAAGCACTCCATGGTATTTCTGTGGGGTTCTGTGCCTCCGTTCCACACCGACCTTCCGGATTGCGGACCCTTTCAAGTGAATGGGTTTGCATCCGTGATGCGGGTACATACGGCCCGGTGTTTGTGGGACGCAATATGGGCAAGGCCTGGAAACGGCTGTGTGCGTGAGCCCTGAATCTCAGAGGCTCATGATACAAAGTTGACTTTCAGCTGTGCTGTTGCTGGCTCCTAATTTCTTTTAAAGGGAACCTGGCATCAACTTTATGCCATCCATACTAACAGCAGCATAAAGTAGAGACGAGAGAGTGGATTTCAGCGGTCTGTCATTTAAAAGTTAAAAGTAAGTGGTTGCCGAGAACCAGCATCACAATCATTGCAGACTGGGCCTGGAAAAGAGTCCCTGGCCACCTGAGAAGAGTCATGGTTATCCATGAGCTCCTGCTCTCCTGCCCACCTGCTGATGACTGACAGTCTTCTACCTAGTTTTCTAGATTGGCAGGAGAGCAGGAGATGATGAATAACCAGGACTCTTCTCAGGTAGATTTGACTCTTTTCCAGGCCCAGTCTGCAATGATTATGATGCTGGTTCTCAGCGATCACTTACTTTTAGCTGAAGAGTTATACACCACTGAAGTCAGCATTTCTGTCACTACTTTATACTGCCCTCAGTGAGGTCGGCATACAGTTGATGACAGGTTCCCTTTTAGGCTACTTTCACACTAGCGTTCGATCGGATCCGTTCTGAACGGATCCGATCATATTAATGCAGACGGAGGCTCCGTTCAGAACGGATCCGTCTGCATTAAAATGGCAAAAAAAAGCTAAGTGTGAAAATAGCCTGGGACGGATCCGTCCAGACTTTCAATGTAAAGTCAATGGGGGACGGATCCGCTTGAAGATTGAGCCATATTGTGGCATCTTCAAACGGATCCGTCCCCATTGACTTACATTGTAAGTCTGGACGGATCCGTACGCCTCCGCACGGCCAGGCGGACACCCGAACGCTGCAAGCAGCGTTCAGTTGTCCGCCTGTCCGTGCGGAGGCGAGCGGAGGCTGAACGCCGCCAGACTGATGCAGTCTGAGCGGATCCGCTCCATTCAGACTGCATCAGGGCTGGACGGCTGCGTTCGGGTCCGCTCGTGAGCCCCTTCAAACGGAGCTCACGAGCGGACACCCGAACGCTAGTGTGAAAGCAGCCTTAGTGGGACTATAGTACTCATCATTATTTTTTTCTTAGCAAGTAAGAGTTACAAGAATTTAGGACATTTCACAGCACACAAAAAATGAAGGCAGTCATCTGCTTCGGGGCAACATTATAGCAGACAAATTGGTATACTGTTTTGTCAGACTTGTGTGCTAAGGCTTTCTGGAGTAGAGGCCAAGTTAATGGACAGGCCTATTCTCTGGTCATTCAAGGGGACACCACTTAGGAGATGCTACATCTCTAACCCCTCTGGGTTTTCCAATTTGCTTCCCATGACTTTATTTTCTGCATTAAGAAAGCTTTCAGAATATCCCCATTTACTGCGTTTTTGTATTTTTTGTTTAGTTTTTTTCATTTTCCAGCAGGTTAACCCCTTAAAGACCGGGCTTGGAAAGGCCTTAATGACTAGATACATTTAACATTTTTGCCTCAGCATTCATAACTTAAAAAAAATAGTTGTCTGAGGCAGAAACTTTAACACATATCAGATGTTGAAAGTGCTATATTTTACCATTTCATGAAAAAAAAAAAAATTACGCATCTCAAAAACGTTGATGGGCAACAAAAGGCAAAAAGTCACATGACTGCGTATAAAAAAAAAAAAAAGCCTGACTGTCAGTATTAGATGCTTGTGATCTGCAAGCTTTCTGACAGCACTGCATTAAATACAGGCTTGCTTCTGTACTAGAAATCACTGCATGGGCTCAGGATCACTTCTAGAAATCATGGTCTGTGAACACAGTCCTCTGTGCAATCCACTAATGAAAATTAAGCTGTATCATGCAAAGTAGAAGCCATTTCTCAACGCGATCCAGAAACACCGCTGTCTTCTCTCGACCAAATATAAGTGAGAATAGGACGCTAAAACAAAATAATAAATATTTAATTAAGTTATTTTGTTAGAATAAAGGGGTATCTACAGAACCACTGCAAAAAGCAGCAACATAAATCTAAATTCACTTGTGGGGCCTCACCTAAACCAGCCACACAGGCGGCGGAAAAAGCCACCATATGGCAAAAGATAGATCCCACAACTAGAACCCATCAACACTAAGGGGGCTAAGATACCACAGGTACAGGATGTTAGGCCTGGGTAACTAGTACTATCAAGGTAGATACCTGGTACAGGACCACCAGGTAGCTCTCCTAACAGTGAATGTCAGCGCGCAGACATTCACTGCACTAACATAGTACAGGTGCAGGATACAGATCGGGCAAAGACAGTTGGCTCCACTAGGTGTATCTGGAGCTATGATCGTCCTCCCCTATCCTTGATGGTCTAAGCTCATATGATGCCATCTCATATGTCCTTTATATGAATGAACATCGATCTGTTTTGAGATCTGCGTTCCTTCATGTTTTTTATTCAGAGGGACACTTTGTAGATATACATGAGCCTTTGTCTACATATGTAGCTGAGTGTCGGCGCTCCTTATGAGGATCCTCGTCTGTGGGTTCACTCCACTGTATATTCACTAATAGGTTTGTAGCTGCGGTGACAGTATACTCTGAACCGCTACGATTTTCCCTGGTTATTATGCGGCGCATTGCGCTTCCCCCGAGACTGATATAATCTCTCCCGCTGCTTTGCTAGTGGTGTGTCCGGTACCGAGCCTCTTGGCCAGATTGGCTGGCAGGCGAGTGTGTGTCTAGCAGGGCGGGGTTTTACCTTGTTAATCTCGGCGTTCTAGGAGCCGCTTTGTGGCCATTACAACGCCGGCTAGTCTGCACACCAGCACGCTGTGCCTCAACCTAGAGGTTGTCAGCCTAGGCAGGACAGTGGATCATAAGTGATTACATTATACCTCACACAAGAGGAAGTTGGTGCTAGTGAGATCACCCTACTGCTGCCTATTGTTCTTAGCCTCTGGTAACATACCTATGTCAGAGACTTTGGCTATATCACTGGTGGTGGACGCCCACAGCTTCGGTTAAATGTACAACCTAGAGGCTTTGGACTGCACTACCTGTGGTGTTTATGTTCACGGCCTCTGTCATACATCCACGTCAGAGGTTTTGGGCTATATCATTGATAGTACACGCCTACAGCCTCGGTTAAATATAAAACTGTGAGGTGGTGGCATGTACTACCTATGGTGCATGTTTGCTCCTGATGAAATGCATTTTTAATGCATAGAAACGCGTAGAGCTTAGACCATCAAGGATAGGGGAGGGCGATCATAGCTCCAGATACACCTAGTGGAGCTAACTGTCTTTGCCCGATCTGTATCCTGCACCTGTACTATGTTAGTGCAGTGAATGTCTGCGCGCTGACATTCACTGTTAGGAGAGCTACCTGGTGGTCCTGTACAAGGTATTTACCTTGATAGTACTAGTTACCCAGGCCTAACATCCTGTACCTGTGGTATCTTAGCCCCCTTAGTGTTGATGGGTTCTAGTTGTGGGATCCATCTTTTGCCATATGGTGGCTTTTTCCGCCGCCTGTGTGGCTGGTTTAGGTGAGGCCCCACAAGTGAATTTAGATTTATGTTGCTGCTTTTTGCAGTGGTTCTGTAGATACCCCTTTATTCTAACAAAATAACTTAATTAAATATTTATTATTTAGTTTTAGCGTCCTATTCTCACTTATATTTGGTTGATAGTGCATAAGGACGCATACCCGATACACCTTTTCTAGATTTTGTAGCTGTCTTCTCTCGACCAAAATTTAATTTAAAATGGAATCTGTTCTGTGGCCCTATGAATCAGAATTTGAAATTCTTTTTGGAAACCACGGACTCTGGGTTCTGCGGACTTAAGAGGAGGGGGACCATCCAGCTTGCTTCCAGAACACTGTTCAAAAGCCTGCATCTCTGATGGTATGGAGTTGTATTACTGCCTGTGGTGTGGGCAGTGTACACATCTGGAAAGGCACTATCAATGCTGAACAATATAGAGGTTTATAACAACATCTGCTCCCATTCAGACAACTGCTGTATATTTCAGCAAGACAATGCTAAACCACATACTACATCCATCTCAGCAGTGCATGGCTTCACAGAAGAAGAGTCCGGGAGCTGAACTCGCCTACCTGCAGTCCAGACCTTTCACCAGTAGAAATCATTTGGTGGATCATGAAATGAAAAAAAAATGAAATGAAAAAAATCTTATATGCATTGCTGGGGATTTACTACTGCAAATGTGCCAGAATTCTGGCTCAGATTGCAGTCTAAGCTTATGCTTCATTCCCACAGTAAGTGTTTGGTCAGTGATTTCCATCAGTGATTGTGAGCCAAAACCAGGTGCGGCTATAAACACAGAACTGGTGCAGATCTTTTCCTTATACCTTATGTCTGTGGAATCTCCAATCCTGGTTTTAGCTCACAATCACTGACCAAAACATGGTGGCATGTCACTCGATAGTAAGGGTGCAGCTACACTGCGACATGATGTTGCAGTAATGTCGTGAAGCAATTTTTGGAGTTGGTGTCTCGAAGCGACATACTGCGTGCGCTGCAACTGTTTGTGACTTTCGCATCGGAGTTCCAGTGCAACACCATTGACTATCATTACAAAAGTGATTATAGTAAAAATGATGTTATTATACAAAGGGAGGGGGGGGGGGGGGTATGAGAGCTGCAGACTCTTCCTCAGTGTTTATGAAAGACTATGGGGGTCATTTATTAAGACTGGCCAGTTTTAATCCTCATGCGTGGGCTCCAAATGTGCCAAAGTTGTGTAGAGGCACAGGCCTCTACATAACTTTGGTGCTTGGTTCCACCGGCTGCGCAACATGGTTTAAATTATGCCAGCTCCCTTCATGGTATAGTTTCAGTCCATTTTCCACGCCATAAACTGGCTTGTACCACTGACTTTTCTTGTTACTTTCAAAAAAAAAGTTACCACAGAAGCACAAAATGGCAAAAAGTAATCATTGCACAAAAAATTTTGGGGACAATTTTATCATGCACCAGCTTTTTATGCCGGTCTTTGATATCCCCGGGCACTGCTAGAGGCTGCACCTAATATATGACGAGGGGAACGCCTTGTCATAAATTAGACACAGCTCCTGCACTCCATGCACCTAGACTGAAATCCAAGCTAGCCCCTTGCTGGCTTAGATTTCAGTCTTTTACGGCAGAAACCTGGCGTAAAAGAAGATAAATATGCCAGGGCTGCTGGCCCCTCTCTCCCTAAGCCCGCTTTTCGGAAAAGTGGTGAGCGCTGCAGAGAAACACCACTTGTAATTCATCTTGTCACAAGTGGCGTTTAAAAAGTCATGAACACTACTTTCCATTGTTCTGTGCCTTTTTAGGCTACTTTCACACTTGCGTTCGGGGCTACGCTTGTGAGTTCCGTTTGAAGGCTCTCACAAGCGGCCCCGAACGGATCCGTGCATCCCCAATGCATTCTGAGTGGATAAGGATCCGCTCAGAATGCATCAGTCTGGCTCCGTTCCGCCTCCATTCCGCTCAGTGTAAGTCAATGGGGACGGATCCGTTTGGCGTTGACACAATATGGTGCAATTTCAAACGGATCCGTCCCCCATTGACTTTCAATGCAAAGTCAGGACGGATCCGTCTGACTAACAATTAGACTTAGAATTTGTTCAGAAATATGCAGACGGATGCGTTCTGAACGGATACCATGGTTTGCATTATAGGTGCGGATCCGTCTGTGCAGACACCAGACGGATCCGCACCGAACGCAAGTGTGAAAGTAGCCTTACTTTGGCTCGTTGGTGCAATACATGTATTGTACTGATGCGAGTCACTGATATTATGGATGCCCTCTGCTGGATGGTGAAGAGGAAGAAGGTTAACCTGCTCTCTTGTAATGTTTCACTCCAGGTGATACTTGATACATGGAAATTGTGCACTTACTGGGGTCTCTTCTTTCCACTATCTCATTATACCGAGCAATTAATAAAATGGCTGTAGGATGAACTGTAGCCAACAAATCGGAACTACCGCATGACTTTGAATGAAATCGAGCTCCGAACAACTTAAAACACATCTAGAGAGAGATGTTTTTTTGATAGGGACTGCAGTGTTCATGGCAATCCCTAAACCCGTTGTGTTGTGTTTTGTAAACTTGTTCTTGCCATTATTATTATAATAATATTTATTTATTTTGTGCATTGGGGACCTTGCAGTTTATGTTCTGCTTGTTTAGATTTCTTCCAGCGTTGAACATTCCTTACCAGATTACTCATGTCATCGCTTCCTTTGTCTCCTTTAGTAGTGGAGCGTTTATTAAACACTTGATCAGACAGCTATAGAGCTGGCATTAATAATTCAAAGGACACATCATTAAGTGTGCATAGCAATGTGACACCAGGATACAGAGGGACGTTGAATGTCTTTCGGTCTTCCAAGCACAACATGTTTTACCAACAGTAACCTGTTGAATTTCTCAGAATTTTCTTGTTTTTGGTTAGGTTTGGTTCAATATTTGGCAGCACAGTAGCTCAGTAAACTTTAATATAAGTATTCTAAAATAAAGTGAAAAATCTAGATTAGATTCCCTAATTAATGATCAAGAGATGATAAATAATTGAGGTACACAATGGCACCTGGGTGCATGGCGGCACCCAGCCAGAATAAAATATTACTAGACCGAGTTATCCTACTGCATCTGGATTATTCAGATGATGTTCCAGTAGTGGGCCCGGTCTTTCATCTGGTTGAAGTTCAAGAAGAGGGAGGAAGGACATCCAGTATGGGTGCAAATAAAGTGCAAATGGTGCAGTTAGTCCAAAGTGCCTTTTAAAAAGTCCACCTCTTCTCCACTCATTAATCTAACTTAGTAGGACCTGTCTGAGCTCTTTAAGACACCTGTCCACTCCAGTCAGTCAGACGCCAACTACTACCAAGGGCAAGACCAAAGAGCTGTCAAAAGACACCAGAGACAAAATTGTGGACCTCCACAAGGCTGGAAAGGGCTACAGGGCAATTGCCAAGCAGATTGGTGAAAATAGATCACGTTGGAGCAATTGTTAGAAAACGGAAAAGGCTAAAGACAACTGTCGGTCTCCCTCGGACTGGGGCTCCATGCAAGATCTCACCTGGTGGGGTATCGCTGATGATAAGAAAGGTGAGGAATTGGCCCAGAACTACAAGGGAGGAGCTGGTCAATGACATGAAGAGAGCTGGGACCACAGTTTCAAAGGTCACTGTCGGTAGAACACTACGCCGGTCATGGTTTCACGGTTCTCATGCTCAAGTCAGGGACAGGACTACTGCACTGTGTTAAGGAGAGGATGAATGGGGCCATTTATTGTGAGATTTTGAGCAACAACCTCCTTCCCTCAGTCAGAGCATTGAAAATAGGTTGTGGCTGGGTCTTCCAACATGACAACAACCCGAAGCACACAGCTAGGATAACCAAGGGGTGGCTCCGTAAGTAGCATATCAAGGTTCTGGAGTGGCCTAGCCAGTCTCCAGACCTAAATCCAATAGAACATCTCTGGAGGGAGCTGCGGTTTTATCTCCGTCCAAAATTCCGGAACACTTGCAACAATTTTTTTCCATTGTAAGGCATTAATGCCGGATCCGGCCCAGAGTGCTCTGGCAAATCGGATCCGGCACTGCGGTCAGCGCATGCTCAGACCGTTAAAAAAATTTGAAAAAAATAAATGCCAGATCCGTTTTTCTGGATGACACCGGAAAAACGCATTGCCGGATCCGACGTTTAGCTTTTTCTCAATGGTTACCATGGCTGCCGGGATGCTAAAGTCGTGGCAGCCATGGTAAAGTGTAGTGGGGAGCGGGGGAGCAGCATACTTACCGTCCGCGCGGCTCCCCGTGCGCTCCAGAGTGACGTCAGGGCGCCCCAAGCGCATGGATCACGTGATCGTATGGGGCACGTCATCCATGCGCATGGGGCGCTCTGACGTCACTCTGGAGCGCCCCGGGAGCCGCACGGACTGTAAACGTTTGCATACGTTTTGACGTTTGTGGCGCTGTACGCCCGCCCCTTTCTCCTTATTGATGGCACAGGGGGAAGGGAGAAAGTGCTTCCTTCTCCCCTGTGCTCCATGTTCTGATACTAGACTGCGCAATAGCGTCTAGTATCGAAAAAAAAGGCAAATCCCAGTATCGAGGTCAATACCAGACAAAAAGTACCGATTGGGTATCGATAATTCGATACCCGAAACAACCCTACTTGGTAGTTTAGAGATAAGGGTTATTAGATGACAGGCACAAAGTAAAAGTACCAGTCAGACAGTTAGAAAAACTGTTAACCCTTTGTGACAGAATGACTCAATATAAAAAAAAAAGCTAACTGAAAATATGCTTTTTAGCCAAAAAGGAGTAAAATGCAATCATAAGCAAAAAAGGGATAAATAAAAGGGATAAGCAAAAAATAGCCTTTAAAGGGAGTCTGTCACCTCCATATGGCCATGTACAGTGCTTACATGGCTCTGTAGCACACCTATACAGGATTGTAACGGTACCTTTGTCTTTGTCTTTAGACTTGCACCAGCAGGAAAAACAAAGTTTAATTCATGTGCAAATGAGCACTTGCAAGTGCCCAGGGGAGGAGTTCAGTGCCCAGGGGAGGAGTTCAGTGCCCAGGGGCGGCGTTCAGTGTGTAAGTGCCCAGGCTGCTCTGCCTTCTTTTCACTTTACCCCTTCCCAGCCTCTGCCTTTGCCCGCCCTCCAAGTCTCTTGCCTCGTCGATAGGTCCGGACTCGGAGGGCGGGCAAAGGAAGTGGCAGGGGAGGAGTAAAGTAAAAAGAAGGCAGAGCAGCCTGGGCACCTACACACTGAATGCCGCCCCTGGGCACTTGCGTGTGCTCATTTGCATATAAATTAAACTTAGCTTTTCCTGCTGGTGCAAGTCTAAAGAAAAGAACAAAGGTACCGTTACAATCCTGTATATGGCCATATGGAGGTGACAGACTCCCTTTAAGGTTGCTTTATACAGGACAAGAAGTCTTCCTTCCCGGCAAGCATCTGCTCATCTGTGAAGGAGAATGCTGTATTTACATGCAGCGATCTCCTCTACAGTATGGGAAGGAGCGACCACTAATTCCATCGCTCGGGCCCTATACACAATCATTGTTTGCTGACAGCAGAGGCTGTTTAGATGGCACGATCTGCTGCCAGCAAACAAGGATTTAGTTGACCGTATAAAAGATGCGATTGCCTGATGAACGAGCATTTCAATCGTTCATTGGGTATCTGCAGCACCTTTACACTGCCAGATAATCCCAAACAAGCGTTCCTATGAACACGTGTTAGGGCTCTTTCACACTTGCGTTCTTTTCTTCCGGCATAGAGTTCCGTCGTCGGGGCTCTATGCCGGAAGAATCCTGATCATTTTTTTTTTTTTAAATAGACTTTTATTCAGGAAAAGTACAAGTAAGCTGTAGTCAAAAACCATTACTAGTCAAAACAGCCATTGCATCAATCATTTCGATTACAGCATGTGAAAAAACATGTCAGAATGATAAGAAAATACCAGTACTTTCCCCAATTTTTCCCCCTTTTTTTTTTTTCCCTTTCCCCCCCCTCCCTTCCCCTCCCCCCTCCCTTCCCCTCCCCCCTCCCTTCCCCTCCCTTCCCCTCCCCCCTCCCTTCCTCTCCCCCCTCCCTTCCCCTCCCCCTCCCTTCCTCTCCCCCCTCCCTTCCTCTCCCCCCTCTATGCCCTCCAAAAAAACTGTCATATCCAACTTATGAATAAAATCATTTTGGTCGTGCAAAAATTTTGAGGATAACTACCCCCATAATGCTAACATCAGTGAGAACCTTTATTATTGTTGTCTTCTATATCTTCCCCCTAGAAGCCCCCCTGCCCCCCCCCCCCCCCCCTCCCACTTTTGTCCATTCTGAACGTCTCGGCTGCTAGAACATTCATTGGTCAAATCCATAAGATTATTCATTCACATCATCACACTTTCAATACACTCAATCGACCCTTCAAATCCTCCTGTAAATACCAAGCTGTAAGTCTGAAAGGTCCCATCAATGTGGGGTATTCTGAATTGGCAATGTACTGAACCAGAAAGCTCCTCCACACTTTATACCATTTTTTACCCAATATTTCTTTCCTGGTAGTCGCATCCCTCCATTCTAGATTCAATATCTGTTTCAATCGGTTCAGTAGCATTTCGGCACTGGGGACAGTCGCCAACAACCAATGCGTCAATATGCAGCGTTTTGCCTCCAACAGAATCTTGTGATCCAGAACGGACAAATCCCTCCTCTCCCTATCCCTTCCATCATCAGACATTTCTTTTCCCTCAGCCTGGAATATGATCAACTGAGGCGATAATTTGTTCCGGGTATTGCCCAGTTGTTTCATAATTGCAGACACCTGAGCCCAAAATCCAGCTACACTGGGACATACCCATAAACCATGCAACAAGTCTGCTCCTGATAGATTACATTTTGGGCATGCCGTTATTCTATCCGGCCTAGCTTGGGAGGGCGAAAAAGTAAATCCATAAATCGCCCTGTGTAGAATCTTGAATTGCGTTTCCCTCATCATTTCGTTTGGTACTGCACGATATAGCGCCTGAATACCTGCCCGAGCGATGGGCTCTAAGTCCATTATCTCCAACTGCTTTTCCCATTTCCTGAACATGCCAGCTACCAGCTGATCCTCCCAGGTTGCCCTAAGAACATTATAGATTTCTGAAATGGACATCCTACACTTATGTCCCAGAAAGGCGTCAAACTTATTCCTTTGCCCTTCTTTGGAGATATCCCTTATAATACTTTTCACATAACTATGAACTTGCCTATATGGGAATTGTGCCGTTTTCTGCAGACCCCTCTTCTCTATTAACTCCTCCAATGATGCCCATCTGGTCTCTTTCTCGTGCATCAGGTCCTCCATCTTTATAATTCCCTTGCTCACCCACTCTTGGAAGGATTTTTCGCTATAGCCAGGAGGAAAGTCCTGATCAGTTTTATCCTAATGCATTCTGAATGGAGAGAAATCCGTTCAGGCTGCATCAGGATGTCTTCAGTTCCGGAACGGAACGTTTTTTGGCCGGAGAAAATACCGCAGCATGCTGCGCTTTTTGCTCCGGCCAAAAATCCTGAAGACTTGCCGCAAGGCCGGATCCGGAATGAATGCCCATTGAAAGGCATTAATCCGGATCCGGCCTTAAGCTAAACGTCGTTTCGGCGCATTGCCGGATCCGACGTTTAGCTTTTTCTCAATGGTTACCATGGCTGCCGGGATGCTAAAGTTGTGGCAGCCATGGTAAAGTGTAGTGGGGAGCGGGGGAGCAGCATACTTACAGTCCGTGCGGCTCCCCGTGCGCTCCAGAGTGACGTCAGGGCGCCCCAAGCGCATGGATCACGTGATCGCATGGCACGTCATCCATGCGCATGGGGCGCTCTGACGTCACTCTGGAGCGCCCCGGGAGCCGCGCGGACTGTAAGTATACCGCTCCCCTGCTCCTACTATGGCAACCAGGACTTTAATAGCGTCCTGGCTGCCATAGTTACACTGAAAGCATTATGAAGACTGATCCGTCTTCAAATGCTTTCAGTACACTTGTGTTTTTCCGGATCCGGCGTGTAATTCCGGCAAGTGGAGTACATGCCGGATCCGGACAACGCAAGTGTGAAAGAGGCCTTAACAATTATCTGGCTCATCTTCGGCCTGTGTAAAGGACCCTTTAAGACCGAACGGAAAGGAAGCGTTCCTTCCCGACAATTGCCTGCTCGCTAGCAGAGGAGACGGCTGCTATTACATGCAGCAATCTCCTCCACAGCATGGGGAGGAGCAATCGTTATGCCATCAAGCTTCCCCATGCTGTCTAGTTTGCCGGCAGTCTGAAAGATCCCGATTGCACAATGTTAATCGGGAAATCGATGGCAGTATTAGACTGCTAGATCATCGCTAACGAGTGTTCATATGAGCGCTGGTTAGTGATGATTGGACTGTCGATTGCTTGGTGTAAATACAGGCTTTAGACTAGTAATGGTTCCTTTGCATAAATACCAACCCTGTTAGGGCAACTTCACATCACAGCTATTTATTTCTGTTCTGTTAAAGGAGCAGAACAAAAAAAGAAATAACAAGTGCCAGAGTGCGCATAAATGACCCGAACAGAGCTGAACAAACTCCATTAACTATAATAGTCTGTTCAGTTTACTGTCTTTGTACCAAAAAACGCCTGCATGGAAGGCTCCCCCCCCCCCCAGTGTTTTTTTTACCACATCTGTGACAGAGGCCCCTAAGGGAGATGTGAACAAGCCCTTAAAGGGAACCTGTCACCGCCCCGCGTCCTCCAAATCTCCTCCTTGCTGGCTGACGTCACAGAGCTGGAGCGCCGAAATCTCGCGATGCGCGAGCTAGCGCATGCGCAGTGTCGGCATCTTGTTCATTCCCTGTACTGGCATTAGCACAGGGAATGAACTACGCATGCGCTAGCTCGCGCATCGCGAGATTTCGGCGCTCCAGCTCTGTGACGTCAGCCAGCAAGGAGGAGATTAGGAGGACGCGGGGCGGTGCCGGGCTCCTTTCCGCTTGACTCCTCTCCGGCTACAGGACTCATATCAGGTCATTTGCATATCAATCAAAAGTTTTTTTTAACACAATAAAAGCGCAGAGAGCTATGGGGACTGGATATTGCAGATGTTCTAGCTGCCATCTAGCAGCCCATGTCCCCAGCTCTATGCGCAAAATCCTGGTGACAGGTTCCCTTTAACATTATGTAGGCCTACGTATTATGTAGTCAAATTACTGCGACTTTTGTATTTCTCCTCAGCTAAGAATACGCCTCAAAAATAGAGGAGTATTTTTACTCTTCTAGAAAAAATGGATTATGACCTCCAGTTGGGGTACTATTTCTACTTATGTAAGGTACAGAGTATGATTGAGGAGTATTGTTGTCAGTCAACACCCCTCTGGGTTTCTTGGTAAAATATATGAAATCGGAGATCAGTTATTTTTGACTGGAGAAACGGTGATGTGAACTCTCCCTTAGTAGGTTCCGAATGAGTCTGAGGTTTCCCTGCCTTGGAATAAGTCTTTGGGGTAGAGCTGATAGAAATGTACAGTAAAGGCTTTGGCCCATCGTGTTTTATTTAGCAGTGTGTATAAGGTCACTCAGTAAAGAACATGTAGAGAGAGTTGGTAAATTATGTATTGGGTACTCTGGATGAACCATACTGCTGTAGGAACAGATGCAATTCAGGCATCTCATAACGTAATTTAGGACTGGAGAAATCCTTTGAGTAAGTACCCTATTCATTTGCTGCCAGTACCTAACTTATTTTGTTGCTTTCTTATGGTGCTAAGGAGTTTGCTTTTTGACTGCAACCCCTGTCCAAATGCCATTCATGGCAGGACCCCTCATTATGTGCCAGAGAGCTGTAAGAGCATCTCTGGTGGAGCCCACATTTCTATCTTGGCCTGCTTCAGAATGGCTGCCATATAATGTCCCTTTGTAAGTGTTATGAGTTCCTAGGTGTGGCATCCTCCAGCCGTTTCACAGAGGGCAAATCCACAGCCACCAGTTCAGCGCTGCAGAAATTTCTTCTCTATAACTTGTAAATGGCTACTTTGTAAGGCTACTTTCACACTAGCGCTTGATCGGATCCGTTCTGAACGGATCCGATCATATTAATGCAGACGGAGGCTCCGTTCAGTACGGATCCGTCTGCATTAATTACTTAGAAAAATTTCTAAGTGCGAGAGTAGCCTGAGCGGATCCGTTCAGACTTTCAATGTAAAGTCAATGGGGTACGGATCCGCTTGAAGATTGAGCCATATGGTGTCATCTTCAAGCGGATCCGTTCCCATTGACTTACATTGTAAGTCTGGACGGATCCGCACGGCCAGGCGGACACCCGAACGTTGCAAGCAGCGTTCAGCTGTCCGCCTGGCCGAGCGGAGCGGAGGCTGAACGCCGCCAGACTGATGCAGTCTGAGCGGATCCGCATCCATTCAGACTGCATCAGGGCTGGACGGAAGTGTTCTGCTCCGCTCGTGAGCTCCTTCAAACGGAGTGTGAAAGTAGCCTTACTAAGGAACACCAAGTCTGTCGGTACAAATACATTTTCCAGGACGTCCTCCATGACAGCACTACATGGAGGTTGTCTCCCCCGCCCACTATTGGGACAGGAAACAGAGAGGTTAAAAGCTCCCCCCCCCACCCACCTTCACCAGTGTTTTTTCCTGTCCCAATAATGGACAGGGAGAGAGGGTCTCTCTTCAGACCTTTTAAAACCCTTTTTTTTTTTTTTTTTTTTTTTTTTCCCCCCCCTACTTTTTTTCTCTCGCTGGGCTAAAACCCTTAAGCTGGGGTCCCTTAGCCTCCCAGTCCCTCCAGTACCTGTGGGTCATGCGGCTCACTGCTGGGAAAGAAGATCGCAGGGGCTGGGAAATGGTAGCCGCAACCCCGCTGGGGCTCTGGGCTGCAGGATGCTTCCTCCAGGGGAGACGCGGGAGCCGGAGCGCCTTTCTCTTACTTCCGGCTTCGGCGCTGATCCGGAAGTGACGTCTAGGCGCCGGTGAAGGAGTGCGCATGTGCGTAACCTCCGACACCGGATCCAGTATGGCGGCGCCCTGTGTTTGATCCCCGCGGCGAGGGACGCTAGAGGCCTAGTGTTTGGGCCTCGCGTCCCATCCGGAACCCCTGCAGTGACCGGAAGGAATGGGAGGAGCATCCACGCCAGGAGGGGTAAGTGCCAGTGGCATTTAAAGTCTGGTTGGGCTGAGTGTGAGTCCCTCAAGTCATGGAGTCATCCAGTATGAGAGAGCAGTCCCCAGACCCTCCTGCCCAGGGACATGTGAGTAAACCCAGCACTGCAGGGTGGAGTATAGTGATATGTTTAGCAAGCATTATAGCCTGTTTTATATCATCATGTCTCCTAGGGGGAAAAAGATCCTACCTTAAAGGTGGATGCTAAAAAGAAGCCTAAGAGATGCGCTATCTGCCGCAAAAGGCTTCAGGAGTCGTATACAAAGAAACTTTGTGTGGATTGATTAACAAAATGATGAAAGAGGAACAGTCGTCCCTTTTAACAGACCTTAGAGCCATCATTAAAGAAGAGGTTAAAGCGTCAGTTTCCTCCTTAATAACGCCTAAGGTTGCTGAGCAGACCACTGGGATAAAAAGACCTAGGGAAGCCTTGGAATCAGACCCAGAGGTTATAGAGATGGAATATTCAGGAGAGGAGGAGGAAGAAGAGTCTTTACCTTCCTCATCCCACGAGGAGAAACGCAAATACTGTTTCTCATCTGAGGATATGGATTCCCTTCTGACTGCGGTTAGACAGACCATGGATATCCCAGACGAACCAACTAAGAGGTCCATTCAGGAGGAAATGTTTGCAGGCCTGATTACTAAACGGAAAAAAGTTTTTCCTTTGAATTCCAGCCTAAAACAGATGATCCTGGATGAGTGGGAAGATGTGGAAAAGAGGCTTTTTATTCCCAGGGAATTCAAAAGTCGTCTATCCTTTGACAAAGAGGACACTAAACTATGGGAGGAAATCCCAAAGATAGATGCCCCGGTCGCCAGGGTAGCTAAGAAAACAGCAATCCCATTCGAGGACTCCTCCCAGCTGAAAGACCACATGGACCGCAAGGCCGACGGTCTCCTGAGAAAATCTTGGGAGGCTTCTACGGCCTTGATTTCCACTAACGTTGCAGCCACATCTGTGGCTAGGTCCTTACTATTGTGGTTATCTCAGCTGGAGAATCACTTGTCAATGGGAACTCCCAGGGAGGACATCTTGGAGACTATCCCACTCCTGAAGATGGCAACTGCCTTTACAGCGGACGCCTCGGCTGAGTCAGTCAGGTTCGCAGCCAAAAGTGGGGCCCTTCTAAACACCGCAAGAAGAGCTTTGTGGTTAAAGAACTGGTCTGGTGATCTCACCTCAAAAAATAAATTATGTGCAATTCC
Organism: Bufo gargarizans; assembly: GCF_014858855.1. Lineage (NCBI taxonomy): Eukaryota > Metazoa > Chordata > Amphibia > Anura > Bufonidae > Bufo > Bufo gargarizans. The sequence continues at coordinate 380,308,537 of NC_058080.1, read as the reverse complement.
ATTTTCAGGATCATATGTGTTTGGCCCTAGCCTGGACAAAATTCTTGAAAAGGCCTCAGATAAAAAGATAGGTTTTCCTGAAACAAAAACTAGGAAGACACATTTTTTTCGGAAAAAATTTCAGCCAAAGAACCAAACGTATAAAGATAAGGGAAAATCGGGAAGATGGTCCTATCCTAAAGGGGGTAAGGGCAGAGGATTTCTGCTTAACCCCAACACTTCCAAGACAAACAATGACGCCAGGCCAGTCGGGGGAAGATTAAGATCCTTTCTCCCAGCATGGAGCCAAATAACCCAGAACCCTTGAGTGCTCCAAATTATTCAGGAGGGATACAGGATAGAGTTTATGTCTGTTCCGCAACACAAATTTGTGCTGACAGGGTACGGAGGAGGTACACCTCAGGAAAATCTTTTAAAAGACGTCACAAAATTAAAGAAGCTGGGCGCAGTGACTCGCGTCCCTGCGGGTCAGGAAGGCAGGGGCTTCTATTCAAGGTTATTCCTGGTCAAAAAGCCAGATGGTTCATTCAGAACCATAATCAACTTAAAGCCTCTAAACGTCTTCATAAAGTACCGTCGTTTCAAGATGGAATCGATAAGATCGACAACACCCCTCATTTCTCAGGGAGCGGTAATGTGCACCTTGGACTTAAAAGATGCATATTACCATGTACCAATACATCCGGACCACCAAAAATTCCTAAGGTTCGCGGTAAGGGAAGCAGGGAAAGTAAACCATTATCAGTTTCAGTGCCTGCCCTTTGGGATTTCAACAGCCCCCCGGGTGTTTACAAAGTTAGTCATAGAGATAGTGGCCTTTCTCAGACTGAAGGGAATAAAGATTGTACCCTATCTAGACGATCTTCTCCTAACCGCAGACTCTGCTCCAGTTCTAGCGGCACATACACAGACAACAATATTCCTCTTACAGGATCTCGGCTGGATCATAAATTGGGAAAAGTCGGACCTAGTACCAGAGACCAGAAAGATCTTCCTGGGAACGCTGCTAGATTCGAACCTACAGAGGTCTTTCCTTCCACCTCAAAAGCAGCAGAACCTTGTCAGAAAATTGAAAGCGTTTCAGGGAAAATCCGTGTGCACCATCCGAAACGCCATGAGCGTCCTGGGCCTGATGACTTCTTGCATATTTACGGTACCGTGGAGTCAGCATCACACGAGGATCCTACAGAAGATGATCCTGTCGGTCTGGGACGGGGACCACCGATCCATAGACCAGAAGATCCTGATAAAGGAGAATGCTCGGAGATCCCTGGATTGGTGGCAGACATCAAGCAACCTGTCAAAAGGCGTCTCCTGGAATCTAAGTCCATACGTCGTAGTAAATACAGATGCCAGCCAACAGGGTTGGGGTGCAAAGGTTGGAATCTACTACTACCAAGGAACCTGGAGTCAGACCATAAAGAACAGGTCTTCAAACTTCAGAGAGCTTCAGGCCGTGTGGGAGACTCTCAGACAGAGTCAAGATCTTCTAAGCGGACAAAACATACGAATTCTATCAGACAACATGACAGCGGTCTCTTTCCTCAAACATCAGGGGGGTACAAGATACCCTCTTCTCCAGAGTCTAACAAACAAAAATTTTTCCTGGGCCGAGGAGAATGTGCTATCAATCTCTGCAGTACACCTACAGGGTTCAAGAAACCAGTCGGCAGATTTCCTCAGCAGACACCTTATAGATCCAAACGAGTGGACTCTGAACAGACAGGTGTTTCTAGAATTGACAGCTTCATGGGGGTACCCAGAAATCGACCTCTTTGCTTCAAGGGAGAATGCTCAAACAACCTCCTTCTTCTCCCGGAACCCTGCCGATCACCCCACAGCAGTAGACGCTTTATCCCAGCCCTGGGACATGAAGCTAGCGTATGCGTTTCCTCCTTTCCCCCTGATTTCAGTAGCCCTAAGGAAAATCAGCAGGGAATCATCCAAAGTGATCTTCATAGCTCCCTTTTGGCCGAAACAAGCCTGGTTCCCGGTCCTGTCCTCTTTGAGTCAAGAAGAACCGATTCCTCTCCCTCTCAGACCAGACCTGCTGCATCAGGGTCCAATCTGGAATCCGGAAATAAACAAGCTGAAGTTAACAGCGTGGCTTCTGAAAGGGACTTGTTAAAATTACAGGGGTTCTCGGACGAAGTAATAGCCACTATTCAGAGAGGCCATAAGCAGGTGACATCGGCCATTTATAATAAGATCTGGAAGAAATTCTGCTCCTGGATGACGCTGAGAGGGAAGAATCCCCTACTCCTGAGTCTGGGAGATATTCTGGATTTCCTCCAAGAAGGATTCAACATGGGTCTTAGGCCCAGTACCCTTAAGGTGCAAACTGCAGCCTTGAGTTGGTTTCTAAATTACTCTGTCAGAAAATCGATGGGTAAGCAGGTTCTTAAAGGCAACCACGCGGATTAGACCAACACTAAGATCTCCGGTTCCACCTTGGGACTTGCCGCTAGTACTTAATGCTTTAACAAAACCACCCTTTGAACCCCTACACGAGAGTAGCTTAAGAAACCTAACCTTAAAAATGATGTTTTTAGTAGCTATCACATCAGCCTGTAGGCTAGGGGAGATCCAGGCCCTCACCATCCATGAGCTGTACCTTACAATCTGTGAAGATAGGGTCATATTAAGGCTAGACCCGTCCTTTATACCTAAGGTAGTTTCTTCCTTTCACCGGAACCAGGAAATTGTACTACCAACCTTCTACACAGATCCAAAGACCGAAAGGGAGAAGGAGTTCCAGCCTTCTAGACGTCAGACGTTCCCTCCTTTCCTACTTAGACGTTACCAGTACCTTTAGACTGGACTCAAATCTCTTTGTTCAATTCTCAGGCCGCAATAAAGGCAAGAAAGCTTCTAAAGCGACATTGGCAAGATGGATTAAAATAGTCATTAAAGAAGCCTATTAGAGCCAGGAGCTCCCCTGTCCCCAAGAGGTTAGGGCTCATTCTACGAGAGCAGTGTCGGCTTCATGGGCCGAGCATGCGAATGCTTCTATCGAACAGATATGTAAGGCGGCCACCTGGGCAAGCTCCCAAACCTTCTGTAAGCATTACAGATTAAATGTGTCAGGGAATGTTGACCAGTCTTTTGGGCGGAAAGTTCTTCAGGCTGCGGTCCCTCCCTAGTTATTGGATTAATTTGGTATTCCTACTCCATGTAGTGCTGTCATGGAGGACGTCCTGGAAAGTAAGAATTAGTCTTACCGGTAATGATGTTTCCAGGAGTCCGACATGACAGCACTACATGGAGGTAGTCTCCCCCGCCCACTATTGGGACAGGAAACAGAGGTTAAAAGCTCCCCCCCCACCCACCTTCACCAGTGTTTTATAGATTATCACACAATAATGGGTATCATAGTACAAAATAAACAAATTACGTTAACTATTAGGGAGGGAACTACCAGTGCTGTCATGTCGGACTCCTGGAAACATCATTACCGGTAAGACTAATTCTTACTTTCACAGTTTTAGTGCTCATGACCACGGCCGTAGCCTTTTTTGCGGTCTGCAAGTTGCGGAGCCACCAAACACATATACCAGCTGTGTGCTTTCTACATTTTGCGGAACATCCTGCCTGCTATAGAACAGTCCTATTCCTGTCTGTAAAACGGACAAGAATAGGACACGGACAAGAATAGGACTAGTTTTTTTATTTCTTTTTTGTCTTTTTCTATTGCTTTGAATGTCTGCATGATTTTGCAGTAATGTGTATACTGTTGGACTGATTTACAGATACAGACCACCCTCCCAAACTATTACGGTATGGCCACACTGGGTGCAATCCCCTCCGATCAGCTGCTTTTCCTAGGCAGAGTGATGACACATTTATTAGTCACATGGCCTAGGCGCATCTCAGCCCCTTTAAAGTTAATGGGGCTGAGCACAATACCAAGCACAACCTCTATATAATGTACAGAGAAGGCCGTGGCGCTCATAGGAGTCAAACAGTAGGTTGACGGGTGTCGGATCCCCTGGATAGGTCATCAGTATTTAAAGAGGACCTAGTCTAATTATGGTCTTACCTTATAGGGCGACCCCCACTGATGCCATGGCACTTTGGGGGGGGGGGAAAAAAGGCCCACCCGTTCCCCCACTGTTGACCGCATTGATTTTGGCGCATTATATTATAATGAGCCGACTCGGTTATACTAGGCAGAGACTCGCAGTTTCGCTGCATGCGGTTCTCTTCTCCCTGGCTGTGAGCGCATCCAATCAGAGCGCACCGCTCTTAGCAAGGGATATTTTTAAATCACTGCCTCCGTAAAATGAGTATTATTTAACACACACCGTAATTGTACATATGCAGCTTTAACTTAGGACTTCTTAGCTTGGAGAAAACCCATAAGAGTGGAGCCTTAGGGATTGAAAACCATCTTGCTGAAGAGTGCAGAATTTTTGTGATCATCGGACTAGAATGGTCAGGCGCTTGTCTCGTAAACTGGAATATTTCCCAGAATTTCATGCGTTGTGATCATGCCCTGCTAGTAAAAATGCTGTTCATGCTTCTCACGAATATGTCAGAGAATGGCGAGGGCTCAGCAGAAATTACCATTACCTTGGTTTTTAAAAAACAAAAACTCATGAGAAACTGATTTAAATGAAGGGAGAAGGATAAAACTTCCCAAAGAATAGCTTGTCGGACAATTTCCGTTTTTTTTTTTTTTTTTTTCTATTGATTTTATAATGTATCATTCTTTACATTATACACTGGCCTCATGCATATAACGTACATATTTTGCAATCTGCAGAATAAGGATACAGCCCATGCACATGCTGCATTTTTGATGGGCTCAATAGTAGAAATGCCCATTCTTGTCCACGAAACAGACAGGAATAGGACGTGCTCTTTAATTTGCAGGATGGAAACACGGCCGTGGACAGCACATAATAATATCAGATTGCTGTCTGCATTTTTGCAGCCAATAGAAATGAACAAGTCCTCATCTGAACCCCCAGAAAAAGTGAATCGGACACGGACCAAAGAATACGATTGTGTGCATGAGGCCTTATACAGATGGTGTCAATGAAGATGCACGTCACAGGGGTGAATTACACTACTGAGCTTAATTTACCACATAAAGTCATGCCCACCAATTTCAGATGACAGAATTCTGCTAAATCACACCTATAAGTCTTTGTTTTTTTCCTCAGAAAAATGAATAGCTGCAGCCATACTGATAAGTTGTACACGATTTGTGGCATAAGAACCGTCTATATAAGATTCACTTTACCTTCTATACCCAGAGGAAGCTTACCCCATATACAGTATCTGCTTTCATTTGAAATTTGCTGATCAGTACCTGGGTATTGAGTGGAATATAATTAGAGACACTACAAGAAATCTATACCCCAAGATATGGAAATTGCATTGGGAATCAAGTGGTAATGGTTCAGGAAGCGAGTCAATAGGCAGCAAGACTGGCTTGTCCCAATCAATAAATGACCCAGACCTACCTCCAAGTGGTGAGGACAGAGCCTTATCCCTTCCCGGTCCTCTGGTACTAATAAGCGCTTCCTTAATGGAAAATGTTCTTATTTGTCAAAAACTCTACCTCTGTTTTGTGTGTCTTCTTAATTCAGAGATATGATACTAAACCATTTTCCCCTATTTGTGCACTTGAGGAATTATGTATCAGTTTTATTTAGTCTTTAAAGCCAATCCAAATCCCATCATCTCCACGGGGATCCACAGATAGTTCCATTCTATACCATCATATGCTTTAGCAGCATCCAGTGCGAATACCACTCTATTTGCAGGATTATCTGGAGTCACCTGGAGGTTCCTAACCAGCCGTCTGATGATTATGGCTGTGTGCTTGGACGGCATAAATTTCACCTGATCCGGTGAACAATTGTTGTGATTACCATAGCTAATCTCATGAATTTTCATATTGGTGGGAAGAAGAAATAGGCCTGAATGGCTCTGGATTCCTTTCTGGCTTCAATATCACCACTGTTAAGTCCTCCGTCCTTGAAGGAGGTAATATAACTTCTTCCACTGAAGTTATGACAAATTTATTAAAGGGAACCTGTCACCTCTACTATGCTACCCTCACTGAGCGTTTCTAAATGTTCATTCTGTTACCCTAAACATATAAATTACACTTTTAACTTCATTTGCAGACAAATTCAATAAGTATTATGCATTTTTGTACTCCCCACCTTTTATGCAAATTAACATAAGAGTCATATCTTGTGTGACCAGAGAAGAGACATACTTTCAAGCTCTGACTCATCTCAGGGTAATTTGCATAGGTATCAAATCTTTTTTTTTTTACACAATAAAAGCACTCAGAGCTATAGGTACTGGGTATTGCGGATGTGCTAGCGGCCATCTAGCGACCCATGTCCTCAGCTCTATACACAAAATCCCGGTGACAGGTTCCCTTTAAGGCCTCTTTCACACTACAGTATGTTGAATTCAGTGTTTTGCGTTCCATTTTTCACGGATCCGTTGTTCCGTTTTTTGCTTTCGTTGTGGTTCTGTTTCCGTTCCGTTGTTCCGTTCCGTTTTTCCGTATGGCATATACAGTAATTACATAGAAAAAATTGGGCTGGGCATAACATTTTCAATAGATGGTTCCGCAAAAAACGGAACGGATACGGAAGACATACGGATGCATTTCCGTATGTGTTCCGTTTTTTTGCGTACCCATTGACTTGAATGGAGCCACGGACCGTGATTTGCGGCCAAATATAGGACATGTTCTATCTTTTCAACGGAACGGAAATACGGAAACGGAATGCATACGGAACACATTCCGTTTTTTTGCGGAACCATTGAAATCAATGGTTCCGTATACGGAACGCAAAAAACGGACCGCAAAACGGAAAAAAAAAAACGGTAGTGTGAGAGAGGCCTAAGGGCCGTACATCTTACTCCAACAGACCTTTTAACTAAGATTAGAATATGAAACACCTTTCTTGGTAAATCTGCAACAGTGTTTTAGGTAAAACCACCTCTGAAATGTTTTATTTGAGTTTTTTTTTAACCAAAGCCAGAAATGGATGCAGTGTATTTCCTTCCTTTATATTTCTTATTCCTTTTGGGTCATATACGACTTTGGCCTGAAAAACCGCTGTGTTTGAAACCATTCTAATGTCGACCGGATACCACATAATGCAACTTTAATTGCCAGCCGTTTATAAACCTGTCATTTATACATCCTTGTGGTCAGGAAGAAAAGGAAAAACGTCGCCTAGAGCAGTTAGAGAGAAAGAAGGAGAGCCAACGCTTGCTAGAGGAAGAGGATTCTAAATTGAAGAATAGACCAGCAAAACCTCCACCCACAAAAGTAACTCGGGCACAGATAGACGAAACGCTGCAGAGAGAAAATGTTCCAAATGGTAAGTGGGACAGCTAGAGCAGCTTATGTACTACTTAGGCTACTTTAACACTTGCAGCAGAGTTCCATCGCCGGAACTGATCCGGCAAAACGTATGCCAACTGATTGGCATTTGTAAGACTGATCAGGATCCTGATCAGTCTTAAAAATGCCTGATCAGTCAGAAAAATTCATAAAAATGCCGGATCAGTCTTTCCGGTGTCATCCGGAAAAACGGATCCGGCATTTTATTTTTTATTTTTTTTACATTTTTTATTTTTTGGGGGGGGGGGGCTGGCATCTAGGCAAGTCTTCAGTTTTTTGGGCCGGAGATAAAACTGTAGCATGCTGCGGTTTTATCTTTTGCCTGATCAGTCATAAAGACTGAACTGAAGACATCCTGATGCATCCTGAACGGATTATTCTCCATTCAGAATGCATGGGGATAAAACTGATCAGTTATTTTCCGGTATAGAGCCCCTGTGAAAAACGCAAGTGTGAAAGTACCCTCAATTGTGCAAAAAATTTGTTTACCTATCTGATGCATTCTTTTCAGCCACTGTTGAAAAGCCGAAGACACACCTAGAGATGCCATTGGAAGAAAATATAAACCGTCGTTTGCTAGAGGAAGGAGAGGTTGAAGCGCGTTCTGTAGAAGAAGCCATAGCTGCTCTAAGGTTGGTGATAATAATACAGTATGTTCCATTACTTATTTTAACATGTTAAAGTAACATGATGTAACTGCACCCCTTGCCAATTAGCAGTTTCGCTGTACCTCCATCGCTGGAAGTTGACACTAGAACTACACTGTTACAACTCTGTAGTGGAGGGAGCTCCTTACTACAGCTTCTCCCATTGAAGTGAATAGGAACAAGTTTGGCATATTGCGGATCGGATAGACAGCTGGGTGGGGCTGGGGAACACTTTGGTACCAGTGACAAAGTTAGGGGGAAATGGAAGGTCCTTAAAATTATTTTAGGGACTAGGAGAGATGCTTAAGTCAAGGATCGTAGGGCTTTCAGAAATACTACCAGTGCCACGAGCATCACTAGAGAGGCAGCAAGAGTTTAAGGAGTTAAATAAGTGGCTCCGAATCTGGTGCAGGAAGGGTTTGGGTTCATGGAGAACTTCTCTGTTGGTTACAAGCTCTACAGTGGAGGGGGGGGGGTGTCATACTAATAAGGGAGTACATAGTGTAGATAGAGAGTGGGATATAGGAGGGGACAGTGGGGATTTAGTTGGGGTTGGGGATAGTGAGAAAAGTAGGTAGGTGACTGGGTGCAACTGTACACCCATGAAAAATAGAGATGCTGCTAACATGAACCTTTTACAAGCCAGCAATATAAAACAAGGTACCCCAAAAATTCCAGATATTCACTTTCTGGGAAGTGAATGTGGGAACTTAAGTAGTATCTTTAAAATGTATGTTCACAAATGCCAGAAGCCTGCAAGCAAAATGGGGGAGCTGGAATCTATGGTACTAGAGGAACACATGGCTGTAGTTGGTGTGACTGAGACATGGTTGGACTCTTCTCTCGACTAGGCTGTTAACATTCACCCTGGGTTCACACTTGAGCGTTTTACAGCGCGTTCCTACGCGCTGTAAAACGCACAACAAGGAGAAACCAATGCTTCCCTATCAGCATGGTTCTCACCTGGGCGTTTTACAGCGCGTACGATCGCGCTGTAAAACGCCCGACGCTCAAACAAGTACCTGACCCTTTTTTTGAGCGTTTGTCGCACGTTCCCGTACAATAGACTTTCGGGAACGCGCGACAATGTGTGCACGGCTGTCTCTGTATGCGCGCTTGTAAACGCCCGTACAAGCGCGCATACAGAGCGCTCCTTTCGGAACGCTCAGGTCTGAACCCAGGGTCAGGGTTTTACACTCTTTCGGAAAGACAGGGCCAATAGAAAAGGCGGTGGCGTGTTCTTTGTATGTGAGGAGTGATATGAAGGGGAGTGTGAAAGAGGCAATTGTGAGTGAGACTGTTGAAACCTTATGGGTGGAATTACAAAGAGAAAAAAACTAGGGTCGATGCTCTATTGGATCTGGTAATTTCTAATGATGCAGAGCTTGTTGGAAATATTACTGTTCGAGAAACACTAGGTTATAGTGACCACAATATAATTATATTCCCCCTAAACTATAAGAAGCCAACTCTGTCAGGCAGAGCAAAGACACTGAATCTAATAAAGGCTAATGTGCCTGGGTTGAGGGCAGCATTTCAGGGCATAGGCTTGGGAGCAGCTACTGTCACATAATAATACTGAGGATAATGGGAGAGCTTTAAATCCACATTGGGTAATTACACTGTAAACTTTATTCCAGTAGGTAACAAGTATAAATGGCTAAAATGAAACTCTGCATGGCTTACAGCTACTGTAAAAGGAGCAATAAATGACAAAAAGGCATTTAAAGAAGTCTGTAGTCTTTGAAATTTACAAAAGGCTAATAAAATCTATAAGAAATAAGAGAAAATCTGCAAAAATACAAAAGGAACAGCAATTGATGGAAAAGAGCAAAACAAATCCCCCAAAATTCTTTAACCCTTTCACTACCAGCGCCGCACGTGCAGTGGGCACCATGGCCGACAGATCTCTGAGACCTGCGGCTAATTACTGTGACCGGCAAAAATGCAGATCTAAATGCGCAAATACCTATCGATGCCCCGTGCGGCCAATGGGGAGGCATCCGTAGTTGCGCTGAACACGAAGAGTCTTGCTGATGAGGCTGATAGTGTTCATGCTGCAATTTTTATTTTGGCCAAGATAAGAAATGAGCAACTTTCAGTGTAAATCCCATTAAAAAAATTCCTGATGGAACAAAATTTCCAAATTAAAAAATTTATAGGCTCATATTTGAGCTTCAAAAGAATCACAAAAATAAAAAAAAGTTTAAAATATATAAAAAATATAAAAAATCTAAAAGTTTAAATCAAATAAAAAAAATAAAAAAATAACAATAAATATAAACATCATGGGTATCACCGGGACCTAAAACGCCCAAAACATTTTTAATAAAATGTGATCAAAAAGTCATGCACACTCCAAAATTGTATAAATAAAAACTATGCATTGTCCCGGAAAAAATGAGCCTAAACAGCTCAGTAGAGACAAGTATAAAAAAGTAATGGGGGTCAGAATATCGTGATTTTTTTTTTCATTTTATTTTTTATCAAAGTTTAAATTTATTTTTACACTATTTAGACATAAAAAAATATATACATATAGGCTATTGTTGTAATCGTACTGACCCAGAGAATGAAGGGCATGGGTCAGTGTAGCTGCAAATGAAACGCCGTGGGAACAAAACCCATGAAACGGTGGAGGAATTGCTTTTTTTATTTTCAAATTCCACCACATTTGGAATTTTACCACTTCCCACTACATTTTATGCCTCAATGGTGGCATTAGTACAACTTAAAAATAAGCCCACATACAGCTATGTGAACGGATATATAAAAAAGTTATGGCTCAAGGAAAATAGGAAAGAAAAATGAAAATGGAAAAATCCTCCAGTAGTGAAAGGGTTAAATATATAAATGCTAAAACAAAGGTTAGGGCAGTTAGGTCTCTTAAATAGCTATGTATTACTGTGCAGTCCAATGAAGATGTCCAAAAACTACGTGCTACTTGGACACTCTGAGTGATTGGACATCAACTTGGCAAATGAGGTTCAATGTGGATAAATGTAAAGTTATGCCTCTTGGTAGTAATAATCTCTATGCATCATATGTCCTAGGTGATGTACCACTGGGAGAGTCACTTATAGAGAAAGATTTTGGTGTCCTTGTTGATCGTAGATTAAATAACAGCATACAACGTCAATCAGCTGCTTCTAAGGGTCCATTCAGACGTCCGTAGTGTTTTGCGGTCCGCGAATTGCGGACCGCAAAACACTGATGCCGCACATCGCCGGCACTTAATAGATCATTCCTATTCTTGTCCGCAGCTGCGGACAAGAATAGGACTTGCTCTATCTTTTTCCAGGGCTGTGGACCAGAAATGCGGACACGGACAGCACACTGTGTGCTGTCCGTATCTTTTCTGGCCCCATTGAAAATGAATGGGTCCACACCCTTTCCACATAATTGCGGAACGTATCCGGACCCATTCAACGGACGTCTGAATGGACCCTAAGGCTACCAGGATATTGTCATGCATTAAACGAGGGATGTAACGAGGGATGTAATATTACCACTTTACCAAGCCGTTGTCGCGGCCTCATCTGGAATATGCAGTTCAGTTCTGGGCACCAGTCCATAGAAAGGATACCCTGGAGCTGGAAAATTACAGATGAGGGGTATGGACTGTATTAGTTATGAGGAAAGGAAAAAATGATTAAATTGATTTAGTCTTTAAAAGAGACGTCTGGGGGGGCATGAATAACCCATACAAGTATTTAAAAGGGACTTACAAAAAATTTGGAGAAAAACTGTTCCATGTAAAATCCCCTCAAAAGACGAGTTCAGTCTCTGGGGGAGTCAAGGATTCTTTACTGTAAGAACTGGCAATCTGTGGACTAGTCTACCTCAGGAACGTGGTCAAAGCAGGAACAGTGAACAGTTTTAAAAAGGGCTTAGAAGAATTCTTAAAAGTAAATGACATTAATGCTTATGAAAATATGCAGAAATCTGAATCTCGCTTCACTTTTTCTAAAATTTGCGGCCCCACCTATCCCTTGGTTGAACTTGATGGACTTAGATTTCCAGCAACCGTGCTACACCCTAACAGCTGATCAGCAGGAGTGCCTCCAATCACTTAAAGTAAAGGGTGGACAACCCTTTTAAGGTCAAGTGTAATGTACACTTGAGGAAATCACCCCAGGAGCACAGTTGTGATGGAGAACAGGGTTCCTGCTGTAATAGAAGATTGGAGATCTTAGTTGTTTGATTGTCTAGATGCTGCAGTTAATAGCAGCCGTGGCATCTAAGAGATTACATGGGTGGCGTCCCTATCAGCCCCCTGCAAAAATTGATGTGCTGATGATTTCCACAGCCTGTTAGTTTTAGGACTCATTCACACGACCGTGGTTTAGTTCCGCAACCGAGCCGCTTTTTTTGCGGCTCGGGTGCGGACCTATTCACTTCAGTGGGGCGCAAAAGATGTGGACAGCACTCCGTGTGCTGTCTGCACCCGTTGCTCTGTTGAGCTGCCCCGCAAAAATTATAGGTCATGTCCTCTTCTTGTTTGTTTTGCGGACAAGAATAGGCATTTCTATAATGGGCCGTCCTGTTCCGTTCCGCAAATTGCCCAAGGCTCACAGACTGCATCCGTGTTTTGGCGATCCATAATTTTCGGTCTGCAAAACACGGCACGGTCGTGTGAACGAGCCCCTACACCGACAAAAGGATAATGCTTAGACCAAATGATTGCATTGTGAAGTTCATTTATTTAATATTTTTCATTTACTTAATATTTTTAATTTTATATTTTTAAGAAAAACGAATTTACACTGTAGGATAATAAATGAAATAAATAATATTTAGAATTTTTATGAAAAGTTTTATTTTGTAAAAGTATAAATAAAACACACATCCTGTATATGACATTGTGGCAATCAGCACAACGTCATTTAAAATATGTGGTCAACAATAAAACAATGACAATTACTTTTTCCCCCCATTCACTTCACAAAAAAAGCATTAATTGGTAAGCTTCATATACCACAAATGATACCAATTAAAACGACATCTTGTCCCTTAAAAGCAAGCTCTAATATGGCTATGATGGAAAAAGTAAGTGGCTCTTGGAATGCAGCAATATAAAAAAGGATATCTTTTTTTTTTTTTTTATGCTTGACATGTTATCATTGTGCAAAAGTAGTAAAAAGTTCTAAGGCTACTTTCACACTAGCGGCAGCCTTCACCCGCCGGAACAGCCGGCCGGAGAACAGCCTGTCGTGCTACGACTACATGTCATAGTTTTACTCCGGCCGCCTCTCTGCATGTTTTCCGTGCTGCCGGACCTCCGGTGGCACGCGTGCACTAGCGACGGCACGGATCCGCCAGGCTGTTCACCCGCTGGAACAGCCTGCCGGAGAAGGCTGCCGCTAGTGTGAAAGTAGCCTTAATCCAAAACCTTATCCAGATTGTTCATTGAGCACATTGTCCATTTGCATAGTACCCTGTAAATATTGTTTGACAGGTGTGCAGTTTGTTTCCAATCTTTAAGGTTCAGTTGTCATTTTCTTCAGCATTTCATCGTGAGCCTAACGGGCAGAGCGGTTAAATCTAATACTTGAGCAGTGCCTTCGTTTTTACATTGCTGATCATCATTTAGAATGGGTAGCTTATCTTCCTCTATCTAAATTCGCCAACTGCCATCATCATGTGTCTCTAGATATAGTACTTTTTTGTAATTATGTGTCATCCTCACTTTGGGTCTTTTTCCTTATTTTGTTTTTCTAAAATTAAAATCTTTTAAAACATATAAAAATTTTCTTTGCTTCGCCATTTCTGACTGCCATAACTTTTTCATATTTCCGTCTACATGGAGCTTGTTTTTTCCGTGGGGGAACCTGGTCCAGGAAGGGAAGGGTGGACCTTCCAGGATGGAAGGGTGACAGCTCATAGAAGGACAGGGTACTGTCATTAACTTGCCTAACCACAATCTGGCAGTGTCAGTTTCTCTGCCCAGCCGCTGCTGCTCTCTTCCATGTAACGGTGATGGGGGGGGGGACCAGGAGCAGTGCATGCACCAGTCACAAGCCCTTGCTGGATGATCTATCAGAGACAGAATGCTGAACCAATCAGGACTCCGGCTCAGTGTCCAATCATAGGGCTAAAAATAATGGAAAAATAATGTGGCTGCGAACTCAGCCTAAGAAAAATATATATACTTGCCTGAAAGTGTGGCGATTCTATATTTTTCATTAGAGGTCGTATATTATAGTGTCATGCACATTCAGATGGAATCCATTGTCATGGACCCAGATAAATTCCAATGCGGATTTGTAAATTGTAATGGTCTAGTAGATGCTTCGGTGTCCATATTAATATTGCAATTTTTCAGGTATTCCAGTCCTCCTTTAGGTGTATGCTGTCTGTGGATCGGTACTCTTGATTGCCACTTGGCTAAAGATTCTAAGGGCTACTTCCAGCTCCACGTCATAGCAGGAAAACTTTATTCATGCGGTTAAAATCTTCAAATACAGGACAGTTTCGTCATCCATAAACAGGCCTTGCACTGATGGGAACAACTCCTTTAAAAAAAAAACAAAAAAACATATTTTGTAATAACTATATATTGTATATGTGTGTTTTATTCTGTTTTGAGACTGTTCAGTAGCAACTGCATTTAGTTGCATTAAAACTGTGACTGTACCTAGATTTTGGTTTAAATTGCACCAAGAAGTGGTACAATTTTGCGCATATAGGTTGAGAGTTTCTGTGCTGAGCCAAAAAGGGAGGTGGCTTAAGATGCCACCTTTGCACCTCAATTCTGACATATTAAATTCTCTCTTAAACTAAGCCAACCAATAGGTGGTAGAGAGTTAGACATAAATGTCTAACCCTGCACCAGATTTATCATCCAGCCTGAGCCACTGTAGGAAATGTGGTGCAATAGGCTCATTAAATCTGTATTGGAGTTTTTATTTATTTTTATTTTTTATTTTCCACAGAAAACCTCCTTATATATTCAATGAATTTTTCTCTTTCTTCAGTGTCAGCAAGGAACTTGACCGTCATCCTGAAAGACGAATGAAAGCTGCCTTCACAGCATATGAAGAACTAAATCTTCCACGCCTAAAACAGGAGAATCCAAACATGAGGCTTTCCCAATTAAAGCAACTATTGAAAAAGGAATGGATGAAATCTCCTGAAAATCCCATGAACCAGAGGCATGCTGTCTACAATGCTAACTAACCAATTGTAATACAGATTTATATCTCGGAGATGAGACAGTAGCAGGGCATACTTTACAGAAAGCCAAGAGTACGTGTAGGACATCTAGAATGTATATTGGTTGTCTGACCTTGCGGGGGAGGGAGGGGGTACTGAAAAGCGGCAGTTATTTGTTTTATCCATACCATCTGAGGGTAAGGATTTAACAGTCCAAAACACTGCATGTGCCAAAGCCTGGCTGATGGCTAAAAACGAAGAACTTTGGAATAACATTTTTTTATTTTGTGATGTGGCATTTGTATAAGTTAAAAACTCAATTAGAGATTCTCCATGAAAAATAAATGTGTGGTGACTTGCATTATTTAACTGCCATATGGTATGTGTTGTTTTTCAATAACTATGATGGTCAGAATAATAATCTAACAATATTCCTTTAACTTTATGAATTCAAAATAAGGAATACAATAGTAGCCGCACTCGCCTGACTCTCCTGTTTTAGGATTCCAAGTTTGGAACTGTTTGTTCTTTTCCCAGCAAGTGAACTTAAAGATTTTTTCAGGCAAAGATAAGAAAAGCTGAATTAAACAGTGCCCACAAAACCTGCCTAACCTTGTTTCCTTATGTCTTTCGGTCCTACTATTTTAGTTTTACATTGGTAGGCCACATTATGAATAGTGAACTAGACATCTCTGTGTCGCGTCCATGACTAGATTATTCTAACAGGTCTTCTCCTGGTATCATTGGTTTTACTTTTCATTACCCACCTCTCCAGTCATCTTGCTACCTTTGCCACTCATGTGGCATTAAAGGCCATCTGTCAGCAAATTGGTACCCATAAAACTGACTTATGATGTTTTCACTGTCTGGCCCTGTCAATCAAAGTGCAGAGGGCGCAGCAGTTGCAGAGAGGGGAGACTGTAGGTGTAATGGCAATGCCTCCATTGCTCCTAGAGGCTCATTTGCATATATTAAAACTTAATTTTTATTTTTTCAGGTACAAATGTGCTGACAGGTGGACTTTAAGCTAAATGTAAGACCACTGTGTAAATCATTAATTATATTTACAGCTTGCATAAGGGTATCTAAGAAACAGGTAGGCAAGCAAGCTGACCCATCCACGAGCTGAGAACTGCAGCTGGAGCTCTAAATTGGAAAATGTTTCAAACAGGCAAATCTTTATTAAAGGGATATGTCTGGGTTCAGTGCTGGACTCTGACATATCCTCATCTTCACCTCTCCAGCCCCCCTGATATGAGCATCGGAGCATTTCATGCTCCGATGCTCTCCTTTGCCCTGTGCTGAATCTCGCAGGACAAAGTCATTTTTTTTAGAGATCCGGTGAGATCCAGTGACTGCTAGGCAGAGGCTTCTGCCCAGCAGTGAGCCTGGAGATGTCACCGGCACTAATGGGTGGCCTTTAGCACTGCCCTTGCCTCTGTCTAGCAGTGTGCCATTGTAAATGAAAAAAGAAATGCTCCAATACTCATATTAGGGGGGCCAGAGGGGTGAAGATGTGGATATGTCTGGGTTCAGAGTTGAACCCCTTTAATTATTGGTGATACCTTGCCGTAGAGTACTATCCCCAATTATTACAGTGCATTTATTCCATTTTTTTAAAGCTCAACGCAAAAATCTGGAAAGTCAGGCATGAAAAGTCACCGTTAAAATGGGTGCCTGGTAGTGTCTTATTTTCTTTACGCAGCTAACCAAAAATTGTACTCCTTTAATGAAAAGGTTAAAATGAAGGTGTGACTGCAGTTAAAGGTTTTAGAAAAATTTGCACATATTATACATACATCTACATCAAAAGACAGTCTTCAGGCTGGGAACTACACCAGTCTCTAGAATAAAGGGGCCTGGTGCCGTTTTGAGTGCTCTGCCGCTTAGGAGCCTGGGTCAGAAACATCAAAGCTAATGTTAAAGGGAATCCGTCACTAGGTTTATGCTGACCTATCCGAGGGCATCGTAAAGTGAAAGGCACCATGATTTCAAAGGGGTGTGGGTTATTGCTAGAAAATCAGTTTATCAGCTGCAAGCTGACCACTATGTGAGCCAGGAGTCCTCTCAATGATGAGCACAAGTTCAGTAGTCCTCTGTATTTATGAGCTGGTCCCCTCACCCACCTACGCTGATTGATGGCTTTCTCAGTATGCACAGTAATAGGAAAAGGCTGTCAGTGATAGGGGGATCCAGCAGCTGAAGAATACAGAGGACTCATGCATGTCATTAAGAGGACTTCTGGCTCACACACAACTCCACTCGTGCTGCACCTGATAAACTTTTTGAAGACTACACCATTATGACAACTTGGTGGCTGACCATTGAAATCGCAGTGTCTGCTACTACTTTATGCTGCCTCAGTGCAGCATAAACCTAGCAATAAATTCCTTAGAATGGCCTTATGAACATACTCTCCCATGTATTTCTATGTCACGGCACCATCAGCATTTTTTTATTTCCAGGTCAAAGCCCACGGAGTCCCCTCACAGGCAGGGAGACCCTTCTAGAAATGAGTGGGGATCCTACATAAACAGACCACTTTTACGTAAATAGTTAAATATACTACAGAAAACCATGTGTCTTTTGTCTTGGTGCATCATAGATATCTTTCATTTACTGATCAGTTTAGCGTAAATTGATTGATTTGATAGGTTCTTGGACTTCACCAAACACCAATGTTTCTCATTAAAAGTAATGAAGGAGCAGGTGTTGGTCAGGGTGGCATGACCATGTGCGATGTATCATTAATAATGTATGAAGTATTTACTTACAGCATCGTGTACACCTTGAATTCTGAGTATAGCCTTGCATCCAACGCAGTTTTTCCCTGACTGATAGCCAGGTTTAACTTGTAACATAGACTGGTCATGTCCATACTAAACTAAAGGGAAAAACAAAGTTAGTAAGCAGTTAAAATAAACACCAGTAATGTCAAATAAATGTGTTTGATTTGTGAGAGTGCTGCCAAACTTCGCGCCTGTGCTGTTTTTGATGCAATAAAAAAATAAATAGACGTATAGTTTTATGCAAGCTGCATTTTTTTCCCAGCAAAGGGATAACACAGCAAAATTGAATTACATTAATTTCAAAATAATTACATTAAGGTAATTTACTGTATTTTTTTTGATTATAAAGACACACACACAGGTTTTAGAGGAGGAAAATCTTTTTTTTTTTTTTTTTTTTCTTTTTCTTTAATTATTATTTTTTTTTTCAATGAGACCTCAGATCACACTTCCATATCAAACCCCAATATCAGTCCAAAAATAACTACTTTAAATAGACAACTCTCCCAACCGCGTGATCCTCCCTGATCTTCTCTGGGCCCGGGCTGCACTGTGACTTGACATTGTACAGCCAGCATAGTGCTTCACTCACTGCTCCACGTGTTTACTGCATACTGATGACTGGGGGGGAGTGCATCTTATAAAGCGTAAAATGCATGCTATGTTTTCTCTTTGCTGGAAGAAAATGCACCTTAGATGCAGGTATGTTGTTGCAAAAAAACGCATGTGTTATAATTTTTTTTTGCCACACCAAAAATGCAGCACAGCCGCAACATGTGGCAGCACCCTTACCCTATTGCTTGTTTAGTTCCGGTGGAAACCTTTATTTCATCTTATTATACAAAGTTTGGAGCTTCATCTATTAGACAAAGGTGGAATACCTTTTTAAATAACTGAAGGGCTCTCCTTAAAACCTTTATTCACACGTACATGTCTGTGCTGGAATCCATGAGAAGGTGGTCAGTGATGCGTCCGTGTGCCCGTTTTTTTTTTGGCTGTCTGTGTGCCATCCATGTTTCACTGACCGTGCACATCTGAAAAATAATTTTTAAAGCATCTCTTCCTCATGATCCGTGAAATACATCGGCATCTGTGGTTTTCACGGACTCATACGGCATGATTGATCCGTGAACATGGACATAGTACATGCATCCTTGCTAAAAACACGGACCGTGCTAAAACACTGATGTCTGAATACACACATTAAAATTAATGGGGACGTGTGCTGTCCATGGAGTACATGTACAGCACACATCCGTGGAACACTGACGTGTGAATGAAACATTAAGGAGTTCTCCAGTTTCATAATGAAATTAATTTTTATCTCAGAGTGCCCCATATACCTGTTTTTCACATCAGCACTTTCCTTCCTCTTTTTACTGCATCGGTTCTTTAGGGAAGGAGGTTTACAAGCAGAAATGACTGTTTTCATCAGCTTCCTGCTAGTTTTTTTTTTAGCCAATTCCAGCATGCTTTGCTCTGTAATGTTTCTTAGGGCTTGTTCCACATGCCAACACCTCTCCACCATGTTAGTTAGTTGGATCAAACCCTGTGAAACATGAAAGGCTCTCCCCGATCCTTCTTCTCCCAGACTGCAATGCTCCACTGGGCTCCCTCCCTGAAAACATCTGCTTTAATGCCACCAGTAAACCACTGGCTGCGGCGGTGACCGGATCTCCTTGCATCCTGTGACGTCATGATGTAAGGGGAGCCAGTCACCACCGCAGCCAATGATTGGTGGCAGGTGGTGTCAAACCGGATGTTTTAAACAATTGTGGCCAGAAGGAGAAGAAGGCAAGTATGCTTCCCTTTACAGGTCTGGCCAAGTAGAGGGGTTTGCCAGAACCCCTTCTATTCTTACACAACCCCTGTAAAGAGCGAAGCATGCTTGTTTAGAAAACCCTGCAGGAAGCAGATTAAAACAGGAAATTCTGCATGGGGACATCCTGCCCAGATGAAATGATACAGAAAAAACGGTAGGATACTGCCAACATGAAAACAGGAACATGGGGCAAAATATGCAGTGTTTGGGTGTAAACTGGGTAGATTAAAAAAATGTATTATGAAACCAGAGAACCCCTTTAAGCACACCGCAATGATTAATGTTGAGTGCACTGATTTGTTCAGTGACCCTAGGGAACAAATATATTATGGCCTCATGCACACGACCATAGTTTATCCATGTGCTATCCACAATTTTTGTGAACAGCACACTGACCCATTCATTTCCATGGGGCCATGCACACGTTAGTGTGTTTTTACTGATCCACTTTTCCAATCCACACATTATAGAATGTCTTTTTCTGATCCGTTTTGCGGACCAAAAAAATAGCTCTTTCTATGATGAATCGAATGAGTAAAAACCGAACGCACACGGAAAGTTCGCGGATTCATTAGTGGGAGAACAAAATATGGACACTGACTTGTACATGAGGCCTAGGCTCTCCAGGCATCTGTGTGCAGTGTTCATTGTATGACATGGTCAGATATCAGTCAAGTATCAGAATAATGCCAGTGTGACACCTATTGAGCCCTAGAAAAGAGACAAATTCAAGTTATGTGTGACCCTGATGTCTGACTCTTCTTTTCTCACTAGTCAGCGTCGCAATGACTTTTAGGTTCGTTGTACTTTTAATATGCTCAATCACATAAATGTAGAAAATCCTTCACGTTGCTGTCTGAAGCTGTAGCTCAGTGGTTTAGATGCTTGCCTCACATGCAGTGTTCTTGGGTTCAAAACCCTATCATATAAAAAAAAAAAAAAAAAAAAAACATTTTATTGAGCCCTAGAAAAGAGAGAAATTCAAGTGATGTGTGACACTGATGTCTGACTCTTCTCTTCTCACTAGTCAGCGTCTCAATGACTTTCATCTATGTGATTGAGCATATTAAAAGTACAATGAACCTAAAAGTCATTGGGATGCTGACTAGTGAGAAGAGTCAGACATCAGGGTCACACATCACTTGAATTTATCTCTTTTCTAGGGCTCAATAAAATGTAAAACATTTTTCAAGACTGTTAGGGGTTTTGAACCCAAGAACACTGCATGTGGGGCAAGTGTCTAAACCACTAAGCTATAGCTTCAGACAGGAAACTTAAGGATTTTCTTCATCTATGTGATTGAGCATATTAAAAGTACAAGGAACCTAAAGGTCATTGTGACGCTGACTAGTCAGAATATCAAAGTCAGGGTCAGGTGTCACACTAGCATCATTCTGATACTTGACTATGATACCTGACTATGTCCTAAAATGAACACTGTATCTGTGGATTCAAGTTAATATTTGTTGTTCACCAGGTAAAATGAAGTTATTGTTTATTTGTATATATGATTGTTTTCATTACTTGTAAATAGAATTAAGTGAACAGAAAAAATATCAAAAAAATATTAGATATATCTAAAACAAGTATAAGGTATAAAATCACCAAAAGATATCTGTTTAATTAAATCTGTAAATGCAGACTTGAATATTCACACGTGACGAGTACTAATTTCACTAAATATTTATGCTGGCGCCATATAGATTGCAATTTATCCAATATTTGTGTGCATATGCTGTTACTCCACTATGGCCCTGATTAATCAAGTTCGGTGTGTGCTATGCCGGTTTTGATGAGGACTGCACTGTTAGAGAAGGTGTTTCATTTATGATGAGGCGCTGTTGTAGATTTGAGTCGTTATTTACGCCTATTTCTAGCCTAAATAATGATAAATGTGCTGCGGATGATGCCAGTGTGACACCTGACCCCATCCTCGCCATGCCTCTTTTGAAAATGGCAAGTAAAAATGCCACAAAGTCGCTATGGCATTTAAAAAGTAGCCTTTTTAACGACAGAAAACTGGAGTGGGGGAGATTTATTAAAACAGGTGTAAAGGAAAACTGTCTTAGTTGCCCATATCAACCAATCAGATTCCACCTTTTATTTTCTAAAGGAGCTCTAAAAAAAAAATGAAAGGTGAATTTCTCCTTTACACCAATTTTGATGAATCTCCCCCTATGTGTCCATACCAACTTAAAAAGTATATTGAGATCCAGTCTTGTAAAAGACTCGACAAAACAACAAATGATTAACTATACCAGGTAAATTAGTATCGATCTGTTATCAAGGTTTATTGTAGTGGAGCTAAATCCAATAATTAGTTAGTGACTGTTCTCAGCATGTCGTACCCTTTTAGGGTTGCCACCAGGCCGGTATTCCACCAGCCAGGCCGGTATTTTGCTAAGATTGCTGGTTATTGCTGGTAATTTCGTCAGCTTCAATGGTTCCTCGTTCAGCTGCTAGGCTGACTGAGGAAGTGGAAGGAACAGAGCTCAGCTGGTGAGGAGTCCCTGCTCTATTTTTTCTAGTAATTGCATAATTTATGTAGCAATTCCAAATTTATTTTGTGCCTTAAAAAAAGATTTGCAATAAAAAAAATACTAAATGATACTTCTGCTATATATGAATACATGATACATGGGAAACTACTACTGAGGTTTTTATCCATAATATATCTGCTGAAGTTTAACATTGAGCTCTATAACAACAGTGAGGCCTCTTGCACATGGCCGTTGGCCGGTCGTTCCGTGCATTGGGGGCCAGGGGCGGACACAGACAGCAGAGGGCTGCTGTGCAAAGAATGTGCCTGGCCCCCTCCCAAGCCAAATTTGCTACCTAACCTATTCCGTCCTAACATTACTTATAGCAATACAAAACATACAGGGTAAGGCTACTTTCACACCTGCGGCACTACCTCAGCATGCAGCGGTTTGTGTCCTGCTAATTCTCTGCATTTTTGCCAGATTGTGGCCAGATCTCTGCCAAACCCCATTTTAGTCAATGGAGCTGGCGGCCATTCTGTCTGTATCCATCAGTGCCGGATCCAGTTTATTCCAGCAGGCTGTTCTCAGCCTGCCAAAATCACTAACACAGATGTGAAAGTAGCCTAATACAGGTCCACATACCTTTTCCATCCAGTGACGTCTCCTTTGATGTAGATGTTCTCTGTCCTCATCTTCTCCTTTCAGACCAGACAGCCATGATGATTTCTTTCAGCCATCTCTTCTTTCTGCAGAGTTTGACAGGCATCTTAGTTTCCTACTTTTCCATCATCCTCCCACCTTCTGAACACCCCATCCTGCCCCCCCAATACTATGCCCGCTGTGCTCCCTATACAAGTTACACACAGATAGTTCCCCTTCAATATTGGCACACAGTGTCCTAAAAAATAACTGTGCCCAGGAAACAGTGTCCCTGACACTAATAGTGTAAACATAATGTTCCCCCAAAATAATTGTGCTAAGCTGATACTGTGCCCCCCACAGTAATACTGCTCCCCACCAATAGAAATAATTATCTACCAGACAACACGTAATAGTGCCCCTACAGTAATAATTTCCCACTGTGTCCCAGAAGTAATAATGCTCCCATAGTGCTCATACTAGTATTCATGTTCCTCATAGTCTCTCAACTGTAATAAAGCCCACCATAATGCCCCCGGTAGTAATAATTATCTTTATAATGTGTTACAGTAAAAATAAAAATGCCCTGTTGTGTGGCAGTATAAAAAATACCTCCTCTTAGTGCCCCCTGTAGAGCCAATGTCCCCATAGTACCCTCACAATGTGTGCCAATGCCCCCTACTGTGTGCCCAAAAAACCCTCTTAGTGCCCCCAGTTGAGACAAGGTCCCCATAGTGCCCTAAAATTTGCGCCAGTATAAAATACTACTATATTGTGCCCCCCCCCTTATCCCCATGGTGCCTGATAATGTGCCAGTATAAAATTCCCCCATAATGTGTGCCAGTATAATTCCCCTATATAATGACCCCAATAGTGCTCTTCTCCCCCTTTCTCCAAAGTGCCCCCCATGTGTGCCAGTATATAAGATAGGGTCCCCAGTAGATGCCCCCATAGTGCTCCCTCCTTCTCTATAGTGCCCCCCTGTGTGCTAGTATATAAGATAGGGCCCTCAAAGTGCTCCCCCCATATCAGTTGCTCAGGAGTACCCACCCAATATCAGTTGTTTATTTATTCAGTCCCCCCCCCCATATGTCAGTTGCTCACACCCCCCATATGCTCATTCAGGCCCCCCATATCGATGTGACAAACCCCCAGACCTCAGATCAGACTAAAAATAAATAATTAAAACTTACCTCTCCTTCTCCGCTGCTCTCCGTGTCCTGATGTGAGTGCCTGCCCTGCTGGTCTCCAACAGCCCGCGCTGCACAGTCACATGACCTGACTGCGTACAGCGTCAGGTCATAGTGCGCGCTGTATGCAGTCAGGCTGGAGGAGACCAGCTCATAGCAAGGTATCTTTATCTATCCACTTGTGTACCACCTATATCTGTTTTAACCAAACGATCTCTCAAATTGGCGTTGCTCTTATAATCCATAAATAGGGGTACTTCAAATTCTTTAATTGTGGCCAATCCTCTGTGTAAAATATGCCACTCCTTCCACCTTATATTTGCAATCCTACCACTATGGCTGCCAAATGTGGAAACAAATGGGATCCTCTGTATCCCATTGGTTTTAGATGTGAAATGTAATGTGGATTCTCTATCTGACCTCAGGTTGCTATTATGTGTTCTCTGCAGTAATCTGCGTGGATAACCTCTATTGACAAATTTCTGACACATCTCATCAATTCTTTTGCAAAACTTCTGTTCATTGGATGCCACTCTTCTAACCTTGAGTAGTTGACTCCATGGGAGCGATTCAACCATCCTGTGAGGGTGATTGCTATCAAACATCAACAGGTTGTTCTTATCTGTGGGTTTTTTATATAGATCCGTTTGGATCTTACCATCCTCTACATATACCTTAACATCCAAAAACTGTAATTCATTTTCTGACATCGTTTTAGCAAACTGTAGTCCAGGCATACCACTGTTCAGGTGTAAATGAAAACAATCAGATTCTTCCCTTGTGCCTGTCAAAATAAAAAAAAAATTGCGCCACCAGCACAGGATCCTCTCCGTGAATGTAGATCAGTACACTAGCCTGTCCTCCACTTCGGCCATATAGATGTTCGCATAAGTCGGGGCCACATTCGACCCCATTGCCGTACCCCGCTTCTGTTGGTAAAAGGTGTCCCCAAAGAGGAAATAATTCCTCTTCAGGACGACCTCCAAAAGTTGGAGGACAAACTTTGCACCCAATGGAGAGAAACCTGTGCTGGCAAGCGCCCCACCGATCGACCTCAAACCATCATCATGTTCAATTGACGTATATAATGAGACCACATCAAAAGAAACCAAAAGAAAATTTTTGGTATTATAATGTCCCATAACTTCAAAAGAAAATGACTAGGGTCCCTGATGTATGAGGGGGCATTCAAAGCATAGACTCGGAGTACCTTATCCAGGAAGATGGCTACTAAAGATGGATCCCCTACCCAAGACTGAAGGTCTACCTAGGGGGTCTATTAAACTACTCAGGGTTAGACGAATGGTATCCGATGAACAGAAGTTTTGCAAAAGAATTGATGTGATGTGTCAGAAATTTGTCAATAGAGGTTATCCACGCAGATTACTGCAGAGAACACATAATAGGAACCTGAGGTCAGATAGAGAATCCACATTACA
Organism: Bufo gargarizans; assembly: GCF_014858855.1. Lineage (NCBI taxonomy): Eukaryota > Metazoa > Chordata > Amphibia > Anura > Bufonidae > Bufo > Bufo gargarizans. The sequence continues at coordinate 380,282,986 of NC_058080.1, read as the reverse complement.
TTTCACATCTAAAACCAATGGGATACAGAGGATCCCATTTGTTTCCACATTTGGCAGCCATAGTGGTAGGATTGCAAATATATTGAGGAAGGAGTGGCATATTTTACACAGAGGATTGCTCAGAATTAAAGAATTTGAAGTACCCCCACTTATGGCCTATAAGAGGAATGCCACTTTGAGAGATCGTTTAGTTAAAACAGATATAGGCGTACTGCAAGTGGATAGACAAAGATACCTTGCTCTGCGTAAGAAAGGCAATTTACCGTGTTTAGGTTGCTGCAATTGTGGCAATATGGTTAAAGGGAATACTTTTGTACATCCCTATACGGGATATACAGTTGCAAGAAAAAGTATGTGAACCCTTTGGAATTTTATGGATTTCTGCACAAATTGGTCATAAAATGTGATCTGATCTTCATCTAAGTCACAACATTAGACAATCACAGTCTGCTTAAACTAATAACACACAAATAATTAAATGTTACCATGTTTTTATTGAACACACCGTGTAAACATTCACAGTGCAGGTGGAAAAAGTATGTGAACCCCTAGACTAATGACATCTCCAAGAGCTAATTGGAGTGAGGTGTCAGCCAACTGGAGTCCAATCAATGAGATGAGATTGGAGGTGTTGGTTACAGCTGCCCTGCCTTATAAAAAAACACAGACCAGTTCTGGGTTTGCTTTTCACAAGAAGCATTGCCTGATGTGAATGATGCCTCACACAAAAGAGCTCTTGGAAGACCTACGATTAAGAACTGTTGACTTGCATAAAGCTGGAAAGGGTTATAAAAGTATCTCCAAAAGCCTTCCTGTTCATCAGTCCACGGTAAGACAAACTGTCTATAAATGGAGAAAGTTCAGCACTGCTGCTACTCTCCCTAGGAGTGGCCGCCCTGTAAAGATGACTGCAAGAGCACAGCACAGACTGCTCAATGAGGTAAAGAAGAGTGTCAGATAAAGACTTACAAAAGTCTCTGGCATATGCTAACATCCTTGTTAGCGAATCTACGATATGTAAAACAGTAAACAAGAATGGATTTCATGGGAGGATACCACAGAGGAAGCTACTGCTGTCCAAAAAAAACATTGCTGCATGTTTACAATTTGCACAAGAGCACCTGGATGTTCCACAGCAGTACTGGCAAAATATTCTGTAGACAGATGAAACCAAAGTTGAGTTGTTTGGAAGAAACATGCAACACTATGTGTGGAGAAAAAGAGGCACAGCACACCAACATCAAAACCTCATCCCAACTGTGAAGTATGGTGGTGGGGGCATCATGGTTTGGGGCTGCTTTGCTGCGTCAGGGCCTGGACGGATTGCTATCATCAAAGGAAAAATAAATTCCCAAGTTTATCAAGACATTTTGCAGGAGAACTTAAGGCCATCTGTCCACCAGCTGAAGCTCAACAGAAGATGGGTGATGCAACAGGACAACGACCCAAAGCATAGAAGTAAATCAACAACAAAATGGTTTAAACAGAAGAAAATACGCCTTCTGGAGTGGTCCAGTCAGAGTCCTGACCTCAACCTGATTGAGATGCTGTGGCATGACCTCAAGAAAGCGATTCACACCAGACATTCCAAGAATATTGCTGAACTGAAACAGTTCTGTAAAGAGGAATGGTCAAGAATTACTCCTGACCGATGTGCACGTCTGATCTGCAACTACAGGAAATGTTTGGTTGAAGTTATTGCTGCCAAATGAGGTTTAAACAGTTATTAAATCCAAGGGTTCACATACTTTTTCCACCTGCACTGTGAATATTTACATGGTGTGTTCAATAAAAACATGGTAACATTTAATTATTTGTGTGTTATTAGTTTAAGCAGACTGTAATTGTCTAATGTTGTGACTTAGATGAAGATCAGATCACATTTTATGACCAATTTGTGCAGAAATCCATAAAATTCCAAAGGGTTCACATACTTTTTCTTGCAACTGTAGATATAAGGTGAATGGTTACTACTAGGGTTGTTTCGATACCAACATTTTTATACCATAAAAAAGTATTGCGATAATCGATGCCATTCAAAAGAGATGGCCTTGGGGTTCATCCGACGGTCGTTTGGCGGCGAACTTTGCGTGTTCGCAATTCGACGAACATGCGAACATATGGAGAAATTTGCGCCCGCCATATTCTTTTACATTATGAAGAACTTTGACCCATGACACATCCATCAGGTGGTACAGGTGAGCCAATTGAGACATTTCAGCACATGGACATACCCCCTACCTTATAAATAAACCTGATCTGGCCGCCATTTTACATTCAGTGTTTTGCCAGTGTAGGGAGGGATGCTGTGTGGAGCAGGGACAGGCTGTTAGGGACACCAAACGCTAGCTAATAGGGCCACAAAAGTCATTTTAAGGACTAGTATAGGTGTGCTATCTATATGTGTGATACACAGAGGGGTGCAATATACTTATACTTTTATAATGAGTAAAAAAACACATAGATCTATATAGTGATCACCTGGAAGTAAGGGAAGTCAGGGAGTTAGGGGCTTGCTAGGCCATTTTTATATAGGGTAAGGTTCTGGATGGGGTCACTCTTATCAGGGCGGGTGGTCTGTGGTTAGGCTATCAGGGCCAGAATAGCACCCCCCTGTAGGGCAATATCAGGGACAGTTCTTTGCCCAACCTGTCCTTTAATACCACATCATCATCTAGCCCAGGGATAGATGGTTTTTGCTTTCCCTCCAGGATTCAAGCATGTGCACTGGAACCCCCCGGATTGTGGTAGGACATATGGTTTCTGATTTGGTGCTGCTGAGCATCTGATTTAGTGCCTTCTCGCTGTTTACCGCTGGCCCAGTGACGTCACGACTAGTATCAACTAGCGTGGGTGGGGCTAATCTCTGTTCACTTGAATGGAGCTTAGCCGCGCCCAAGTTGATACTATTCGTGACGTCACTGGGCCAGCGGTAAACAGTGAGAAGGCCGTGCCGCTGCTGGAGCACCGCTGCCTTCTCAAACAGCTGATCGGCGGGGGTCCGGGGTGTCGGGCTAATCTCTGTTCACTTGAATGGAGCTTAGCCGCGCCCAAGTTGATACTATTCGTGATGTCACTGGGCCAGCGGTAAACAGTGAGAAGGCCGTGCCGCTGCTGGAGCGCCGCTGCCTTCTCAAACAGCTGATCGGCGGGGGTCCTGGGTGTCGGACCCCCGCCGATCAGATGCTGATGATTAGAGTTGAGCGAACACCTGGATGTTCGGGTTCGAGAAGTTCGGCCGAACATCCCGGAAATGTTCGGGTTCGGGATCCGAACCCGATCCGAACTTCGTCCCGAACCCGAACCCCATTGAAGTCAATGGGGACCCGAACTTTTCGGCACTAAAAAGGCTGTAAAACAGCCCAGGAAAGAGCTAGAGGGCTGCAAAAGGCAGCAACATGTAGGTAAATCCCCTGCAAACAAATGTGGATAGGGAAATGAATTAAAATAAAAATTAAATAAATAAAAATTAACCAAAATCAATTGGAGAGAGGTTCCATAGCAGAGAATCTGGCTTCCCGTCACCCACCACTGGAACAGTCCATTCTCAGATATTTAGGCCCCGGCACCCAGGCAGAGGAGAGAGGTCCCGTAACAGAGAATCTGTCTTCATGTCAGCAGAGAATTAGTCTGCATGTCATAGCAGAGAATGAGGCTTCACGTCAGCCACCACTGCAACAGTCCATTGGCATATATTTAGGCCCAGCACCCAGGCAGAGGAGGGAGGTCCCGTAACAGAGAATCTGTCTTCATGTCAGCAGAGAATTAGTCTGCATGTCATAGCAGAGAATGAGGCTTCACGTCAGCCACCACTGCAACAGTCCATTGGCATATATTTAGGCCCAGCACACACACAGGCAGAGGAGAGAGGTCCCGTAACAGAGAATCTGGCTTCATGTCAGCAGAGAATCAGTCTGCATGTCATAGCAGAGAATGAGGCTTCACGTCAGCCACCACTGCAACAGTCCATTGGCATATATTTAGGCCCAGCACACACACAGGCAGAGGAGAGAGGTCCCGTAACAGAGGATCTGGCTTCATGTCAGCAGAGAATCAGTCTGCATGTCGTAGCAGAGAATGAGGCTTCACGTCACCCACCACTGCAACAGTCCATTGGCATATATTTAGGCCCAGCACCCAGGCAGAGGAGGGAGGTCCCGTAACAGAGAATCTGTCTTCATGTCAGCAGAGAATTAGTCTGCATGTCATAGCAGAGAATGAGGCTTCACGTCAGCCACCACTGCAACAGTCCATTGGCATATATTTAGGCCTAGCACACAGGCAGAGGAGAGAGGTCCCGTAACAGACAATCTGGCTTCATGTCAGCAGAGAATCAGTCTGCATGTCATAGCAGAGAATGAGGCTTCACGTCACCCACCACTGCAACAGTCCATTGGCATATATTTAGGCCCAGCACCCAGGCAGAGGAGGGAGGTCCCGTAACAGAGAATCTGTCTTCATGTCAGCAGAGAATTAGTCTGCATGTCATAGCAGAGAATGAGGCTTCACGTCAGCCACCACTGCAACAGTCCATTGGCATATATTTAGGCCTAGCACACAGGCAGAGGAGAGAGGTCCCGTAACAGACAATCTGGCTTCATGTCAGCAGAGAATCAGTCTGCATGTCATAGCAGAGAATGAGGCTTCACGTCACCCACCACTGCAACAGTCCATTGGCATATATTTAGGCCTAGCACACAGGCAGAGCAGAGAGGTCCCGTAACAGACAATCTGGCTTCATGTCAGCAGAGAATCAGTCTGCATGTCATAGCAGAGAATCAGGCTTCACGTCACCCACCACTGCAACAGTCCATTTTCATATATTTAGGCCTAGCACACAGGCAGAGCAGAGAGGTCCCGTAACAGACGATCTGGCTTCATGTCAGCAGAGAATCAGTCTGCATGTCATAGCAGAGAATGAGGCTTCACGTCAGCCACCACTGCAACAGTCCATTGGCATATATTTAGGCCTAGCACACAGGCAGAGGAGAGAGGTCCCGTAACAGACAATCTGGCTTCATGTCAGCAGAGAATCAGTCTGCATGTCATAGCAGAGAATGAGGCTTCACGTCAGCCACCACTGCAACAGTCCATTGGCATATATTTAGGCCCAGCACCCAGGCAGAGGAGGGAGGTCCCGTAACAGACAATCTGGCTTCATGTCAGCAGAGAATCAGTCTGCATGTCATAGCAGAGAATGAGGCTTCACGTCACCCACCACTGCAACAGTCCATTGGCATATATTTAGGCCCAGCACCCAGGCAGAGGAGGGAGGTCCCGTAACAGAGAATCTGTCTTCATGTCAGCAGAGAATTAGTCTGCATGTCATAGCAGAGAATGAGGCTTCACGTCAGCCACCACTGCAACAGTCCATTGGCATATATTTAGGCCCAGCACCCAGGCAGAGGAGGGAGGTCCCGTAACAGAGAATCTGTCTTCATGTCAGCAGAGAATTAGTCTGCATGTCATAGCAGAGAATGAGGCTTCACGTCAGCCACCACTGCAACAGTCCATTGGCATATATTTAGGCCCAGCACACACACAGGCAGAGGAGAGAGGTCCCGTAACAGACAATCTGGCTTCATGTCAGCAGAGAATTAGTCTGCATGTCATAGCAGAGAATGAGGCTTCACGTCAGCCACCACTGCAACAGTCCATTGGCATATATTTAGGCCCAGCACACACACAGGCAGAGGAGAGAGGTCCCGTAACAGAGAATCTGTCTTCATGTCAGCAGAGAATTAGTCTGCATGTCATAGCAGAGAATGAGGCTTCACGTCAGCCACCAGTGCAACAGTCCATTGGCATATATTTAGGCCCAGCACACACACAGGCAGAGGAGAGAGGTCCCGTAACAGACAATCTGGCTTCATGTCAGCAGAGAATTAGTCTGCATGTCATAGCAGAGAATGAGACTTCACGTCAGCCACCACTGCAACAGTCCATTGGCATATATTTAGGCCCAGCACACACACAGGCAGAGGAGAGAGGTCCCGTAACAGAGAATCTGTCTTCATGTCAGCAGAGAATTAGTCTGCATGTCATAGCAGAGAATCAGGCTTCACGTCACCCACCACTGCAACAGTCCATTGGCATATATTTAGGCCCAGCACCCAGGCAGAGGAGGGAGGTCCCGTAACAGAGAATCTGTCTTCATGTCAGCAGAGAATTAGTCTGCATGTCATAGCAGAGAATGAGGCTTCACGTCACCCACCACTGCAACAGTCCATTGGCATATATTTAGGCCTAGCACACAGGCAGAGGAGAGGTTCATTCAACTTTGGGTAGCCTCGCAATATAATGGTAAAATGAAAATAAAAATAGGATTGAATGAGGAAGTGCCCTGGAGTCCAATAATATATGGTTATGGGGAGGTAGTTAATGTCTAATCTGGACAAGGGACGGACAGGTCCTGTGGGATCCATGCCTGGTTCATTTTTATGAACGTCAGCTTGTCCACATTGGCTGTAGACAGGCGGCTGCGTTTGTCTGTAATGACGCCCCCTGCCGTGCTGAATACACGTTCAGACAAAACGCTGGCTGCCGGGCAGGCCAGCACCTCCAAGGCATAAAAGGCTAGCTCTGGCCACGTGGACAATTTAGAGACCCAGAAGTTGAATGGGGCCGAACCATCAGTCAGTACGTGGAGGGGTGTGCACACGTACTGTTCCACCATGTTAGTGAAATGTTGCCTCCTGCTAACACGTTGCGTATCAGGTGGTGGTGCAGTTAGCTGTGGCGTGTTGACAAAAGTTTTCCACATCTCTGCCATGCTAACCCTGCCCTCAGAGGAGCTGGCCGTGACACAGCTGCCTTGGCGACCTCTTGCTCCTCCTCTGCCTTGGCCTTGGGCTTCCACTTGTTCCCCTGTGACATTTGGGAATGCTCTCAGTAGCGCGTCTACCAACGTGCGCTTGTACTCGCGCATCTTCCTATCACGCTCCAGTGCAGGAAGTAAGGTGGGCACATTGTCTTTGTAGCGTGGATCCAGCAGGGTGGCAACCCAGTAGTCCGCACAGGTTAAAATGTGGGCAACTCTGCTGTCGTTGCGCAGGCACTGCAGCATGTAGTCGCTCATGTGTGCCAGGCTGCCCAGGGGTAAGGACAAGCTGTCCTCTGTGGGAGGCGTATCGTCATCGTCCTGCCTTTCCCCCCAGCCACGCACCAGTGATGGACCCGAGCTGCGTTGGGTGCCACCCCGCTGTGACCATGCTTCATCCTCATCCTCCTCCACCTCCTCCTCATCCTCGTCCTCCTCGTCCTCCAGTAGTGGGCCCTGGCTGGCCACATTTGTACCTGGCCTCTGCTGTTGCCAAAAACCTCCCTCTGAGTCACTTCGAAGAGACTGGCCTGAAAGTGCTAAAAATGACCCCTCTTCCTCCTCCTCCTCCTCCTCCTGGGCCACCTCCTCTTCCATCATCGCCCTAAGTGTTTTCTCAAGGAGACATAGAAGTGGTATTGTAACGCTGATAACGGTGTCATCGCCACTGGCCATGTTGGTGGAGTACTCGAAACAGCGCAACAGGGCACACAGGTCTCGCATGGAGGCCCAGTCATTGGTGGTGAAGTGGTGCTGTTCTGTAGTGCGACTGACCCGTGCGTGCTGCAGCTGAAACTCCACTATGGCCTGCTGCTGCTCGCACAGTCTGTCCAGCATGTGCAAGGTGGAGTTCCACCTGGTGGGCACGTCGCATATGAGGCGGTGAGCGGGAAGGCCGAAGTTACGCTGTAGCGCAGACAGGCGAGCAGCAGCAGGATGTGAACGCCGGAAGCGCGAACAGACGGCCCGCACTTTATGCAGCAGCTCTGACATGTCGGGGTAGTTGTGAATGAACTTCTGCACCACCAAATTCAGCACATGCGCCAAGCAAGGGATGTGCGTCAAATTGGCTAGTCCCAGAGCTGCAACGAGATTTCGCCCATTATCACACACCACCAGGCCGGGCTTGAGGCTCACCGGCAGCAACCACTCGTCGGTCTGTTGTTCTATACCCCGCCACAACTCCTGTGCGGTGTGGGGCCTGTCCCCCAAACATATGAGTTTCAGAATGGCCTGCTGACGTTTACCCCGGGCTGTGCTGAAGTTGGTGGTGAAGGTGTGTGGCTGACTGGATGAGCAGGTGGAAGAAGAGGAGGAGGAAGCCGAGAAGGAGGAGGTGGCAACAGGAGGCAAAGAATGTTGCCCTGCGATCCTTGGCGGCGGAAGGACGTGCGCCAAACAGCTCTCCGCCTGGGGCCCAGCTGCCACTACATTTACCCAGTGTGCAGTTAGGGAGATATAGCGTCCCTGGCCGTGCTTACTGGTCCACGTATCTGTGGTTAGGTGGACCTTGCCACAGATGGCGTTGCGCAGTGCACACTTGATTTTATCGGATACTTGGTTGTGCAGGGAAGGCACGGCTCTCTTGGAGAAGTAGTGCCGGCTGGGAACAACATACTGTGGGACAGCAAGCGACATGAGCTGTTTGAAGCTGTCTGTGTCCACCAGCCTAAATGACAGCATTTCATAGGCCAGTAGTTTAGAAATGCTGGCATTCAGGGCCAGGGATCGAGGGTGGCTAGGTGGGAATTTACGCTTTCTATCAAATGTTTGTGAGATGGAGAGCTGAACGCTGGCGTGTGACATGGTTGAGACGCTTGGTGACGGAGGTGGTGGTGGTGGTGTTGGTGGTACATCCCCTGTTTGCTGGGCGGCAGGTGCCAACGTTCCTCCAGAGGCGGAGGAAGAGGCCGAGGCGGCAGCAGCAGAATAGGCCGAGGCGGCAGCAGCAGAAGAGGTAGCAGGGGGAGCCTGAGTGACTTCCTTGGTTTTAAGGTGTTTACTCCACTGCAGTTCATGCTTTGCATGCAGGTGCCTGGTCATGCAGGTTGTGCTCAGGTTCAGAACGTTAATGCCTCGCTTCAGGCTCTGATGGCACAGCGTGCAAACCACTCGGGTCTTGTCGTCAGCACATTGTTTGAAGAAGTGCCATGCCAGGGAACTCCTTGAAGCTGCCTTTGGGGTGCTCGGTCCCAGATGGCGGCGGTCAGTAGCAGGCGGAGTCTCTTGGCGGCGGGTGTTCTGCTTTTGCCCACTGCTCCCTCTTTTGCTACGCTGTTGGCTCGGTCTCACCACTGCCTCTTCCTCCGAACTGTGAAAGTCAGTGGCACGACCTTCATTCCATGTGGGGTCTAGGACCTCATCGTCCCCTGCATCGTCTTCCACCCAGTCTTGATCCCTGACCTCCTGTTCAGTCTGCACACTGCAGAAAGACGCAGCAGTTGGCACCTGTGTTTCGTCATCATCAGAGACATGCTGAGGTGGTATTCCCATGTCCTCATCATCAGGAAACATAAGTGGTTGTGCGTCAGTGCATTCTATGTCTTTCACCGCTGGGGAAGGGCTAGGTGGATGCCCTTGGGAAACCCTGCCAGCGGAGTCTTCAAACAGCATAAGAGACTGCTGCATAACTTGAGGCTGAGACAGTTTCCCTGGTATGCATGGGGGTGATGTGACAGACTGATGGGGTTGGTTTTCAGGCGCCATCTGTGCGCTTTCTGCAGAAGACTGGGTGGGAGATAATGTGAACGTGCTGGATCCACTGTCGGCCACCCAATTGACTAATGCCTGTACCTGCTCAGGCCTTACCATCCTTAGAACGGCATTGGGCCCCACCATATATCGCTGTAAATTCTGGCGGCTACTGGGACCTGAGGTAGTTGGTACACTAGGACGTGTGGATGTGGCAGAACGGCCACGTCCTCTCCCAGCACCAGAGGGTCCACTAACACCACCACGACCATGTCCACGTCCGCGTCCCTTACTAGATGTTTTTCTCATTGTTATGGTTCACCACAACAACAAATATATTATTTGGCCCAATGTATTGTATTCAAATTCAGCGGGATATAAATTTGAGGCCTAGTATTTAGGCGCTGGGTGACCGGTATGGATTTAGTGACAGAATTAGACTTGGAAATGCACAGAAGCGTGTGTGTGAAGTTATTCTGAATGACCCTATGTGCACCTTCAATATGATCTACCCTTTTAGGGATAGATTTCAAATAGCTCTGATATAGCAGAAACGACTAAATTATGAAATTGCTAAATTGGGAATTGTATTTCAACCCAGAACAAAAAATGTGCTTTGACGGACACTAAATAACTTTCCCAGCCACAACAGGACAGCGGTAACGAGAGATTTAGCGGGATATAAATTTGAGGCCTAGTATTTAGGCGCTGGGTGACAGGTATGGGTTTAGTGACAGAATTAGATTTGGAAATGCACAGTAGCGGGTGTGTGAAGTTATTCTGAATGACCCTATGTGCACCTTGAATATTATATACCCTTTTAGGGATAGATTTCAAATAGCTCTGATATAGCAGAAACCACTAAATTATGAAATTGCTAAATTGGGAATTGTATTTCAACCCAGAACAAGAAATGTGCTTGAACGGACACTAAATAACTCGCCCAGCTACAGCACTAGGGACAGATTTAGCGGGATATAAATTTGAGGCCTAGTATTTAGGCGCTGGGTGACAGGTATGGGTTTAGTGCCAGAATTAGACTTGGAAATACACAGTAGCGGGTGTGTGTGAAGTTATTCTGAATGACCCAATGTGCACCTTGAATATTATATACCCTTTTAGGGATAGATTTCAAATAGCTCTGATATAGCAGAAACCACTAAATTATGAAATTGCTAAATTGGGAATTGTATTTCAACCCAGAACAAGAAATGTGCTTGAACGGACACTAAATAACTCGCCCAGCTACAGCACTAAGGACAGATTTAGCGGGATATAAATTTGAGGCCTAGTATTTAGGCGCTGGGTGACAGGTATGGGTTTAGTGCCAGAATTAGACTTGGAAATACACAGTAGCGGGTGTGTGTGAAGTTATTCTGAATGACCCAATGTGCACCTTGAATATTATATACCCTTTTAGGGATAGATTTCAAATAGCTCTGATATAGCAGAAACCACTAAATTATGAAATTGCTAAATTGGGAATTGTATTTCAACCCAGAACAAGAAATGTGCTTGAACGGACACTAAATAACTCGCCCAGCTACAGCACTAAGGACAGATTTAGCGGGATATAAATTTGAGGCCTAGTATTTAGGCGCTGGGTGACAGGTATGGGTTTAGTGCCAGAATTAGACTTGGAAATACACAGTAGCGGGTGTGTGTGAAGTTATTCTGAATGACCCAATGTGCACCTTGAATATTATATACCCTTTTAGGGATAGATTTCAAATAGCTCTGATATAGCAGAAACCACTAAATTATGAAATTGCTAAATTGGGAATTGTATTTCAACCCAGAACAAGAAATGTGCTTGAACGGACACTAAATAACTCGCCCAGCTACAGCACTAAGGACAGATTTAGCGGGATATAAATTTGAGGCCTAGTATTTAGGCGCTGGGTGACAGGTATGGGTTTAGTGCCAGAATTAGACTTGGAAATACACAGTAGCGGGTGTGTGTGAAGTTATTCTGAATGACCCAATGTGCACCTTGAATATTATATACCCTTTTAGGGATAGATTTCAAATAGCTCTGATATAGCAGAAACCACTAAATTATGAAATTGCTAAATTGGGAATTGTATTTCAACCCAGAACAAGAAATGTGCTTGAACGGACACTAAATAACTCGCCCAGCTACAGCACTAAGGACAGATTTAGCGGGATATAAATTTGAGGCCTAGTATTTAGGCGCTGGGTGACAGGTATGGGTTTAGTGCCAGAATTAGACTTGGAAATACACAGTAGCGGGTGTGTGTGAAGTTATTCTGAATGACCCAATGTGCACCTTGAATATTATATACCCTTTTAGGGATAGATTTCAAATAGCTCTGATATAGCAGAAACCACTAAATTATGAAATTGCTAAATTGGGAATTGTATTTCAACCCAGAACAAGAAATGTGCTTGAACGGACACTAAATAACTCGCCCAGCTACAGCACTAAGGACAGATTTAGCGGGATATAAATTTGAGGCCTAGTATTTAGGCGCTGGGTGACAGGTATGGGTTTAGTGCCAGAATTAGACTTGGAAATACACAGTAGCGGGTGTGTGTGAAGTTATTCTGAATGACCCAATGTGCACCTTGAATATTATATACCCTTTTAGGGATAGATTTCAAATAGCTCTGATATAGCAGAAACCACTAAATTATGAAATTGCTAAATTGGGAATTGTATTTCAACCCAGAACAAGAAATGTGCTTGAACGGACACTAAATAACTCGCCCAGCTACAGCACTAAGGACAGATTTAGCGGGATATAAATTTGAGGCCTAGTATTTAGGCGCTGGGTGACAGGTATGGGTTTAGTGCCAGAATTAGACTTGGAAATACACAGTAGCGGGTGTGTGTGAAGTTATTCTGAATGACCCAATGTGCACCTTGAATATTATATACCCTTTTAGGGATAGATTTCAAATAGCTCTGATATAGCAGAAACCACTAAATTATGAAATTGCTAAATTGGGAATTGTATTTCAACCCAGAACAAGAAATGTGCTTGAACGGACACTAAATAACTCGCCCAGCTACAGCACTAAGGACAGATTTAGCGGGATATAAATTTGAGGCCTAGTATTTAGGCGCTGGGTGACAGGTATGGGTTTAGTGCCAGAATTAGACTTGGAAATACACAGTAGCGGGTGTGTGTGAAGTTATTCTGAATGACCCAATGTGCACCTTGAATATTATATACCCTTTTAGGGATAGATTTCAAATAGCTCTGATATAGCAGAAACCACTAAATTATGAAATTGCTAAATTGGGAATTGTATTTCAACCCAGAACAAGAAATGTGCTTGAACGGACACTAAATAACTCGCCCAGCTACAGCACTAGGGACAGATTTAGCTGGATATAAATTTGAGGCCTAGTATTTAGGCGCTGGGTGACAGGTATGGGTTTAGTGCCAGAATTAGACTTGGAAATACACAGTAGCGGGTGTGTGTGAAGTTATTCTGAATGACCCAATGTGCACCTTGAATATTATATACCCTTTTAGGGATAGATTTCAAATAGCTCTGATATAGCAGAAACCACTAAATTATGAAATTGCTAAATTGGGAATTGTATTTCAACCCAGAACAAGAAATGTGCTTGAACGGACACTAAATAACTCGCCCAGCTACAGCACTAAGGACAGATTTAGCGGGATATAAATTTGAGGCCTAGTATTTAGGCGCTGGGTGACCGGTATGGATTTAGTGACAGAATTAGACTGGGATATGGCCAAAAAATAAACAGACTATTGCTGGTTAAATGCACTTGGTGTGACAGCTTCACCCTGATGTAGGCTTTAGCCAAAAAACAACCACACCATTGAGGGTTAAATGCACTTGGTGACAGGCGCAGCTTGCCCCTGATTTAGTATATGGCCAAAAAATGAACAGACTATTGCTGGTTAAATGCACTTGGTGTGACAGCTTCACCCTGATGTAGGCTTTAGCCAAAAAACAACCACACCATTGAGGGTTAAATGCACTTGGTGACAGGCGCAGCTTGCCCCTGATTTTGTATATGGCCAAAAAATGAACAGACTATTGCTGGTTAAATGCACTTGGTGTGACAGCTTCACCCTGATGTAGGCTTTAGCCAAAAAACAACCACACCATTGAGGGTTAAATGCACTTGGTCGCAGCTTGTGCTGGCGCACCACAAGACACAAAATGGCCGCCGATCACCCCAGAAAAATGTGACTGACAAACGGTCTGGGCAGCCTAAAAACAGTGAGCAATTGAGGATCAGCAGCTCAATGATCCACAGCTGCAGATCGATCAGTTAATCAAGTCCTTTGGAGGAGTTAATCTGCCTAATCTCGCCCTACTGTCGCAGCCGCAACCTCTCCCTACGCTAATCAGAGCAGAGTGACGGGCGGCGCTATGTGACTCCAGCTTAAATAGAGGCTGGGTCACATGGTGCTCTGGCCAATCACAGCCATGCCAATAGTAGGCATGGCTGTGATGGCCTCTTGGGGCAAGTAGTATGACGCTTGTTGATTGGCTGCTTTGCAGCCTTTCAAAAAGCGCCAAGAAAGCGTCACAAAAGCGCGAAGAAAGCGACGAACACCGAACCCGAACCCGGACTTTTACGAAAATGTCCGGGTTCGGGTCCGTGTCACGGACACCCCAAAATTCGGTACAAACCCGAACTATACAGTTCGAGTTCGCTCATCCCTACTGATGATCTATCCAGAGTATAGATCACCAGTTAAAACAAAGTGCAGAACCCCTTTAACTTTAATAATTTAATTAATTTTCATTTTGAGGGATATCTTTTCCATTCACACGTCCGCAAAATGGGTCCGCATCCGTTCCGCAATTTTGCGGAACGGGTGCAGACCCATTCATGTTCAATGGGACCAGAATGTGCTGTCCCCATCCGCATTTGCGGATCCGCACTTCCTTATCTCTGCTTCCGTTTCTGCAAAAAAATAGAACATGTCCTATTCTTGTCCGCAATTGCAGACAAGAGTAGGCATTTTCTATTATAGAGCCAGCGATGTGCGGTCCACAAATTGCGGAATGCACATTGTCGGTGTCCGTGTTTTGTGGATCCGCAAAACACTTACGGACGCGTGAATGGACCCTCATAGTAAAATTATTAAAGGTTACGTATTATTTTTTTGTATATTCTAATGGATTTCCTTCCTTGTACAATGTTATAATATACTTTCTATGTTAGAAAGTATATTATAGTGCATTTGTATTGTGCGGCAGTTGTGTGCGGTTCTGCTGCAATACTGCAGGTATATAAAGGGACAAGTGTTATTGGAACAAATAATTTCTACTGGTGTGATATACCAGTCGCCCCTAAAAAAAACTGATTGAAGCGGGGTGTTATATACCAATATACTTTCTTTATAGTTCATTTGGGGACTGTATAGTGCATTTGCGCTTGCGCGTACGTGAAAATTATATTGCCGATATTTCACATTGAAAAAAATAATAAATGGAGATCGCAAATTCGAATAATACATCTGGTATGTCACTGTCCATGTTGTGGGACTTTTTGTGCACTTCTAGTAATTATTTCTTGGCTGCAAATATGAACTGAAGGTTTTTCAGGTTCGCCTGCCATTAAAATAAAATGGGACCCGCCGCGAACTTGTGGTTCACGAATATTTGATCGCGTTCGCGCGATTGCGTTTGCAAACCGTCCTGACAGATATTTATCCATCACTACCATTCAATACCACGCAAAAAAAATTAAACGCCAAAAAAAAATGCATGCTTTCTGCATTTTAGGGAATGTCCGGCCCATAATCGAACAGTCCTATCCTATTTTTGGGGGGGACAAGGTGACTAAAGAAAATGGCAAATCACGCCGTTTTTCTTGTATTTTTATTTTCTTTTACAGCGTTCCCCGCATAAGAGATATTTTTTAATATTTTAATAGTTTAGACTTTTCAGACTTGGCGATATGTAATATTTTATTTATTTATTGTTTATATATTTTATATGTAAAATTGTGAAAGGGGTGATTTATACTTAATATTTTAGTGTGTTTTTTTCCTTTTTTTTCACTGTTTATTTAATAACTTTTTCCCCTCTTAGGGGCTAGAACCTGGGATCTTTTAATCCCTTGTCTATTCACCCTGATAGAGCTCTATTAGGGTGAATAGGATCTCACACTGTTCCTGCTGCCCTGGGCTTTGTGCTCTTGGCAGCAGGGAGATTACCATGGCAGCCAGGGCTTCAGTAGCGTCCTGGCTGCCATGGTAACTCATCAGAGCCCCAGGATTACACTGTTAGGGCTACAATTAGAAGCTGCCACTGCTCCACCAATGAGAGGACGTGAGGGAATTCTGTGGCCGCTGCCACCAATGATTTTAATACTGTGGAGGGGGGGAGAGCACACTGCGCCACCAATGTTTTTAATTCTGTGGAGGGGGGAGGGCGCACTGCGCCACCAATGTTTTTAATACTGGGGACTGGGGGGGCAGGGCGCATTGTGCCACCAATGATAATTAATGTTTAATATACAAATACAGCCGGCGGCAGAAAAACATTGCTGGCACCCTGCCTCTGACAGGGCGCTGCGATCAGCGGCAGTTAATCCCTCAGGTGCGGGAGGGATGATTGACAATCACTTGGGTTGATTGGTTCAGCTATATTGTGGGTGGCACTGGATACCTTATAAATATCTTGGGGTGAGCACTTCATATTGTGCTTGACAAAGACTACATAGTAGTCAAAACGTTGCTCCTTTTTATGAGCCTTTTTGTACATATTTTCATGGACTAACTATCAATAAAGAATCTATGGATGAATATGCTGCCGTCAACTCCAATTTGAATGTCTATCCTGAGGGTAGGTCATCAATATTAAAAAAGGGAACAACCCTTTTAAGGTATGAATGTACCATATTTGTCACACTATAAGACACATCTGCCAATAAGACGCACCTAGGTTTTAGAGGAGGAAGAAAACTATATTTTTCATCAGACCTCAGCTCAAAGCCCCAATCAGACCCCTAATGTTAAGACCCCCATTCAGACCTCAGATCAGACCAGCATGTTTGGAATACATGGTTTTGTGTTAGAAAGGCTCAATGTGCAAAAAAACAAGGCAGGTAGCGTGGGAACATAGAGGGAATTTTTATGAGGGGAATATTTCAAGTCAGTTTTGCCTGAGTCTGTATTGGCATGCTTTATGCCACATTTTTCAAATCTCACCTGTTTGATAAATTTATCTTATCTTTAAACCTAATTCTGTGGCCCTAATTTGTAATGCCTTAATTCGAGAATTCTGGCTTCATGTATGCAAACATTTTAAAACTTTTTGCATTTTTACACCATTCGCTCCAGTTTGAGGGTGGAAAAGTGGGTGTGGTTAGTTATGTTAATGAGTTTCACTTCAGATTTATCATTGAGACCTTTTTAAAAAGTTGCAGTCTCAGTCAAGGAGGGTGGAGGAGGAACATTGGAGACAAAAGTGTTAGGTTTAATGATAAGAAAAATTTATCAAACAACGTGCAACATTTGAGGAATGAGGCATAAAGTATTCCAACACAGACTCAAGCAATACTAACTTCAAATACTCCCCTCATGATAAATTCCCCTGTTTGTCTAGAAAAGCTACCCCAGTTTTCCTACTCCACTCTCTTACTGAAGTGAGATTATGACTTATTTTGCGACTTTTCTCAAAGATATATCTGAAGAAAAACTAATTAGCAAAGCTAACCACGCCCGCTTTCTACCCACATTTCAAAACTGGAGTGAATGATGAAAGAATGCAAAAAGTTGCAAATTTTTTTTGCAAATGAGTGCAAAGACTCGCAAAAGCCCTACTTTGCAACTTTTTGAAGCCAGTATTTCGGAGTGAAGGCATGATAATCAAGGCCATAGAATTCAGGAGCTTCCAATATAACTGTAGAGGATAAAGGGAAGGCAGAGATATTAAACTCAGCTGTCAGTATCAGATATCTTTCAGGGGATAGTAATTAAGGTTCTCTGTCAAATCTTAACACAAGAAGAAGTACAACTTCATCTGAGCAATTTAAATATTGATAAATCCCTTGGCCCAGATGACAATTATCCATGGGTACTGACAGAATTGAGCTCAGTAATTGATAGATCATTGTACTTCATTTTCTTAAAGGGAACCTGTCACCAGGATTTTGGGTATAGAGCTGAGAGCATGGGTTGCTAGATAGCCGCTAGAACATCCGCAATATCCAGTCCCCATAGCTCTGTGTGCTTTTATTGTAAAAAAAAAAAAAGATTTGATACATATGCAAATTAACATAAAAGAGTCATATCTTACTTGTGTGACCAGAGAACAGTCACATTTTTAAGCTGTGACTCATCTCAGGTTAATTTGCATATGTATCAAATCGGCTTTTATAAACAATAAAAGCACACAGAGCTATGGGGACTGGGTATTGCGGATGTGCTAGCGGCCATCTAGCAACCCATGTCCTCAGCTCTATACACAAAATCCCGGTGACAGGTCCCCTTTAAGCTCTCTTGTAACAGGGTGAGTGCCACAGAACTAGACGACAACAGATGTGCAAATGTTTAAAAAAGTAAAACCATGTTACCACCATCTGTGATATGTAAAATATTTGAATGTAATCTAAGTGATGAGCTGCAAAAGTATTTAGCGTTGAATAATGAATAACTGAGAAACAGGTGGAGCCTAACCAATATGCTTTCTGTGAGTAGTGCAAATCTGGATGTGGGCCATGGGGCAGAGGTGATATATCTGGATTTTGCACAAAGCTTTTAATACTGTACCACATAAGCTACAAGTGCAGGGACTAGGGGACAATGTATGCACATGGGTAAAGAATTGGGTACAGAACAGAAAGCAGAGTTCTAAATGGTATGTTCTCAAAATGGGCTAAAGTCAGCAGTGAGGAACCACAAGGATCTGTATTAGGTCCAGTTCTCTATTAATCATTTTATGTATCCCTTGTAAGGCCACATCTTGAATATGGGATTCAGTTTTAGGCACAATATACTATAACGCTGTGTTCCTCAACCCTAGTTCTCAGGGCCCACCTGCCGGTCATGATTTGGGAGTATCCCACACAATGAAGACCTGTGGTAAGTCCTGATACATAGACACTAATTATATCACCTTCTCAATACTAGGGAAATACTGAAAACATGACCAGCAGGTGGATCCTGAGGATGGGAGGTGAGAAACCTTGCTATAAAGGATATAAAAGAGCTAAAAAGGGTTCAGAGACCAGATTATTAAATGAGATAAAAGGTCTCATAATGAGAGCCTTAAAAATTAGGCTTGTTCAGATTGGAAAAGAAGACTTCTTAGAGATTATCTAATTTACATGTATAATTACACATGTGGTCAATACAAAGAACTGGCACATGATGTATTCATTCCAAGGACTTTACAAAGGACCAGGAGACCAACCTTTATATGTAGAGAAAAGGTATTTATAGAAAGTTCTATCTATCTATCTATTGTAATGAACGGCAACACGCACAGGGAGGAAAACAGGGAAAGCCCTGCCCAAGGGAGAGGGAAAGGTGGTGACCCCTAACTCACCTTGCAGCTGGCACCTGCCTGCCCTGACGTCCCGTAGACGGGTTCCTCACCCGTGCGGCGATCACGTGCCTAAACCCTGGCTTTCCCTGAAATGAGCCCTAGATAATGAACGGGCCGGTGGGATCGCTAGTCCTCACCACTGCACTAAGAGGGAAACACCAGGGAGAGGACAGACAAACACAGACAAACACAAACACCCAGGTGGACGGCAACAATTGTCCACAAAGGTCCAACAGGGATCCGGAGGGTAGCGTTCTAAGGCAACACTCAGAGAACGCAGCAACACAGCTCCAGTGGGTCAGAATAGATGTCCAGGCAGGAAGCTCTATATCTGGCAACCAGAGAAGTGTGAGAGGGGAATATAAGGAGGATTGGGAGTGCTGGACAAGGAACAGCTGAGAGAAGGAGCTACGGATCCCTGAGTGAGCCAAAAGGGTTTGTAAAGCAAACCCAGAAAGCTACAATAAGGAAACTTCCCTATCTGACATAGAGCGTGCAGCCAACCGCTGCGACCTCCTGACCCCGGGTACAACGGAGTCAGGCGTGGCTCTTGACACCCTCGTGACATCTATCTATCTTTATTGGCTGGCATGGGGGCAGATTATTGCACGGTGGGGGGAAAGATGGCACTGATAGGTGTGGCTGATGGCAGGCGGGGAAAGAAGCACTTTTGAGGAGTCATGTAATAGATGGCAGATTATTGCACGTGGGTGGGCTTGGCGGGTTGATGGCAAGGTGGGGGGGACAGAGGCACTGTTGGTGGGTCATGGAATAGGAGGCAGATTATTGCACTGGGGGAGCAAAGAGCACTGAATGGGGGCAGATTAAAGAGAGGTGTGGCTGATGGCAGGGGAGTAGAAGAGGCACTGTTGGGGGCTCAAGTCATGTGGGCAGATTATGGCATGGGGGTTGAGTTGATGGTACTGGAGGAAGGACAGATTGCACTGAGGGAACCAAAAACAAGATAGTGGTGTTGAAGCCCCAAAAATTCTAATTAAAAGTAAGTTCTTGAAATAAATATTTTCTAAATGTGATATCTCTTTCGATGTTGGTGTAAACATGGTCATATAGCGTGTTTAATCAATATTTTCTTTTGGATTATGTCTTTTACAGATGTCTGGAGCCTCAGAATGCAATCCAAGAAGGCTGTTGAATACAACAAGCGGTAAGTGCAAGCAACAATTACATTTTCTAATACAATTAGGCCTCTTTCACACGGGCGTCATGTTTTTTGCCCGGATAAGAGGCGGGTGCGTTGCGGGAAAATGCGCGATTTTTCCGCGCGAGTGCAAAACATTGTCATGCGTTTTGCACTCGCGTGAGAAAAATCACGCATGTTTGGTACCCAGACCCGAACTTCTTCACAGAAGTTCGGGCTTGGGATTGATGTTCTGAAGATTGTATTATTTTCCCTTATAACATGGTTATAAGGGAAAATAATAGCATTCTGAATACAGAATGCTTAGTATAATAGTGCTGGAAGGGTTAAAAATAATAGAAAAAGTTAACTCACCTTATCCCCATGATCGTGTAGATCCCGGTCTGTTCTTTAGCTGTGGACTGAATGACCTGAGGTGACGTCAGATCACATGCTCCAATCACATGGTCCATCACCATGGTGATGGAGCATGTGATCTGACGTCATCAAAGGTCCTTCAGCCACAGCTAAAGAACAGACCGGCCTCTACGCGAACAGGAGGAGAAGGTGAGTTAACTTTTTTATTATTTTTAACCCTTCCAGCACTATTATACTAAGCATTCTGTATTCAGAATGCTATTATTTTCCCTTATAACCATGTTATAAGGGAAAATAATACAGTGAATAGACTGTCACCTAGAACCCATGCGTGAAAATCGCACCGCATCCGCACTTGCTTGCGGATGCATGCGATTTTCACGCAACCCCATTCATTTCTATAGGGCCTGCATTACGTGAAAAACGCACAAAGAGGAGCATGCTGCGATTTTCACGCAACGCATAAGTGATGCGTGAAAATCACCGCTCGTGTGCACAGCCCCATAGAAATGAATGGGTCAGGATTCAGTGCGGGTGCAATGCGTTCACCGCACGCATCGCACCCGCACGGAAAACTCGCCCGTGTGAAAGGGGCCTTAGATTTATTGCATTAATCAGTATTTGTCTTTGTTCTAGTCTTCATCATCAACCAGCTCACTCGCTGCAGCCTCCTCACCTGTGGACGGCTCACCACAGACCTCGGCGTCACTAAGGGAGGTGGACAAAGCACGGACCGGCAGCAAGTAAGTATATTTCTATATATTCTGTTTAAAAAAAATATTATTATGTTTTAACATTATTTTTAAATGGTTTTAGGAACCTTCAACTTTAGCCGCCAGGCAGGATCCCCCAGTGTCCTTCAGCGTCCATGGGAGATCCCGTGGTGGTTGGGGACGTGTAAGTATTGATTTCATAGTTTTAATTTGCATTTGTTTTTTGTACTTTATCTAATTTTTCTTTTCCTTTTTTTTCCAGGGTTACAGAGTCTCCACCGGGGAAGATATGGAGTTGGTTGTCCCTCACATAGACATGAACTCCTTATCCAACTTTTGCAGGCATGTCTCGATTTATGGAACCACACTGACCGCCACCATGCCGACCATCATCGCACCCGGCGGCTCTGGAGGGAGATCAGTGAGTCCTTGTTCACTGGATGGGGTAATCTCACTGCGGAGGCTCAGAAAGAATGTGGGTAAGTACAGCAATATGTATTCTTACCACACCTAACACCATGCTAATATTTTAATATACTTTTTTTTATTTTTTATCACAGTTGACAAGGTTATCACTTGGTGGCGGTCAATCCAGGACTGCTTCAAGAGAGATTACAACAAGGAGGTTTAGGCCCCGAGTGGATCTAGAGCAACCTCAAGGCTACCATATAAGTATAGTGCGGCCTTAGGGTTCCTACGATGGACGCTGGCGCTTAGAAGGTATTTTTAGTTTTCTTATTTTTTCAGAAAATAAATAATAAATGCTCTTACTTTACTCTCCATCTGACTTCAAGGGGCTGTCTAAGACAGAGGAGTGTTTGGCCCCTCTGTTTCTGGCAACCCCCACGGTCGGAGGGAAAACTGTTCTCTACCTCTGACTGCAAGGGGCTGTCTGAGACAGAGGAGCGTTTGGCCCCTCTGTTTCTGGCAGCCCCCTACGATCAGAGGGACAACTGTTGTCTCCCTCTGACTGCAAGGGGCTGTTTGAGACAGAGGAGCGTTTGGCCCCTCTGTTTCTGGCAGCCAACTGTTGTCTCCCTCTGACTGTAAAGGGCTGCCTGAGACAGAGGAGCGTTTGGCCCCTCTGCTTCTGGCAGCCCCCTACGATCGGAGGGACAACTGTTGTCTCCCTCTAACTGCAAGCGGCTGTCTGAGACAGACAGAGGAGTGTTTGGCCTCTCTGTTTCTGGCAGCCCCCTACCATCGGAGGGACAACTGTTGTCTCCCTCTGACTCCAAGGGGCTGCCTGAGACAGAGGAGCGTTTGGCCCCTCTGTTTCTGGCAGCCTCCTACGATTGGAGGGACAACTGTTGTCTCCCTCTGACTGCAAGGGGCTGTCTGATACAGAGGAGCATTTTGCCCCTCTGTTTCTGGCAGCCACCTATGGTCGGAGGGACAACTGTTTTCTCCCTCTGACTGCAAGGGGCTGTCTGAGACAGAGGAGTATTTTGCCCCTCTGATTTTGGCAGCCTCCAACAGTAAGAGGTAGGCATAGCATAGAACCCGGATGCATTAATTAACGTTTTTTTTTTTCTTTTCTCTATAGAACTGCCAGCAGTACTTGGGCGCCTGCCCCGGCTCTTGAAGCAGACCCGGAACGGGCCGCCACCCACAGCCCTCCTGTCCATCATGCTCCTGTTCAGGATAATCCTGGTCCCCTGCCGGGTCCCTCTTTTCAACATATGCTCTCAAATTGGAGTGAAAATGTGAGAGCTATGTTGAATAGTAGGAGATCCGGTCGGAGGTGTCAGGAGGATTATGGGAACCTTGTAGAGATCGTTTCTGATGTTCTAGGTTTTACCAATGAAAGCAGGTAAAGGTTAGATGACTTGGCACGTTGCCTGGAGGGGGTGGAGGTGGTGCATCAACTCAGCCCTCACCAACATTACGCGCAAACCTTAATCCCCATGATGGACCAAATGACGCCCAAGCAGGTGCATGATTTGAAAAATTTGGTGGAGAACAGGTCGTGGGAAATTTTGCATCGCCCACCCTCCCACACCTACTCTTTTCACCCATCCCCTTTGTGAAAACCATCCCATTCCCGCCATCCGTCCCTTTTCCACCCCCAAGCATGTGTTCAATCTTCTTTCTTTTTCTTCTATGCCTTCTCCTCCTCACTATACCGCTCCCACTTCTTTTCAAACTCCTTCTTCTACATATGCTCGGGAACATTCCAGTTCTGACCCCTCCTCTCTCCACACCCCTCAAATCCCACCTGCATCTTTTCCTGCGGCCCGTCATTTTTATCCCGCTACCAAAGAGAGGGGGGCTAGCGCTGCCGGACCAGAGTGTCCACCCCGCAACGGTCCATCTCCCCAAAATGTTTTGCAAATTTATAATTTATTGCTTTATTTAGTTAATATTTATTTTTCATAAAAAAAAAAAATAATTTTTATTTAATAAATACCTTTAATTTACTTAAGTGTGTGTGTGTGTGTTTTTTACTTCCTGGTACAGGCTATACTTAGCTTTGGCCACTCCAGCTGTTGGGAAACTAGAATTTCCAGCAACACAAAACGTTGTGTTTTTTATAACGCTTGTAGAAAAAAATTGGTTTCTAGGAGTTTTATTTTCCCAATGGCTGTAGTGCCAAAGGTGGCAGAATCTTTGATGTTGCACGATCAATAATGTGCTTTATTATAGCTCCTTATTGATCAGATTCTGGCTGATTGGCACATGAACAAGCAAATGCTTGTTCGTCAGTCAATCTTATGCAAATTCACATGAACCCTTGTGGGAGTCACTGTACATGTGACCCAGCCTCATCAACAGTTCTTTTTCTAGAGAGCGCCAAATTTAAATTTTCGCTCTTTAGTACAGATGAAGCTGTCACATAAACTAGGGTCATTACCACAGGGGACAGGAAGGGCACATGATTCTTTTAAAGGTGTTGTCTGGGTTCAGAGCTGAAGCCGGACCTGCACCTAGCCAACAACACGGATGTACAGAACTTAGCAATTCAAACTCCAATCCTTTCCCTTGTCCTGCGCAGGATCGGGCAGAAAAAGGGCTGACAATACCACACTGCTAAGCAGAGGATTCTGCCAAACAGTGTGTTTGTTTACATCACAGTCTCTAATGGGCAGGCTTTAGCGATGTCCTAGCAGTTTTACAGGCTATGGCAGGGCTACAGCCGGCCCAATAGTGCTGGTGATGCCCCTAGATGTAGTAAAATCAAATATATCACTAGGGTAGGAGAACCATTATTGAGGCTGATTAAAAAAAAGAAGACATAAGGTGTTTAAAGAAAAAAAAACATTTTTTTAATAGAAGAGAAAACAGTTAAAGAAATTAAACAACATTATCCTGCCAACTCACTCTGCCCACTTCTGAAACAAAGTAATCTGCAAAACTGTCCCTC
This sequence comes from Bufo gargarizans, assembly GCF_014858855.1. NCBI lineage: Eukaryota > Metazoa > Chordata > Amphibia > Anura > Bufonidae > Bufo > Bufo gargarizans. The sequence continues at coordinate 380,258,363 of NC_058080.1, read as the reverse complement.
ATTCTGGCAACGGCAACGGTTGACCGATATGATAACTTTTGCAGCCTTGTGAGGGTGCAATCAACCTATTGCGGGTCCAGGCATAGTGGTTCCTCTGATAAAAGTTATGTAGAATGACACAAGCCTTGACTATATCGTCTATGGTTTCCACTTTGAGATTAATGGCTTTGGTGAGAATAAGCCATTTGGCAACTTAAATGCCAAAGGCGCACTCCACCAGTCGTCTAGCTCGTGTCAGTCTGTAGTTAAACAGGCGCTTTGTTGTGTTCAAGTCACGGCTAGAGTACGGCTTGATTAGGTTCTCGCTCATTTGAAACGCCTCGTCCCCTACTACCAGAGATGGTATTGGAGGTCCATCAGTACCTGGCAAAGGTCTTCGAGGTGGTAATCCAAATTCCTTTGAATACAGGAGGCGTCCCATATTTTAGTTTCTGAAAGCCATCGAGTCATTTGTCCGCCCAAAAGCTTTACTTTAATGTCAACAGCGACAAACCAATAATCAGCATCCGCAATGGCCATCAAGATAATTGAGAAATATTTTTTGTTGTTAAAAAATTCAGATCCACTTCCGGAAGGTTTAACAATCCGTATATGGGCGGGAACATTTGAACTCTTCAACCTTTTTTTGAAAAGCTTTTATTGGATGTTGTTTGTGAGTATATTAAACCCTTTGCAGTTGATCGGTGTTTGTGGTGCTTCACTATCTGTGCGACCCTTAAATTGCAGAGGGGCTCAGTAAGAGCGAAGGTGATTGGCGTGGTGGTATCAATGTTCTCCTATGCCTAAAAGTGCTTTCGGCTCAACTTGAAAGGTAATACATCTGGAGGTTTTACAGCAGCGCGGTCCTACAATTCAAACAATCCGTATATAATTGCAATCCACAGCTCTGACACAATTAGGGAATTGGCAGGTTGCCAGGAACTTGTCTGCTATTTGAAGCCACCGTTCTGTAGTTGGATGTGAGATGTAATCCTCTTGCAATACCTCCCACAAGACACGACAAGTATCGAGGACTATACCAGAGATCTTCGAAATTCCCATGCGATATTGGTAATGCAGCGATGTCAGACTTTCTCCCATAGCAAGAAACCTAAGAAAAAAAGAATAAAAATATAATTAAAAAAACATAAATAATATATATACAGCTACACAAAAAAGACAATGCTTACCTTATTGTCACCATTAGCCGCTCTGCAGGAGAAATTGCTCTTCTGTACTGGGTATCCAGTCTTTCAATGCGTGATGAAATGCGCTGCAGCAGCTGGTCATAACTGTCAACAGTCATGCGCATATAATTGAAAAAAAATCCAGGATTCGCATGAAGCTCCAAATACAGGACAGAATAAACGTCTCTGGTCATCCGTTTGGAAGTTATCTGGTGGATCCAATACCAGCGTCTTCTTCTTTCCTGGTCACGTCTTCTCCTTCTCGCTTTCAGGATTAGAAACCTCAATCGCAGACGTAAGTGTGCAGGCAACATGGTTCCAAAGCACAATGAGCCTGAATGGAAGTTTCCTAGCATAAATACACTGTAAAAATGGGTGGACACTTTGAGACACACATCCTCCTTAAAATGGGAAGCAAATGGAACGAACGGATCCACTATACAGACGAATCCGTTAGGACGGATCCGTCAAAAAGTGGTCCGTTTGAATCAGTTTTGCCATTTCTGAGATGGATCAGTTTTAAACGGATCCGTGAAACGCGAGTGTAAAAGTAGCCTAACAGTGTAAAATGTCATGTAGTAGTTTGGTGTCAAAGTTGTTAATCGGGGGGCTTACATAACAATTGTTTGTACAGCTGGGGCAGTTTGGTGTCTGTAGGTTACTCAACACAAGCGAGGCAAGACACTTGAGTCTGTCATCTCAATTATTAAAGCTATACTTTCCAGGACTGACTTTAAAAGGAAAGTAGTTTATGAATTGGTCTGCCATCACTATTTGTACAAGTGGGTGCAGAGTATAAGAATTGCAGCAGTAGAAAATTTTGCAGAATGTGGAATTAAAAAGAATGGTCTAAAAAAATATGGGTGCTCCATTTAGTCCAATTCTGCAGAAAAAAAGGAGCAAGGAAAGTGTGCTTCCTAGCAACTGAGATAGCAGCAGAAGCTGGTTTCTGGTGAGGGTTTGAGGTACCACCACTGGAAGATGTTTGTCCTGAATAACATTATTAGCCCTTTTAGGACAATAAGGAGGTGAAAAATTTGTTATACTGTGCTATATTCAGATTTCTAACATGCTAAATTTGATTCAGAATTTAGTTTATTAGAGATGAATGCTGGTTAAGTTCACGTGTGCTACATTAAGTCCTACCCTTCTCACCATTGTAATGTACATATGATATCACGGCAGGAAGGAAGATTCTGCTTGTGGATCACTTGTGGATGCCAGCTGTATTAGACAGCTGGTACCCTGCTCTCACTGGTCTGACTGCAGCATCTAAGTGGTTAGAGAGAAGTAGGGGGCTCCCTCTTTGACTGCAAGAGTCCCCCCGCGAAGTAATTGTGGGGTGCCGAGGGATTGCCAAAGAAGCCAGTGGCCTTGCAATAGCCCCCAGGTCTGCCATGGACATTTGATATTATACATTGCATTGCCAAAGTACCATATTTTTCGCCCTATAAGATGCACCTGCCCATAAGACGCACTGCCATTAAGAAAAAAAAAAATTGAACCAAAAGGTGTGCTTTTGGTGAGTTTTGAACTAATGGTGGTCTGTGAATGACACTATTATGGGGGATCTGTGGATGACACACTGTTATGGGGGATTTGTGGATGGCACTGTTATGGGGGATCTGTGGATGGCACTGTTATGGGGGGGATCTGTGGATGGCACTGTTATGGGGGCATCTGTGGATGACACTGTTATGGGGGGATCTGTGGATGGCACGGTTATGGGGGCATCTGTGGATGACACTGTTATGGGGGAAATCTGTGGTTGACACTGTTATGGGGGATCTGTGGCTGACACTGCTATGGGGGGGATCTGTGGATGACACATATATAGCATCCTATGTTATATATGTGTCATCCACAGATCCCCCTTCCATAATAGTGTCCCTGTGTAGTGACCTTCAATACAGGCAGTGGAGGCCGGCAACTGGTGTTGAAATTGTGGTGGGCCCGGTGCAGTCAATGTACTCTATTACACCAGGCCCCGCACACAGCAGTATTTATATGTAAAGTATAGGCAATCCATATGTAAAGTGTAGAAATCCTCTGCGGTAGGGCAATCCAACTACTACTCACTATGAAACTCCGGTACTAGCAGGCAGACTGGCCAGTCACTCACTTCGTCACGCACATGCTCCTCCCATTTATTAATGAAGCAGGCGGAGCATGCGCCTGATGGAGTGAGTGGCCGGCCAGCCTGCCTGCTAGTACGGGAGTTTCATAGTGAGTACTAGGTGGATTGCCCTACGGCAGAGGATTTCTACACTTTACATATGAATACTGCTGTGTGCGGCTGCTGTAATAGGGCCCGCCGCTATTCCAGCAGTTGCTGGCCTCCAGCCCCTCCTCCTTCCCTGCTAATGTATTGCAGGCCGCGATGTGTCAGTGTTAGCAGAGTAAAAATGGCAGCATTCGCCCCATAAGATGCACTGCCATTTTCCCCCCACTTTTGGGGGGGGGGGGGTGTCTTATGGGGTGAAAAAATACGGTACTACAGTGTATTATATGGGTGATCAGAGAGGGTCACAGTTTCAAGTTCCCTAATGACTTCCTGACCAGCACTTTAAATGTACAGCATGGCCATCGATCAGGCACAGGAGCTGTGCTTGCCAAATCAACGGCAGAGGCCTGGTTTTTACTACCAGTTTTCAGAGATGCTGGCGAATACACCCGTTAGATGCCACTGTCAATGCTTACCGCAGCATCTAAGGGGTTTTCAGAGGGAGGGGGATTCCATCTCTCAACCCATCATCGATTACAGGGTGCCAATGGCTGCTATGGCTGGTTCTCATAGGTAACTATTAGTGTAATATTATACTACTATACCATATTGTAATGCATTGTAGAAGGAATCGGACCCCTAAAAGTTGAAGTCCCCTAGTGGGACAAAAGTAAAAAATATAAAAAACAAACACATTAGGGATCTCTGCATCCATAATGACCGACTCTATAGAAATGATCGATAAACATGATATGCCTCATCAGATGAAAGCCCAAAAAATAAAATCATTGCCAGAACAGCCATTTTTGGGTCACCTCGGCTCCCAAAAAGCGTAATATCGAATGTACACCAAAATGGTACCAATCAAAATGTCAATTCATTCCACAAAAAAACAAGCCCCCACACAAGACCATCACCAGAAAAATAAATAAATGGCTCTCAGATAATGGTGATACAAAAACATGATTAAAAAAAAAAAATCTTTATTATGTAAAGCCAAACAAAAATATGGCTTTTAGATTTTTTTTTTTTTTATTGCATTTATTGTGTAAAACTGAAAAAAAAAAAATAGGTTAGATATCGCTCTCTCAATGATGTCCTGCTGTATAAAAATATCACATGATCTATATAATCAGGGGAAGGCTGTAAACAAAATAAAAAAAGAACAGACATATTTTGGTCACCTAACCTCACAAAAAAACGTAATATTGAACAATCAAAAAAATTGCATGTACCACAGAATGGTACCAATGAAAACACCACCTTATCTCATAAAAATGGAGCCCTTACATAAGACCATCACCAGAAAAATAATAAAAAATATGCCTCTCTAGATAATGACGACACAAACACATGATTTTAAAAAAATATTTTTTATTGTGTAAAACTGAACATAAATAAAAATAGACATATTTGGCATAGCCACATAACCTGCTTTTTTAACATTGTCACGTGATCTACCCTGTCAGGTGAATGCTTTAAAAAAAAAAAAGCTATACCTTTCTTTTGGTCAGCCAAGCAATCAAAAAGTTGTTCCAACCCCAAAATGGTACCAAGGAAAACGTCACCTCATCCTGCAAAAAATGAGCCCTTACACAACATCATCACCAGAAAAATTTAAAAAAATATGGCTCTTAGAAAATGTCAATGCAAAAACTAGTTTTTTTTATTAAAAAATACTTTGTGTAAAAGTGGTAAAATGTAGAAGGAAAATTATGTAAAATTGGCATCTTGTAGTGACCTATAAAATAAAAATAACCTGTCATTTTTCCAGTGTACGCCACAATAAAACGCAAAAAATAATGGCAGAATTACAGCCTTTTCTTTATCCTGCTTCCCAAAAAAAACTAAATAAAAATAAAAAAGTACCCCAATATAGAACCAATGATAATGGCAACTCATTGTGCAAAAAAAATAATGAATAAAAATAAGCCTTCACAGAGCTCCATCAAGAAAAATAAAAAACCTATGGTTCTCAGAAAATGGCTGCACTGGTACCTAAGAGACCGTTTTAAAGCATAACCTAATTCGTCAATCTGCTGCTCATTAATTTTTGCAAACACCTGTGAGGTCAGAATGCTCACTATAACCCTTGGTAAATTCAGTGAGGGGTGAGGTTTCCAAAATGTGGTCACTTCTTGGGGGGTTTCTTTTTTTAATTTAACCTCAGACCCTGCAGTTATAGTCAGGTGCTGTATAGATCACCAAACTAGGCCTGAAATGCACATTCTCTTCTAAGCCCTGCAGTGTGCCCAAACAGCAGTTTACAACCACATATGAGGCATTACCGTATTCAGGAGAAATCGGTTAACAATATGTGGTGTCCTTTATTCTGCTCTTACCTCTTGTGAAAATTAATAACCTGGGGCTAAAAGCCACATTTTACATAAGCACAATATGAAAAATCTGGGGCTAAAAGCAACATTTTATATAAGCACAACATGTTTCTCGAGAGGCGTAGTTTCCAAAATGCAGTCTCTTTTTGGGAGTTTTTACTACATAGGTACCTCAGGGTCTCTTCAAATGTGACATGGTGCCTGAAATTCATAAAACAAAAAATCTGACCTCCAAAAGCCATATGGTGCTCCTTCCTTTCTGAACCCTGCTGTGTGTCTGTACAGCAGTTTACAACCAAATATGCAGTGATGCTGTATTCAGGAGAAAATGCAAACAAAATGATATACCCTATCAAAATGTAAAATCTGGGGCTAATGCAAAATTTTATTGGAAGAAATGTAATTTTTCATTTTCAAAACTAAAATGTTTCAAAATTCTATAAAACGCCTTTAGGTTCAACACACTCATTATACCACTCATTAAATTCATTGAGGGGTGTTGTTTTCACTTATTGGTTATTTCTATTATTTAAGCATCTGAAAGTGACATGAATGAATTGTTCCTTAAAAAAGTCAGTTTTGCAAATGCTCTTGAAAATAAAAAAAATTGCTTCTAAAATTCCTTCCAACATCCTTAACCAGCTCAGCTCCCCTAGCTTAAACCCCCTTAATGACCAGACCACTTTTTACAATTCTGCACCACACTACTTTCGCGGTTTATTGCTCGGTCATACAACTTACCACCCAAATGAATTTTACCTCCTTTTCTTCTCACTAATAGAGCTTTCATTTGGTGGTATTTAATTGCTGCTGACATTTTTACTTTTTTTGTTATTAATCGAAATTGACCCAAATTTTTGCAAAAAAAATGACATTTTTCACTTTCAGTTGTAATTTTTTTTTTAAACTACATTTCTATATAACCTTTTCTCTAAATGTATTGTTCTATATGTCTTTGATAAAAAAAGAAATGCAATAAGTGTATATTTATTGGTTTGTGTAAAAGTTATAGCGTTTACAAACTATGGTACAAAAATGTGAATTTCCGCATTTTGAAGCAGCTCTGACTTTCTGAGCATTTATACTGCCCAGGCATTTTAGGGGACCTAAAGCGTGAGAAGTAGTTTGGAATCCAAATGCGTAAAAATGCCCGGTGAAATCCTAAAGGTGCTCTTTAGAATTTGGGCCCCTTTGGGCACCTAGGCTTCAAAAAAGGGTCACACATGTGGTATCGCCGTACTCAGAAGAAGTAGGGCAATGTTTTTTGGGGTGTATTTTTACATATACCCATGCTGGGTGAGAGAAATATCTCTGTAAAAGTCAACTTTTCCAATTTTTTTATACAAAGTTGTCATTATAGAGAGATATTTCTCTCACCCAGCATGGTTATATGTAAAAAGATACCCCAAAACACATTACCCTATGTCTTCTGAGTACGGCGATACCACATGTGTGACACTTTTTTGCAGCCTAGGTGCGCAAAGTGGCCAAAATTCCTTTTAGGAGGGCATTTTTAAACATTTGAATTCCAGACTTCTTCTCACGCTTTAGGGCCCCTAAAATGCCAGGGCAGTATAACTACCCCACATGTGACCCCATTTTGGAAAGAAAACACCCCAAGGTATTCCGTGAGGGGCATGGCGAGTTCATAGAAGTTTTATTTTTGGCACAAGTTAGCGGAAATTTTATTTTTATTTTTTTCTCACAAAGTCTCCCTTTCCGCTAACTTGTGAATAAAAGTTCAATCTTTCATGGACTCACTATGCCCCTCAGCGAATACCTTGGGGGGTCTACTTTCCGAAATGGGGTCACATGTGGGGTATTTATACTGCCCTGGCATTTTAGGGGCCCTAAAGCGTGAGAAGAAGTAAGATTTTACGCCATGTTAAGTAAGATTTTATTTTTTGTCACAAGTTAGTGGAATATGAGACTTTGTAAGAAAAAACAAAAAAATCAATTTCCGCTAACTAGTGCCAAAAAAAAATCTTCTATGAATTCGCCATGCCCCTCAAAAGTGATCTTTTTATAGCACCGCAGCGATTTGACGGTGTTTTTGCAGTGATCAGGAAAAAAAATTCTGTCACTGCAGTGGGGCGGACTGAACGCAAGTGTCCGCACAAGATCAGGCCTGATCGGACAAACACTGCGTTTTTTGTAGAGCCTATAGAACATGTCCAATTCTTGTCCGCAATTGCAGACAAGAAAAAGCATTTTCTATATAGTTCTGGCAATGTGCGGATCCGCAAAATGTGGAAAGCACATTGCCGGTGTCCGTGTTTTGCAGATCCGCGGTGTCCGTGTTTTGCGGATTCGTGGATCCGCGGATCCGCAAAACACATACGTTGATCATTGACCCCCCCTGTAAGGCTCCATTCAGACGTCCGTATGTGTTTTACGGATCAGCGGATCCACGGATTCTGCGTATCCGCAAAACACATACGGACGTCTGAATGGAGCCTTACAGGGGGGTGATCAATGACAGGGGGGTGATCAGGGAGTCTATATGGGGTGATCACCCCCCTGTAAGGCTCCATTCAGACGTCCGTATGTGTTTTGCGGATATGCAGAATCCGTGGATCCGCTGATCCGTAAAACACATACGGACGTCTGAATGGAGCCTTACAGGGGGGGTCAATGATCAATGACAGGGGGGTGATCACCCCATATAAACTCCCTGATCACCCCCTGTCATTGATCACCCCCCCGTCATTGATCACCCCCCTGTAAGGCTCCATTCAGACGTCTGTATGTGTTTTGCAGATCTGCGGATTTGAAAAACACATACGGACGTCTGAATGGACCCTTACAGGGGGGTGATCAATGATAGGGGGGTGATCTGGGAGTCTATATGGGGTGATCAGGGGTTAATAAGGGGTTAATAAGTGACGGGGGGTGTAGTGTAGTGGTGTTTGGTGCTACTTTACAGAGCTGCCTGTGTCCTCTGGTGGTCGATCCAAGCAAAAGGGACCACCAGAGGACCAGGTAGCAGGTATATGACAGGGTCGCCGCCAGGACACAATCCTGCGTTCGGCGGTCCTGAGCTGGTTAAAAAATAAAATTACATAAAGTAGACATATGGTGAATGTTAATTAATAGCTATTTTATGAGGTATCACTGTCTAAATTCAAATTTAGAAAATACAAACCGGATTCCAAAAAAGTTGGGACACTAAACAAATTGTGAATAAAAACTGAATGCAATGATATGGAGATGGCAAATGTCAATATTTTATTTGTAATAGAACGTAGATGATCAAACGTTTAATCCGAGTAAATGTATCATTTTAAAGGAAAAATACGTAGATTCAAATTTTCACGGTGTCAACAAATCCCCAAAAAGTTGGGACAAGTAGCAATAAGAGGCTGGAAAAAGTAAATTTGAGCATAACGAAGAGCTGGAAGACCAGTTAACACTAATTAGGTCAATTGGCAAAATGATTGGGTATAAAAAGAGCTTCTCAGAGTGGCAGTGTCTCTCAGAAGCCAAGATGGGTAGAGGATCACCAATTCCCACAATGTTGCACAGAAAGATAGTGGAGTAATATCAGAAAGGTGTTACCCAGCGAAAAATTGCAAAGACTTTGCATCTATCATCATCAACTGTGCATAACATCATCCGAAGATTCAGAGAATCTGGAACAATCTCTGTGCGTAAGGGTCAAGGCCGCAAAACCATACTGCATGCCCGTGATCTCCGGGCCCTTAAACGACACTGCACCACAAACAGGAATGCTACTGTAAAGGAAATCACAGAATGGGCTCAGGAATACTTCCAGAAACCATTGTCAGTGAACACAATCCACCGCGCCATCCGCCGTTGCCAGCTGAAACGCTACAGTGCAAAGAAGAAGCCATTTCTAAGCAAGATCCACAAGCTCAGGCGTTTTCACTGGGCCTGGGATAATTTAAAATGGAGTGTGGCAAAATAGAAGACTGTTCTCTGGTCAGACGAGTCATGATTCAAAGTTCTTTTGGGAAATCTGGGACGCCATGTCATCCGGACCAAAGAGGACAAGGACAACCCAAGTTGTTATCAACGCTCAGTTCAGAAGCCTGCATCTCTGATGGTATGGGGTTGCATGAGTGCGTGTGGCATGGGCAGCTTGCATGTCTGGAAAGGCACCATCAATGCAGAAAAATATATTCAGGTTCCAGAACAACATATGCTCCCATCCAGACGTCATCTCTTTCAGGGAAGACCCTGCATTTTTCAACAAGATAATGCCAGACCACATTCTGCATCAATCACAACATCATGGCTGCGTAGGAGAAGGATCCGGGTACTGAAATGGCCAGTCTGCAGTCCAGATCTTTCTCCTATAGAGAACATTTGGCGCATCATAAAGAGGAAGGTGCAACAAAGAAGGCCCAAGACGATTGAACAGTTAGAGGCCTGTATTAGACAAGAATGGGAGAGCATTCCTATTTCTAAACTTGAGAAATTGGTCTCCTCGTCCCCAGACATCTGTTGAGTGTTGTAAGAAGAAGGGGAGATGCCACACAGTGGTGAAAATGGCCTTGTCCCAACTTTTTTGGGATTTGTTGACACCATGAAATTCTGTTCTGTGGTCAGACGAGTCACGATTCAAAGTTCTTTTTGGAAATCTGGGACGCCATGTCATCCGGACCAAAGAGGACAAGGACAACCCAAGTTGTTATCAACGCTAAGTTTAGAAACCTGCATCTCTGATGGTATGGGGTTTCATGAGTGTGTGTGGCATGGGCAGCTTGCATGTCTGGAAAGGCACCATCAATGCAGAAAAATATATTCAGGTTCTAGAACAACATATGCTCCCATCCAGACGTATCCAGTCGTCATCTCTTTCAGGGAACACCCTGCATTTTTCAACAAGATAATGCCAGACCACATTTTGCATCAATCACAACATCATGGCTGCGTAGGAGAAGGATCCGGGTACTGAAATGGCCAGTCTGCAGTCCAGATCTTTCACTATAGAGAACATTTGGCGCATCATAAAGTGGAAGGTGCAACAAAGAAGGCCCAAGACGATTTAACAATTAGAGGCCTGTATTAGACAAGAACGGGAGAGCATTCCTATTTCTAAACTTGAGAAACTGGTCTCCTCGGTCCCCAGACGTCTGTTGAGTGTTGTAAGAAGAAGGGGAGATGCCGCACAGTGGTGAAAATGGCCTTGTCCCAACTTTTTGGGGATTTGTTGACACCATGAAATTCTGATTCAACATATTTTTCCCTTAAAATGGTACATTTTCTCAGTTTAAACTTTTGTTCCGTGATTTATGTTCTATTCTGAATAAAATATTAGAAGTTGGCACCTCCACATCATTGCATTACGTTTTTATTCACGATTTGTATAGTGTCCAAACTTTTTTGGAATCCGGTTTTTAGCAAATTTGTCAACATTTTTATATAAATTTGGAATTCTTTTTTCGAAATAAAGGTAAAACATATTGACTGAAATTTACTACTACCATAAAGTATGATGTGTTATGAAGAAACAATCTCAGAACTGCTTGGATAAGTAAAAGCATTCCAAAGTTATTACCGCATAAAATCACACATGTCACATTTGCTAAATTATGAAAAAAAGTTAAATAAGTACCCCCAATCTGCCTTTTTTACATACAAACGCCTTGATTTACATAAAAATTTGAACTAAAACTAAATAATTGGTATCGCTGTATCCAAAAAGACCCAATAGAGTTGTAAT